>NC_032000.1:13489213-13631146 GCF_001879085.1 Nicotiana attenuata | reverse complement strand
TTAAATTGGGATTTGATGGGTCATTTGAGCTCGGATTTGAGAGTTCTTGGTATGTATGGACTCGTGGCGAGATAAGGAACCCGTTGATGTGAAAATTTATGAGTTTCGAGAAGTGGGCTCGGGGCTCGGGTTTTGCTAATTTCGAGATTCTTGATATTTTTCGATTGTTTTCGATTGGGTATTGTTTTCTTAGCATATTGTGACGTATTCGTTGTGGTTTTGATCAGATCCGACGCGCGAGGAGGTCGATTTGAGAGGCAAGGGCATAGCGAAGTAGAGTTTGGCCGGCTTGAGGTGAGTAATGATTATAAATGATGTGCTAAGGTTTTGAAACCCCGGATTTGCACAACGTAGTGCTATGTTGAGGTGAGACACACGCTGTATGATGAGCGTGGGGTCCATTACTACTAGGGACTGTGACTTGGTCCATCCAGATTGGTGATGTTTACCGTATTTTGACTGTGATTTAATTATTATCATTATGATTTGGGCTAGTTGCCATGTTTGGAGCCTTGTGCCGACCTGTAGAACCCTTAGGGGCATTTATTCTGATTATCCTCACTTTACTTATTAAAAATCATACCCTCAGTCATGTTTCTAACTGTTTAACACAATATGAACTGGTTGTTCAAATGCTAATCCTAAAAGGAAGTAATATGTGGGCTGAGATCCCTATCTTATATTAGTATGCCCGAGAGGCTGTGTTTATATTGACTGAGAGGGGTTGAGAACCCAATAGTGAGGATGTTTTATATGTTATGGATCGGGCTGCCCGCCGCAACAATATATTTATATGGATCGGGCTGCACGCCGCAGCAAATGCATATTTATATATATTTGGATCGGGCTGCGCGCCGCAGCAATATAGCGCTTGGGCTGTAGGAGCCCCTCCTGAGTCTGCACACCCCCAGTGAGCGCAGTCGACTATTGTTATGGATTGGGCTGTGCGCCACAGCGATATACGGATCGGGCTGCACGCCGCAGCGATATATTTATGATTTCGTTTACTGTGAAAAGTACATGAGTTGAGTACTGAGGAAAAGTAATAAATAAATGAACAATATGCTCGAGGAGCAGATTTTATACTAAATTAATACTTGTTAAGTTACCTGTTCTACCTGGTTTTAAGGAATTTCACTTGACTTCTTAATTATCTGCTGTTTAAATGGTTCCACTGCTTTGATATAGAACTGCTTAGTGCTTTTACGTGATTTCATACGTTCAGTCATTATTTATTTTTATTACTCACTGGGTCGGAGTACACATATTACTCCCTGCACCGTGTGTGCAGATCCAGGTGTCCCTGAAGTGTAGTACGAGTTTTCCTGTGGTTCAGATTTCACCAGAGTTATGGAGGTAGCTGCATGGCATCCACAGACCCGATTTCTTCCTCTATCTTTCTTTACCTTTCCTCATTTTAGACTGTTCCTGTATTAGACTGTTGAACTCATGTAATAGAGGCTCTTGACTTGTGACACCGGACCGGTGGGCCATTGTAGAGATTATTATTATTACGGTTTCTGCACATTTCATCTTGTATTTCAGACTTCTATTCATATCAGTTGATAATTAAATTCTGTTAATCGGTATTGAATTTTACTAAAAAGGGATTGAGAGTGTTGAATTGGTCGGGCTTGCCTAGCATTGTGTTGGGCGCAATCACGACCGGAGTTTGGGTCGTGACACTTTCTAGGGTTTTAGGGGTATTGGGCTTGAGTTGTTATGGGCTAGATCGGAATCGGGCTGAATTTGGCAAAATATACCTTTAAAAGTGGTCCTTTAACTCTAGTAGACTAAAAATATTATCTCCTAAAATAACAACTACAAAATTATGAAATCGTTTTTAATTAATTAAAGTAAAATTAAAAATTAAAAGTGAAACTGTTTTATATCAATTAGCTAAATAAAAGAGAATATTTTTGTAATATTCATTTTTGTGACAAAATAAAGTAAAAGAGTCAAAACTAATTGAAATAGCGATATTAGGCCTAAACTAAATATTTAACACTAAAAATATGTAAAATCTTGGGGAGGGTCAAAAATTACATGTCTACAGCTGCCCCTCTTTGACTGGAAACACGAAAGTATTTTTAGACAAAGAACAAAAAGACATATTTTTTGGCCCGACCCTTATGTAGAGAGACTCAAAACTAAGAGAAAGGAGAATGTGACCGAGCCCTGGTATCTGAGCTGCCTACATATCCTTGGCTATAAAGGAATCAGACAACACGTAGTTCAGAAGTAGGAACAGTGATGCAATTAAACTCAAAATGAACTACCAAGACTCATCACCGGCTAGCCAAGAATGGAGCGTCTTTCCAATTACCAAGCTCGGCATCTTAGCCACTGAGTTCCACATCAATATTATTAGGACCAGTACCAACTTCAATATCATTAACTTCAGTCAACAAGTTCCCAAGGGGATTCGTATACCCCCGTCACTATCCTTGATCACAATCATCTCTTCTTGAATCATTCTTTCTAATTCCCTTTTCAAAGCACGATAATCTTCGATGCTATGCCCTTGGACATTAGAGTGGTAAATTCATAGTACATTAGGATCAAAACCTTTTGCATATGGGTCTGGAGTATAGCCGAGGAGCGGCTCAATCAGGCGGGAATGTTTTAACTTCTCAAACAGGCTTGTGTAGGATTCTCCAATTGGTATGAAACTATTTCTTTGCCTTTGTTTCCCTCCATGCCTATGTTTTTTAGGGTTATAGGGTTCCTGAAAATGCTGTGAAGGCGCTCGAGAATTTTGGAATGCTGGTGCTCGCCCTAGGGAGTGACCTAATAGTTGGACAGATGGTCGGATGTTGTTTGAAGGATAATACTGGGGTGGATTATGTGGAGATTGGGGATGTTCATGGGGTCGGTATTGAGGCTGAAAGCGTTTAGCAGGAATGCCCACTGGATCCTATCGTTGGCGCGGCTCAGCAGCATCTTTTCTATCAATCGGAGGACAGACTCGAGCAACTTGTTCGTTCTATCTGAACAGAACTCCCTAAAATTTTCTTTGGGTTTCTTTTCCATCTGAGATAGGGAGGAGCGGTCTGAGATAATGTCTATATAATGTACTGATAGTGCCGAACAACATCTTGAGCCATGTCACCCCATGCATGCCATTTACAGACATCTTGACGAGTATACCACTCCAAGGCTTCCCCACTCAAACTCTCACTGAAATATGCCATCAACAATTCACCTTTCCCGCAAACACTTCTCATTTCACTGCAATAACCCCTTAGATGGACTCCTGGATCTCCATGCCCATCATACAAATCAAACTTTTGCATCGTAAACCCAGCAGGCAACTGGACGCCCGGAAGCAAGCACAAGTCTTTGTAAAACACGCTCATCTAGCTCTCTATCCCTTGCATGTTTCTTAAAGACTGCTCTAAGATTTTCACCTTCCTGGATATATCATCTTGCTACACCATCTTAGCAGGCTTTTCAGTTTTACCGGGAGGCTCAAAGTTAGGAGCGTGAGAAGTTGCTTCTGGAGCATTGTGTTGGGCACCGGGGACTTTGAACACAGTCTCGCTAGAGGTTCGAGAAAAGGTAGTTGGTGGATGAGCTACAAAAACATGTGTGGTCAAAGGAGCGGGATATGAGGTGGTTCTGGGGGTGGAGTGTGAAAAGGTTGTGGGGAGATATCCTGGACTTGTGACAGTGGCGGAATGGTGACAAGGCTTTCAGTTTAGTTAGTGGGAACTGATGGTGGAGGACGCCCACTAATCCAGGCTTGGTATATTTCGGCCATCTGTCCTTTCAACCTTAAGACCTCTTCTTTGAACTCAGATTCTGATTCAACAATTCCCTTAAACGGATCAATAACCCATGTGTCCAAGTCTTTGCTAGCCATGGCTACCTTGCTCTTTGACCTTGTGTTGTATGGATGAGTTACTTAAGAACCACAAACCAACCACCCTTCTGCTCGATGAAGATAACAAAACGAACTTAATGGGTCATCCTGTTAGCATTACGACATTTAACAGCTAAAAATATCACATTGCGTGCAATGCACCTAGCAACAATTAACGATTCTAGAATGACTTCGAGGGTCGCAAGGTCACTTGGCATCATCCCAATTTTGTTCATTTCAATCTTCTCTTTTCTTTCTTTTCTAGCACTTCTTGGCTTGCTCATTTTCCTTCCTCTTTTTCCTTCTAATTATCACTCTTTTCTTTCCTCTCATTTCTCACATCCCATAATTTCACCTCTTTTTATTCCTTTTTTTTCTTTTAATAATAAAAAAATGATTCGATCGAACCCTATGTAGGTTGCCTACGTATCATGACGCCGCGTGAATCAAATCTTTGCGTAGTTCGGGAAGATCGGAAATAAAATAAACAAACTAAAGTTCTCTTTTTCTTTTTTTTCTTTTTTTTTCTTTTTTTTTTAATTTTTTACCTTAATGACTACTCTGATGAGAAAAAGAAGAAAATCTCTCTCTTTTTTTAGACTTAATGTTCTATAATCTATTCTAAACTCAATCTTAAATGAGTATATATTTTTCTTTTCCTTTTTTTTTTTTTTTGAAACAGATACTCTATGAGGAATTATTAAGGAAAAACCCTAGAAGAGAAAAATATTTTTGATTCTTTTTTTTAGGAAAGAAATCTAAAGAATGAACCAAACAAAAATATTTTGAATTTTCACTTGATATCCTGAAGAAAGATTTCGAAACAAGAAATGAAAAAGATAAAAAAAATATTTTTGGATTTCAGTTTTTGATTACCTAAGGGAGAACTCTAAAGATAAACAAAAGATAAAGTATATTTTTTTTTCTTCTATGTACAATGTACTAAAGTTCTAGTGAAAATAAAAAGAATATATTTTTTGTTTTTTTATATATTTCCCAAAGAAGAAACTCAAAAGAAAATCTTTTTGGATTTTTGGAATTAATATCTTAAAGAAAACTTCTACAGAGGTATTAAAAGAAAATTCTTTTCTTTTTCTTTTTTTTTTCTTTTTAGTCTTAATATACTAAAGGAAATATAAAAGCAATTTTTATTTTGAGTTCTAGATATTAATTTCCTAAAGAAAACCACCTCAAAAGATTTTTTTTTTAAATTTCTAGAATTAGTATTCTAAAGAAAACTTCTAACTGAGACATAAAAACGCAAAATCTCTTTTTTCGGCCTTTTCATTTATAACATATTTTTTCAAAATACAAAATAGGAAGTACAATAACAAAAGACTCGACAAACATAACTAGACTATGACAGACTCTAACATCACCTAAAAGACTCGACATTACCGTACAAAACTAGAAGGTAAAAGACGACAGAAAAAGAAAAACAAACTCAAAACATAAAAAGAAAAATCTCCTTAAGCAACTCCTGAATGAGCGATCCTGACTGGATGGTCCTAGGGCGTCTGTCATGCTCAAACTCCGGTAAGTAGACCCACACCTGTATGAGAAAATTAAGACCAAATAAAGTTAAAGATTTAGAACACTATCTGAGATAATTACACTCCCTATTGGACGCATGCGAGACATGATTGAGGTTATTTTTGCAAAATGGCTTATGTGGCAAAAAGGTGGCTAGAAGTGCAAAATTTGGCTAAGACTCCGCAAAGCCAAGAACCTAAGATTCACTAGGAAGACCGGACCCTATGAGGGTTGCCTACGTATCACGCCCCGAAAGACGAGAATCAGGTATGCGTAGTTCGGGAAGATTGGCTACGGGTGAGAATTAAAAAAAATAACTAATTTAGAGAAAATATATTTTGTCTTTTTTTAAAAAAAATGATGAAACATGTAAACTCATTTTTAAACTCTTTTTGGATTTTCTTTTTCCTTTTTTTTAATTTTTTTCTGGAAAATGATGGGAAAGTGCAAAATCTTTTTGGATTTTTCATTTTTTATTTGTCTTTTTTTTCTAAAAAAAAAGTGAAAGAAAAACATAACTGGGCCCTACGTGCTTCATTTTTATACTTCAACCTCTTTTCTTTCTCATTTACCCTCAAACCTCATTGGTCCGCCAAATGACCCCTTTTACCCTTGAAGATTGCAACATGTAGCACATTAGGATGCATCAGGATGGTGTTTTATTTTTGGGGGTACACCTGTCCTAGACGGACCCAAGCCCTGTGTTGAGTCCCCTAAGTCAAATGTACGTGATGCAAACAAACGTTCCTACTAGGGATCCGGCATGAGGCTGTGTTATTCTAGCTTTAAAACCTGGGTGTATTGTTCTAGACTTGGTTTACCCGAGCAGACAACTCGAGCCGAGGGGGGGCTACGTACCGGGAACCAAAAGGCCATCCGGCTTTGTAACTTGTCTGAACCTCTTTCTAAGTCAGGGTATGACATTAACAGAAAAGAAGTCACGCCAGCGTGCACTTCCCCGAATATGAGAAGGAAAAGGTTACGTAGCAGTTTATATATACAGTTCAAATAATATCAAAGCGGTAAAAAGCGGCATTTAGCAAATTAGGTCCAAACAAGTAATACAAATCAGATAATAAATAAAAGCCAATTATAAAAGCTATTCTAAGCTCGAATTCTGATCCCTGAACCAGAAGTTCTAGGTTCTTGTCCCTACCAGAGTCGCCAGAGCTGTCACACCTCCTTTTTTTACCCCCGGAAGGGGTATAGGGGAGTTTTTTCAATTTAAGTGACAATCGAAATGGGATTATTTGTTCAAATTGAGAGTTGCCACTTGGGATAATTTATGGTATCCCAAGTCAACGGTTTAAAATCCCGAATCGAAGAAGTTTGACTCTGTTTTAGTCCGCGAAACACACAAATTTGGGTAAGGAATTGTGTTAACCCGGGAGAAGGTGTTAGGCATTCACGAGTTCCATGGTTTTAGCACGGTCGCTCAACTATTATTATTGGCCTAATTATCTGATTAATCACATGTTCAAAACCTATTGTGCATTTTGTTCCTTCTATCGCTTTTAATTATTCAGGAACAAGTTACGATTGTCGTACACTTATTTTTTTTGTACACATTGCAAATTGTGTCACGGGAACCGTACCCACGATCTACAACATATTTAAATTTATTATTATTATTCAAAAATTATGGTAGGGTCACATGAAATGCACATCCGAATTGAGATTTACATATCGTGACCATGCCACGGGAATTGTACCCATACTCACGATGATTCATTTACACGCCTAAAGCAAACTACGATATTGTTAGTGAATACTACAAAATTATTTATAGACTAATAAAAGAGACCAACAAACCAGACAACTAATAAAATGTTAATTAACCCAAACATAGAGTGAGATAGAAGAAAGAATGGACCTCAAAAGCTTTGAATCGCAAAACTCATTAATTGAACGGGACCTTGACCGGAAAACTTCAGCGGCATCGAAAACTCGAACGGAGATTGACAACCAGAAACATCTCGAGTCGAACTCCGAATCTCAATTGATCTCCATTTTCATACTTGAGAACCAAAATTCAAAACCCAAATGAAAAAAAAAACGTCTATGTTGTATATGCACATTTTCTTTGAAGTTTAAACAAACATTGGGTTCCTTAGCTTGGGTTCCGTATATGTATATACACATTTTATCTTTTTCTGAAATTTAAACAAACATAGAAAACCATAAAAATGAGCCGCTGAATCCCTTTCTTTGAAACCCAATTCTCATCCCATGTTTCTGTCCAGAATTTCCCCGACGACTCTGTCCGTTCTCTGCCTATGTTTCGTTCCCCCTCACTTTTTCTGTTGCTGTTCGCTATGTGTGTGTGTGTGTTTCCGACGGATCTGGTGACGGGGTGGTGTTTGCTGTGGTGCTCGTTTTTTTCCGGTGCTCGTGTGCTGATGATGGAGTTTGTTTTTACGGTGTCAAGAAGATGAAGGGTGCTGAAGGGTGTGACCGGCGTTCTCGGCAAGTTTGGGTTGTCGCCGAAGATGAAAAACGGCTAAAGCTCCTAGGTCTCTAGGGTTGCTGTTGTATGCTGAAAGTTGAAGAAGTGAAGAAGGAGGGATCCTTTCATTGGTTTTGTGAGTGTCTCCAGAAGAAGACGTTCAGGGGAGGGAGGTTTTTTTTTGGTATCTACGGCTGAAGCTTAGGTCTTTTTGGTGTTCTTTTTTGTTGAAGAAGATGCTATTCCATGCTTTTTCATGGAAAACGGCTGATGCCCTTTTCTTTTAGGTCTAGGGGTTGTTTTTAAGCTTCTTTCTAGGGTTTTAGGGGTATTGGGCTTGGGTTGTTATGGGCTAGATCCGAATTGGGCCGAATTTGGCCAAATATACCTTTAAAAGTGGCCCTTTAACTCTACTAGACTAAAAATATTTGCTCTTGAAATAACAACTACAAAATTATGAAATCATTTTTAATTAATTAAAGTAAAATTAAAAATTAAAAGTGAAACTGTTTTATATCAATTAGCTAAATAAAAGAGAATATTTTGGTAATTTTTATTTTTGTGACTAAATAAAGTAAAAGAGTCAAAACTAATTGAAATAGCGATACTAGGCCTAAACTAAATATTAATACTAAAAATATGTAAAATCTTGGGGAGGGCCAAAAATTACATGTCTACACAAAGCTAGAACAAGCGAAATAAAGATAGGAAGGAGAAGAACTAGGCTGCGAACGCCGAGCAGCTACCTAGTCAACTCCGTACAGCCTGCTGGAAAGCAATCATCCCTCGCTAGTGTGACCCGAGACTCCTGAATCTGCACACAGGGTGCAGGGAGTAATGTGAGTACGCCAACTCAGTAAGTAATAAAGGTAAAGGCAGCTGAGCGATAAGAAAACACGTAAATACACAACAAAATACTACAACGAGGCAGTGTAAAACCAGAACAATACCATAAAACAGTAAAAGCTCGTAAAAACTTCTTAGTTCAGTAAAACCTCTTTAAAACATCTTTTAGCAGTTCAAATGAATGAATGAAAACAAGGATAAAAGATAGAAAAACAAATCAACCCCTCAGGCAAAATACTAACAGAAACCAGCCCCTCGGGCTATCTCACAATCACTCGTATCAGCCCCTCGGGCAATAACATGGAACAACATCAGCCCCTCGGGCTATATCACATCACAAAACTGGGTACCCGCGCTTACTGGGGGTGCACAAACTTCGGGAGGGGCCCCTTACGGCCCAAGCGCAATAACAAGCCATTTCGTGGAATAATCAAATAGGCTCTCGGCCTGATATCAATCACAAGCCACCTCGTGGCATAATAAATCAGAACCGCGGCCTCTCATATATCACAAAGCAGTACCGCATGTTGCGGCGGCTGCCCGATCCCGTAGTATCCTCACAACACAGGCCCTCGGCCCTACTCAGTCTGAATATCCCAAGCCACATGGGCAACAGTAAAACATGATGCTCAGCCCAAAATATCATTTAAAGTATCAAAAACGAGTAAAAGATGGATGAGCCGTGAAAACAGTAGAATATAGCATGTTTGAGTACCAATACGAAGTCAAAACAGTGAGAAATAGTACTAAAATTCCCTAAGGTTCCAAATAGTTGGCACGAGGCCCAACTATGGCATTTCGCCCAAAACATGATAATAGCAAACAGTTTTCAATCAAATACGCAGTTAAACAGTCATACAGGATGAAATAAGTCACAATCCCCAACGGTGCACGATCCCACGCTCGTCATCTAGCGTGTGCATCACCTCAAAGTAGCACAACGATGTGATATCGAGGGTTTCATACCCTCAGGACAGCATTTACAATCATTACTTACCTCCATCCGGTCCCAACTCTAGCCCGCGATGCCTTTGCCTCTCGAATCGGCCTCAACACGCGTCGAATCTATCCAAAATCAAAATCATGACATCAAAATATGCTAAGGGAACGAAGTCCATGCGAAAATAATCAAATTATAACACAAATCCCGAAATTAACCTAACCCGACCCCCGGACCCACGTCTCGGAATCCGACAAAATTAATATCAATGGAATCCTTATCTTCCCACGAGTTCATGCATATCAATTTTACCAAAATCCAACCACAAATGACCCCTCAAATCCCAAATTCTAGGTCTCCAATTTCAAGCCCTAGTTTCTTCAATATTTACCCACAAATTTTCATAAATTTCAAGCCTAGTCAATAAAATAACACCATAGGAACGAGTTTTATGTTCTAAAATCTTACCTCAATGAAGTTCCCTCTGATTCCCTCTTAAATATTCCCCATTAAGCTCCAAAAATCGATTTAAAATGGTGAAGAAAGGCTGAAAATCGCGAAGGAGGGTATATATACTTTCTGGCTCAGGAATACCGCACCTGCGGCCTCAAAGACGCACCTGCAGTCCACGGGTCGCACCTGCGGAAATCACTTATCCGCCCAAAACTGCATCTCCGCTCAAATACCCGCACCTGCGCCATCGCAGGTGCGCTCCGCTCTCCGCATCTGTGGCTCCTGATCTTCACGCCCTTGGCCGCATCTGCTGTCCTTTTTACGCATCGGCGTCGCACCTGCGGTCCCCAATCCGCAGGTACGGAAACAACAGGAGCAGAAAAATTTTGCAACTTCTCCACAAATCCAAACTCTCCGTCAACCATCCAAATCCATCCCGAGGCCCTCGAGACCTCAACCAAATATGACTACATATCCCATAACCTCATTAGAACTTGTTCTAACCCTCAGAACGCTCAAAACAATATCAAAACACCAAAATTACATCGGATTCAAGCCTTTGAATTCCAAAAACTTCCCAATTCCGCTTTCGATCAAAAAGTCTATCAAACCTCGTCTGAATGTCCTGAGATTTTGTACACACATCCCAAATGACACAACAGACATATTGCAACTTCCGGAACTCCATTCCGACCCCTAGATCAAAATCTCACCTATCAACCAGAAAATGCCAAAAATCCATTTTTTCCAATTCAAGCCTAAAGCTACTTCGGACCTCCAAAACACATTCCGATCACACTCCTAAGTCCAAATCACCTCCCTATGCTATCCAAATCATCAGAATTCACATCCGAGTCCTTTTTCACCTAAGTCAACATCCGGTTGACTTTTCCAACTTAAGCTTACTCAAAAGAGACAAAGTGTCTCAAACATTACCAAAACCTCTCCGAACCTAAGCCAACCAACCCGATAGCACATAATACAGCTAAACAAGACAATAAGAAGCAGGAACGGGAGAAACGGAGCGGTAACACATGAAACGACTGGCGAAGTCGTTACATAAGAAAAGCGATGTAAAGATATTGATGAAGCGTTTAAAAAAGCTCCAAAAAATAATCAATTGACTTCTCCGTATATTCAAAGGATATTATCACTGCATGTAAGATGGAAACAATTAGGAGCATCATTAAGGATATAAATTATGATCACTTTTCAATATTAGTTGATGAATCTCGCGATGTATCAAGTAAGGAGAAAATGGCTATTGTTCTACGTTATGTTGATAGGAGGGGAAATGTGATGGAGCGATTTATGGGTATTGTTCATGTTTGTGATACTACTGCTTTGTCGCTAAGGAATGAAATTGTCAGTTTACTTACTAAATATTCTTTAAGTCCATTTTCTATACATGGACAATGCTATGATGGAGCAAGCAATATTCAAGCTGATGGTCTTAAGATCTTAATGCAAAAAGAAAGTAGAGGTGCTCATTATATTCATTGTTTTGCTCATCAACTTCAATTAAATCTTGTTGCGGTTTCTAAAAGATGTGATGAATTGCAAGAACTCTTATTATTGGTTTCTGATATATTGAATATGGTGGGAGCTTCTTTCAAACGTAGAGATGAACTTCATGAATATCAAGTAGAAGAAATAGAAGAGGTATTACGTAAAGCTGAGCTTAAAACTGGTAAGGGCTTGAATCAAGAATTGGGTCTTGCTAGAGCTGGTGATACACGATGGGGTTCTCATTACAATTCCTTTAATAATTTTATTATTATATTTGGCCTTGTTATTGATGTGCTTGATGTTATTGCTGTTAATGCACGTTTTGAAGAAAAATATAAGGCAAAGGGATATCTTAAAGCATGTTTAACATTGAAAATTGTCTTCATGTTACATTTAATGCATACTATTTTAGCAATCACAAATGAGCTAAGCCTTTCAAAAGAAAGAGCAAGATATTGTAAATGCTATGTTACTTGTTGGAGTGGCAATAGATCAATTGTAAGAAATGCGAAAGAAAGGTTGGGATTCACTTATTAATGAGGTATTTAAATTCTGTAAGAAATACGATATTTCCATACCTGAATTTGATAAGCTCTATGTTATCCTATCACGTCGTACATTTGCTCAGTATTATATTTCACATCACTACCGTGTTGAGGTATTTTATNAGAATTATTGATTGGAAATTTCAATAATTCAATAGCCGCTTTGATGAGGTGACAACCGATTTGCTTCTTGGAGTTGCTTGCTTAAACCCGGCTGACACTTTTTCCAATTTTGACATTGATAAGATATTGAGATTAGTTGAGTTATATCCTGATGATTTTGATAAATATTCTATGGTCGACCTTCTATTCAGCTTCAAAATTACATTGTTTAAGTCCGAGATCATGATAAATGATTTTCATATCTAAGGGGGCTTGGTAATCTTTCCACGAAATTAGTAGAAATAAAGAAGGATTGGATTTATCCTCTTATTTTTCAACTTGTAAAATTTGCTTTACTTTTGCCAGTTGCTACTGCTACAGTTGAGAGAGCTTTTTTGGCAATGAAGTTGATTAAGACCAATTTGCGGAGTCGAATGGATAATGAGTTTTTGAGTAGTTGTTTGGTGCCTTATATAGAAAAGGATGTATTTAGTCGTATTCCTAATGAGGCTATTATGAATACCTTCCAAAATATGAAAACTCGTCGAGGAGAGATGTAGTAAGGTACTTTTTTTAATATGATATTGTTACTATATTTGTTTCTTTATCTATTTCTTTAAATGTCGGCAGCGCTTACGAAAAATTCTGTGTACGCCCCTGGGGGCTATGATACTATGTGAAAGAATTTAAATGAAAATTTTACTTATATGTACTATATTAGAAACTTATTTGGCCTTTGTGAGGGATGTCAGTACAGAGACTCCTATTATTGATTCAGTTCCGGTGGTGAGAGATTTTCCGGATGTATTTCCTGCAGACCTGCCGGCATGCTGTCGGAAAGGGATATTGACTTCGGTATTGATTTGGTGTCGGGCACTCAACCCATTTATATTCCACCGTATCGAATGGCACAGGCAGAGTTAAAGGAATTGAAGGAGCAGCTTCAGGAACTCCTTGATAAGGGGTTTATCCGTACCAGTGTGTCACCTTGGGGTGCGTGTGTTCTATTTGTGAAGAAGAAGGTGGCACCATGAGGATGTGCATTGATTATAGGCAGTTGAACAAAGTCAGAATCATGAACAAGTATCCTTTGCCACGTGTTGATGATTTATTTGACCAGCTTCAGGGAGCGAGGCTGTTCTCCAATATTGATCTCAGGTCAGGGTATCACTAGTTGAAGATTAGGGACTCGGACATTCTTAAGACAGCTTTCAGGACCCGATAAGGTCATTATAATATCCTTGTGATGTCTTTTGGTCTAACCAATGCCCTAGCAGTGTTCATGCATTTGATGAACAGCGTGTTTCGGCCTTATCTTGACTCGTTTGTTATTGTATTCATTGTTGATATCTTGGTATACTCTCGTAACCAGGAGGAGCATGTTGAGCATTTGAGAGTAGTATTGCAGTGATTAAGGGAGGAGAAGTTTTATGCAAAGTTATTCAAGTGTGAGTTTTGGCTTAGTTCAGTGGCATTCTTTGGGCAGGTAGTGTCCAGTGAGGGTGTCCAGGTTGATCCGAAGAAGATAGAGGCAGTTCAGAGTTGGCCCAGATCATCCTCAACCACAAAAATTCATAGCTTTCTTGGTTTGGCGGGTTATTACCCGCGGTTCGTTCAGGTATTTTCATCTATTGCATCACCCTTGACCAAATTGACCCAAAAGGGTGCTCCTTTCAGGTGGTCGGATGAGTGTGAGACGGGCTTTCAGAAGCTTAAGATCGCCTTGACCACATCTCCAGTGTTAGTTCTGCCATCAGCTTCAGGTTCTTATACGATATATTGTGATGCTTCTCGGGTCAGCATTGGGTGTGTGTTGATGCAGGAGGGTAGAGTGATTGCTTTTGCTTCGCGTCACTTGAAGCCCCATGAGAAGAACTACCCCGTTCATGATTTGGAGTTGGCTGCCATTGTTCACGCGTTGAAGATTTGGAGGCATTATCTCTATGGTGTGTCGTGTGAGGTGTTTATTGAACATCGTAGCCTCCATTACTTGTTCAAACAGAAGGATCTCAATTTGAGGCAGCGGAGATGGTTGAAGCTGCTAAAGGACTATGATATTACTATTTTGTATCATCCGGGAAAGGCGTGGTGGCCGATGCCTTGAGTAGAAAGGTAGTGAGTACGGGTAGTCTTGCATTCCTTCCTGTTGGTGAGAGACCCCTTGCAGTTGATGTTCAGGCCATGGCCAATCGGTTTGTGAGGTTGGATATTTTGGAGCCCAGTCGGGTTCTAGCTTGTGTGGTTTCTCGGTCTTCCTTGTTTGATCGTATGAGAGAGTGCCAGTATGATGATCCTCATTTTCTTGTCCTCAAGGACAAGGTGAGGACAAGGTTCTGCATGATAATGCCAGAGATGTGACTATTGGTGATGACGGGGTATTAAGGATGGAGGGCCGGATATGTGTGCCCAATGTAGATGGGCTTCGGGAGTTGATTCTAGATGAGGCCCACAGTTCGTGGTATTTCATCCATTTGGGTGCTGCAAAGATGTATCAGAATTTGAGGAAGCACTATTGGTGGAGGATGATGAAGAAAGATATAGTTGGGTTTGTAGCTCGGTGCCTCAATTGTCAGCAGGTGAAATATAAGCATCAGAGACCGGGTGGCTTACTTCAGCAGATAGAGATTCCAGAGTGGAAGTGGGAGCGGATCACCATGGATTTTGTAGTTGGACTCCCACGGACTTTGAGGAAGTTCGATGCTGTTTTGGTGATTATGGATCGGCTGACCAAGTCTGCGCACTTCATCATATGTGTACTACCTATTCTTCAGAGCGGTTGGCTGAGATTTATATCCGAGAGGATTTTCGCCTGCATGGTATCCCTATTTCTATCATTTCAGATAGAGGTACTCAGTTTACATCGCAGTTTTGGAGGGGCGTGCAGCGAGAGTTGGGTACTCAGGTTGAGTTGAGCATAGCATTTTTACTCTCAGACGGATAGACAGTCCGAGCGCACTATTCAGATATTGGAGGACATGTTGCGCACTTGTGTCATTGATTTCGGGGGTTCATGGGACTAGTTTCTACCGCTCGCGGAGTTTGCTTAGAACAACAGTTATCAGTCGAGTATTCAGATGGCTCCGTATGAGGCTTTATATCGGAGACGGTGTAGATCTCCAGTAGGTTGGTTTGAGCCAGGCGAGGCTACGCTTTTGGGTGTAGACTTAGTACAGGATGCTTTGGACAAGGTGAAAGTGATTCAGGAGCGGCGCCGTGTAGCACAGTCAAGACAAAAGAGCTATGCTGACAGAAAGGTTCGTGATGTATTTTCTATGGTTGGGGAGAAGGTTCTACTGAAGGTTTCACCCATGAAGGATGTTATGAGATTTGGGAAGAAAGGCAGCTGAGCCCTTGGTTCATTGGGCCTTTGGAGGTGCTTCTGAGGTTTGGGGGGGGTGGCTTTTGAGCTTGCTTTGCCACCTAGCTTGTCGGGGGTGCATCCAGTATTTCATGTTTCTATGCTCCGGATGTATATCGGCGATCCGTCTCATGTCTTGGATTTCAGTACAGTTCAGTTAGATGGTGATTTGACTTATGATGTAGAGCCAGTGGCTATTTTGGAGCGGCGGGTCCGAAAATTGAGATCAAAGTATATAGCTTCAGTGAAAGTGCAATGGAGAGGTCAGCCTGTCGAGGAGGCTACTTGGTGGACCGAGCGGGAGATGCGGAGCAGATATCCACACCTATTTGAGGCTTCAGGTATGTTTCTAGACCCCTTCGAGGATGAACGTTTGCTTAAGAGGGGGAGGATGTAACGACCCGGCCGGTCGTTTCGAGAGTTATAACACTGTTTCCCCATGTCTGCTTCCTTTTATGTTCTTTAGCTATATTGTGATATGTTGGGCTAGTTGGTTCGGGTCTGGAGTGGATTCGCAGAGGATTTGAGACACTTAGTCTCTTTTGTGAAGGCTTAAGTTTGGAAAGTTGAACGGATGTTGACTTATGTGTAAACAATCTCGGATGTGAATTCTGATGGTTTCGTTAGCTCCGTTAGGTGATTTTGGACTTATAAGCGCGTCCGAAATGTGATTTGGAGGTTTGTCATAGAATGAGGCTTGAATTGGCGAAAGTTGGAAATTTGGCGATTTTGGTCGGCAGTGGAAAGTTTGATATGGGGGTCGAAATGGAATTTCGGAAGTTGGAGTAGGTTCGTGTCCTTTGTGACGTGTGTGCAAAATTTTAGGTCATTCGGAGGTGATTTGATAGGTTTCGGCGTCGTTTGCGGAAATTGGATTTAGAAGTTCTTAGGCTTGAATCCGAGGGTAATTTGGTGTTTTGATGATGTTTTGAGTGTTCCAAAGGTTCAACTAAGTTCGTATGTTGATATATGACTTGTTGGTATGTTTGGTAGAGGTCCCGAGGGCCTCGTGTTGGTTTCGGGTGATTGATGGAACAAGGATTGAATTTGAGGAATTGTTGAAGTTGAACTCCGCTGTCATAATCGCACCTGCGGAGAGGGCACCGCAGGTGCGAGCCCGCAAAAGCGGAGAAGGGGCCGCAGATGCGTCCAAGGCTGAGGTTGGTTGGAAGCGCAGGTGCAATATTTGGAGCGCACCTGCGAGTCCGCAGGTGCGATAGTTTGACCGTAGAAGCGAATTCTGAGGGCATAAGTGGGAATCGCACCTGCGATGAATTTTCTGCAGGTGCGGCGTCGCAGAAGCGACATTTGGACCAGAGATGCGGTATCACTGGGCAAAATGTATAAATTGTTGACTTCACGAATTTTGGTTCATTTTCCACCATTTTTAGTCGGCTTTGAAGCTTTTGAGAGCGATTTTGAGGAGGAATTCAAGGGATTATCAGTAAGGTAAGTGGTTGAGCCCTAATACTCATATATGTGATGATTTTCCGTTGTTTAATCATGTAATTAGTGAAGATTAAGGGTGAAAATGAGGGGTCAGGGCTTGGGACTTTGGAGAGTTTGATTTGAGGATTTGAGGGACCATTTGATGTCGAATTTTGATGAATTTTGTTTGGGTAGGCTCGTGAGTGAAAGGGCTTTCTAGTTTTGTGATTTTTGTTGGATTCTGAGACGTGGACCGGGGGGGGGGGTTTGGGTGAATTTCGGTATTTGTGTCCAATTAAGTAAATTTTCATGTGGAATTGGTTCCTTGGCCTATATTGATTATATTGTATTGCTTTTGGTTAGATTCGGGGCGTTTGGAGGCCGGTTCGAGAGGCAAGGGCGTCGCGGAGTAGGTTGAGGTAAGTAATTCTTCAAAACTTTGTTTTGAGGGTTCGAAACCCCGCAATATGTGTTATGTGATTAGTATTTCGGCGACGCACATGTCAGGTGACGTGCGTGCGGGCGTGCACCGTGAGAATTGTGGCCTGGTTCATTCCATGGAACTGCTTAGTGTCTCTTTCTTGCTTCTATCATGTGATTAAGTAATGAGCTATAAATCATGCTAGATATCATGTTAGGACTTCACGCCGATATTGTTGAGACCCGAGCGGTCGTTTCTTGCTGTCATCTCGTTAGTTTCATTGATATTCTGTACTCAGTCTTATTCATGCACATCATATCATGTCTCAGTCTCAATTGTTATTATTTGGCACATCATATCATTGTTGCAGGCTAGTTTCATGGCATTGTGAGCCCGTGTGTGAGATTGGAGTGTGATGACTGAGTGAGGCCGAGACAGTTATGGGATCGGGCTGCACGCTGTAGTAGTTATGTTGATGATTATTATAGCGCTTGGGCTGTAGGAGCCCCTCCAGAGTCTGTAACACACCCCCAGTGAGCGCAGATGATATTGTGAAGGATGGATTTCCCTAGACATGGATTTGTCCAAAGTATTGATATCTGGAGATGAATTTCTTCTCAGGGTTGTATTACCCTTCTTCCTCGGTACTGGTTAACTTTCAGTCAGTGTTGTATATGTTTCGAGATGGATTTCCTTGGGCCGGGTGGCCATACGCAGTATCGAGTGGTTACGCACTTGAGAGTGGGAGCACATGATACATTTCATACATTCTGTGCATTGGCATGTGTAGTTAGTTGAGCTTTATATTTCACATTGTTCAGATCTGTATTTAATTTAGTGCTTGAGTTGTATACTTGAACTGATAGCATGCCTACTTTTCCTACACAGTTTATTTCTATTACCTGTTGAGGTTACGTTCGTCACTACCTATTAGTCCATATTTTGGACTTGTTACTTACTGAGTTGGTGTACTTAAGTTACCCCCTGCACCTTGTGTGCAGATCCAGGTATCTCTGGCCACGGTAGCGGCTGTTGACTGTTCCAGTTGCTGACTTTCATCGAAGATAACGAGGTAGCTTCCTGGCGATCGCAGCCCTGCTTTTCTCCTTCTTTTATCTTCCCTTTAGTGTATTTTGGTATTCTCGGACTATGTTAGTCTTGCTATATTTCAGAACTGTTGTAGTAGTTGCTCATGACTTAGTGACACCCTGATGTCGGGCTAGTTATTTCCGTATTTTGTTTTCGAGTTGATCTCTTTTATGAAATTTCAGTATGAAAAAGGCTTTTATCTATCTTTTAATGAAATATCGAATTGTTTGGGAGTGTGTCGGCTTGCCTAGTTCCATTATAGGCGCTATCACGACTGGTTTAGTTTTGGGTCGTGACAACGTTATTGAGGTATTTTATAGAATTATTGATTGGCAATTTCAAGAACTCAAAAGTCGCTTTGATGAGGTGACAACCGATTTGCTTCTTGGAGTTGCTTGCTTGAACCCCGCTGACTCTTTTTCTAGTTTTGACATTGATACGATATTGAGATTAGGTGAGTTATATCCTGATGATTTTGATAAATATTCTATGGTCGACATTCTATTCAACTTCATAATTACATTGTTGATGGGCGAGATCATCATAAAAGATTTTCAGATCTTAGGGGGTTTGGTAATCTTTCCACGAAATTAGTATAAATAAAGAAGGATGGGATTTATCCTCTTATTTTTCAACTTATAAAATTTGCTTTACTTTTGCCAGTTGCTACTGCTACAGTTGAGAGAGCTTTTTCGGCAATGAAGTCGATTAAGACCGATTTGCGGAGTCGAATAGATAATGAGTTTTTGAGTAGTTGTTTGATGCCTTATATAGAAAAGGATATATTTAGTCTTAATCCTAATGAGGCTATTATGAATACCTTCCAAATATGAAAACCCGTCGAGGAGAGCTGTAGTAAGGTACTTTTTTTAATATGATATTGTTAATGTGAGCACGTGATTTTTGCCCTATTCAAAATACTCCTATAAAATTAAAGATATAGATTTTCCCAATTATTTTCCATTTTATAGGATTTTTTGTAGGATTTTATCAATTGTTTGCATTTTTGTGCACGTTTGATTTTTATAAAAAAATCATGAAAATGCACCAAAAATGTCAAAAACATCATGAATTGTATAGTAGACTTTGTGTTCATATTTTAGAATTAATTAGTTAATTAATTGCTTTACCAAAATGAAAAATCACAAAATATTGCTCATTTTTACATTTTAGCTTTTAATTTTAGATTAGTAATTTTCTCATTTTAATTTAGGATCTACTAATTTGTGTAAGTGTTATAATCAGATAATTAGCTTAATTTTTGCAAATTAGATTAATTTAGGATTTAATTTTAGGATTTTAATTAAAGAAAAAAAAAAGAAAACAAAGAAAAAATAAAAAAGAAAAGAAATTTGAAAAGGAAAAGGGTTTAATTTGAAATTGGGCTAATTCTTATGCCCAAATCGGTCCAAACCAAAGCCTAAAACCCTTCCATACCCGGTCCTGTGTCCCAGCCCCAAACGACATCGTTTCTCCCCTTCTTTCAATCCAACGGTTCAGAACTTACGCCTGCTTTTCATATAAATATCCGAAAAACCACAGACCCCCCCCCCCCATACACCCCTTCATTTTCGTCTCCCTCCTCTAAATGAACTAAACCCAAGCCGCCTCGCCCCTTATCCCACGCCAGCTCCGCCCATCTCCGCCGCCCGGAAATCACCTTACGGCGGCGGAGCTTCACCAAATCACCCCAATTCACCTTCTACAATCCTTAGCCTCCCCTCTACACCATCCCACTATCAGCTTTCCCAAAATCCCCACCTAATTCCGTTAAATTCATATATGAGATCCAAACCTAAAAACCCTAAGTCTCCCAAAACCACCCAAATTCACAACCCATAACCTCCACACCCCCTAAACTCAAATCCCTTATTGATTTCCCCAAACAACCCCACAAAATTCCGCAATTCCAAATCTAAGAGGAGCTCAGTTGTTCAAAGAAAAAGCTCTCGAGTTTTCTGTTTCATCAATGTTCAAGTCCAATGTTTGTTCTCTGATGTTTCTTCGCGGGTTAGGCTCTCAAGAGTCTTTTCTTTCAAGGCGATCCGGTCAAAATCCATGTAAGGTCGGATCCCTTGAAGGAAAAGACCTTTGTTGGTCAATCAGCGCGGAGAAGGACATCTCAGGCCGTCTTGGTTCCTTTTACTCCAAAAATGGTAAGGTCTCACCATTTACCTCTCTATTCTCTTCTCTTCAGGTTCGAGCCAGTGATCTCTTTTTTTTTGTTTTTCAATGCGTTAATCTGTTTGTTTCGTTTTAGAGTCGTCCTGCTTCAATCTTTGGTCATGTTCAATTCAGTTTTTTGGGGTTTATTAAATTTTTTTGATTCATGTTCATTAAGTTTAAATCTTAAAATAGTTTAGCTTATTATCACAGTTTTAGTTTTTTTTTTTGCCGTTCTGAGCCATTTGTTAGTATACTTAAATTGCCTAATATTAAATCTTAGGGGCATTCTTGATGCCTATAAATAGTACCTTTTCCTCACACACAGATCAGATTTCAGAACCCTAAAAATACACTCTATAAATCGGCTACTGTTTTTCTTAGGAGTTGATTCCCTTTCATTTTGATTTTAACAAGACACTTAAAGAACCTCCCTGGTATTTCTGGTCCTCATAAGTCGAAAAAAATGGATTGAAAGTGAGGATTTCTGGTTTTCTTTAGGGTTTACTACAGTTAGTTGGTGTAGCCGTTATGAAGTTCTGGTTTAGCTATCATCGATTCAAGGTCTCATTTTTCTATTTCTGGTGTTTTGTTGCTACTCACTGCTTTTAGGTATGTCAAAACACCTCTGTATTTTCTTTTTTGAAGTATGAAAATGAGGTGCTTTAGTTGGTTGATTCCATGACTATGCTTATTGTTTGAGTTCTTTGTATCTGCCTTACTCTGTGTGTTGCTTGTCTCTTTGTTAGCATCAGCTGTTCATATCAGCCCTTTCTCTACTCGACCATCAGTTGAATTTTCTTTTTTTGAAAGTAAGATTATTCCAGCTCAGATGTGTTAATATTTGTACATCCTGTTGGAGCATATTAGTAGCTAACATATAACCTTGTAATGGTCCATTTAGTCATATAACTCTTGGTCTCATGAAAATTTGTATTAATACCATATATAGTGATGTGCTTAACATGAAAAATTGAGGTTTGGGAAGCTTGAGCAACTGCAGGCCAAAGTATGGATCCCATGTGTTGAAATGGAACTTTTAATCTCATGAAGTACAGGTTCAGCATGTAGAATCGAGCATTTGTCATAAGAAAAGGCTACGGGCCCCATTCGTGATGCTACAGAATGCAAAAAATGTCATTTTTTTAGTAACTGTCATTCATATTATATTTTCATTGTAATATAAACTCTTTAGTTATGTATTCCCCGAGATTTGGGTAGAATTATTTAGTCATAGTTAGATTCTAGCAAAACTTGATTATATTTGGCCTGTGGGGTGATTTAATGGCTCAGCATGTTTCCCTAGTATTATTAAACTTTAGTTATATATTTGGCTTGTGGGCTTTGTAAAAAAACTGTTTAATCTCTCATGATTGTTGTCATGTGCGTATTGGGCTTCTGCCGCTGTTCAATCTCTTGTAGTTAATTGTCATATGTGTATTGAGCCTGGACACATTTAGGCCCGCCACTATACAGCCATGTTAACTGGAGTTTTTGAACTTCAATGTTGAGGCAATATTAATCGAACTTGATTCATTCGCTTGAAATTCATGCGGGCTAACTCCATTGGGCCCTCTTGCTCTTATCACTATTATGATCAAGGCCAGTAGCTGTCAACATTAAACGGTAAATAATTATTATTCTCCAAACCTTTTTGATGGAAAGTATTTCCTGTTAATTGATTAAAGTTAAGTGAAAACTAGAATTACATAAGTATCAATCCCTTTAACACCACTCTATCCAACTATATATTTCTGTAATCCTTGGCCTTTTGCATGACCTCGAACAGTTTAGGAAATGATTTGAACACCCGTGGTTTGCTTTAGGCACGTAATTAAATCGTCACAACTACAGGTACGATTCCCATGGCGTAGTTGTGATACCTAAGTTCAAATTAGTTTTAAATATGAATATCCGTAGTTTGCTTTAATTGGGTAAAATATTTTGAAATAAATTATGGTGTGCCATCCACAATTGAACCCCATAATCTACGGCCCTCATATTAATGCAAAAACTAGTATGGAAAAGACTTGAAACATTCATAACTAGTATAGAAAAATACTTTGAACATTCAAAGTTTGCTTTAGGCGCGTTTATAATAAAATCATCATAGCTACGGGTACGATTCCCGTGACGTAGTTGTGATCCCTAATTTCCAAATCCAGGGGTACATTTATGTGACCCGGCCGCAACTTCTAATGACTTTAATAAATTAAACATGTTGTAGATCGTGAGTACGGTTCCCGTGACATGATTCGCAATGCGTATCAAACAAACAAGTGTACGACAATCGTAACTTGTTCCAGAATATTTCCATAAAATAATTAAAAGCGGTTATAAAGTTAAAAATGCACAATAGGTTTAAAACGTGTAGTAAATCAGATAATAGGCCAATTATTGATAGTTTAGGCGATCGTGCTAGAACCACGGAACCCGGGAATGCCTAACACCTTCTCCCGGGTTAACACAATTCCTTATCTAGAATTTCTGGTTCGCAGACTTTTTAAATAGAGTCGAAAATTTCCTCGATTTTGGATTTAAAATAAACCGGTGACTTGGGACACCCAAATAAACAATTCTAAGTGGCGACTCTAAAAAATTTAATTAAACTAATCCCATTTCGATTATTGTCACTTTAATTGGAAAAACTCCCTTATATACCCCTCGGGCGTAAAAAGGAGGTGTGACAGCTCTGGCGACTCTGCTGGGGACATCAAACCCAGAACTTCCGATTCAGGTTCACAAATTCGAGCTTAGAATAACTTTTATAATTGGCTTTTATTTATTATCTGTTTGTTATTACATGTTTGGGCCTAATGTGCTAAATGCCGCTTTTTTCCGCTTTGATATTATTTGAACTGTATATAAACTACTGCGAAACCCCTCTCTTCTAATCTTCTGGGTAGTGCACGCTGGCCTGACTTCTTTTCTATTAGTGTCATACCCTAATTTATAACGAGGTTCGGACAAGTTGCAAAGCCGGATGATCTTTTGGTTATCGGTACGCTGCCCCCCATCGGCTCGAGTCATCCGCTCGGGTAAGCCAAGTCTAGAACAATACACACAGGTTTTAAACCTAGAATAACACAGCCTCATGCCGGATCCCTAGTAGGAACGCTTGTTTGCATCATGTGCATTTGACTTTGGGACTCAACACAGGGGTTGGGTCCGTCTAGGACAGGTGTATCCCAAAAATCAAAAGATCATCCTGATGCATTTTACTTGCTACTTGTACACTTATTTGCTTCGGATTGCATGTTGATCGGCTTCTAGAATAGGCAAAAAGTTGGAAAAATCAAATCGAGGTATGAGAGAGATAATTACCCGCCTTTGAAAATCTGGTGTCCAAAATACACCGAAACTCTGACGAAATTTCTCAACCAAAAAAAAAGAGAAAAGGGAAAAAAGAAAAGAAGGGAAAATTGTTTCAAAATATTTCATGTTTTTCTGTTGTGTCAAAACTGACCGAACTACACGGGTTTGATTCTCACCGGACGTGGGATACGTAGGCAACCCGCATCGGGTCCAGCCCCGCTTTTGCAAAAATAACTCAAAAATTTGAAAAGATGTTCTCTTTGTTGTCATAAATAAAGTGGGTGATGCCGTTTTGGTCTAAATAGCCGAACGTCCCAACGGGCGCCGGAAGGACGTTTTTGCAAGAATAGCAGTTTCTTTGCCAATTTTTTGCCACCTAGCAAGCACAGCCCTAAAATCTTCCCTTTTAAAGTGCTGAAGGGCCGTATTTGCAAAAGTGGCCGTGTTTATTTGACTTTAGAATTTCGTAAAAAATGACCCCTTTTATCAACTTTAATAAATATCACTTTGTTTTAAATTAATCACCTTAATCTAAATGTGCAGAATGAGCACGAGTCAAAATTTACCAATGAAGGTTATGACCAAGATTCTGTTAGAACTACACATGTGGTGGGAAGATCTAGGTAAGCAAGGACGAGACAGGGTCAACCACTACTTGGGGGCGCTCACCGAATTACTAAAGATCAAGCCTAGGGGAGACATAATAAAAGCACTGGTGACATTTTGGGACCCAGCTCACAACGTTCTGCATTTCTCGGACTTCGAACTCACACCTACTTTGGAGGAGATAGCGGGTTATGCTGGGAGTATCGAGGGTCTATGACATAAATACCTGGTCGCTCCAAGGGCCGTCACCCCTCACAAGTTTTTGGATTTGTTAAAAATAAGCAAGCAGGTCCAGTATGCAGACTTGGAAAGTGGGTTTTCTACTATATTCTTCATATACCAGCGGTACGGGCATGTAAGAGGATTTGACAACCCGGAAAGTGGAATCTGTAGCACAGGGAATCAGTCAAAGTGGGAAGAGCATAGATGTTTCGTTTTCATGGTGGCATTCTTAGGTCTTCTAGTGTTTCCCATGAAGGACGGGAATATTGATCTACAGGTAGCTGGAGTCGTCAAAGTCTTGATTACCATTGCCAAGAGCACCCTCGCCCCTATGATAGTATCTGAGATATTCCGAGCTCTCACGGCCTGCAAAGCCGGAGCAGAGTTTTTGGAAGGATGCAACTTGTTAAAAATGTGGATGATTGAGCACCTGTGTCATCGGCCTCAATATATGAATTACGGATCTACAGGGAAAAGCTTCATTGAGGAGTTTGGCACAAGGGTCTCAGGGTTCAAAATGCCAGAAGAGGTTGGAGATTGGATATCTCGCCTTCGTTCCATAACTACAGGGTAGATAGAGTGGACACTGGGTTGGCTTCCTGTTGAAGAAATTGTGTACATGCCAGCCACCGGTCCTTACTTCCTCCTAATGGGCCTTCGAGGCATCCAGCCCAATGCCCCATACCAGGTTTTCAGATAGTTCGGAAGATGCCAGGTAGTTCCCCAAGATGAATATCTTAGTGTTCATGCACTTGAAATCCGCTCTGATGGCCAATTTCATGAAGAAGTGGTTCGTCTTATTTGGAACGAGTGCCAATATTTGACAGCAAACACCCGAGTACGTGACTTGTCTAGAGGCGAGGTCTCGCCTAGTTATCTTGCTTGGTATAGAAAGAAGTTCACTACAAGGTTCGAACCTGAAAGGCCAACCAAAAGGCCTCACGTCCAAGAATTTGTTGAAGCGTCGCAAGAACAATGGGCCTGGTTGACCAAGGAAAATGAATACAGGGCCACCATAAGCAGGTTGGAAAATCAAGTCAGGGATCTTAAATTAGATAGTGGTTTGCAAGCCGCTACAGATGAAGGTGAAAAGAGGAAGTTGGCCAGAGAAAACGAAGCCCTTCTAGCCCAGACTCAAAGAATGAAGATAGCTGGTGAAAACCCAGGAAGGAGCCAAGCAGATGAAAGACTTATAAACGGTCTTAGGCGAAAAGTGTGTGAGTATGGGACTGACTTGGAAAAATCTAAAGGTAGTCTGGCAAGGGCCCGGGCACAGTTGCCGAAGAACGCAGAAGGACAAGCAGAGTTTGTTCAGCAATTAAAAGGAAGATATGATAGAGAAGTCGCAAATCTAAAGAAAAAGCTAGCTACCATCGAGAATGAAATGCCTAAACAGACAAAGAACTTTAAGGCAGAGAGGGAACATTGTTATGCATTGATGTCTCGACTGGAAGAGGACATGCAACAGTTGCAGGAGCAAAGCCATCATGCTCCAAGAGAAAGGCATCATTAGAGAGAGGATTAGAGGAATCGCTGACTACATCGTCATGAAATGCCATGAGTGTGAGGATACGACTGGATCCACTTTCTTCGTCAGATAATGGATGACCTGGATCGTCTCTAAGGAGATATTGCAGGTAGGCCCGCGGCGAGACCGACTGATGTCCCACGGGCCCCTGGAGTAGCTTTGGAAGCACTTATGTATTCCTGATTTTTCTTTTCGAGTCTGTATTTCAGTTTCCTTTTAGAGTCTGTTTTAGTTTTCCAGTTCTTAAGTATGTATGATGGAGTCTTTGTAATAGAGCGAAATTAGAAGTTTTAATTTTAATGAAAATTTGAAAAAACCGAAAATTGTTTATTTCTTTAATTTTATTTTGCATTATCCCTTGTACTACATGATGATCTGATTCACGCGGCGTCGTGATACGTAGGCAATACCCATCGGATCCGGTCATGGTTTTAGATAATTCAAATAAGAGAGAAAATGATGAAAAGAGGACACAAGGAAATGAGAGAAAACAAGAATAAGAGAGAAATCACTGCAAGAGAGAAAGTGCAAAAAAAGAGCAAATAATGAAAAGCGCAAAAAGAAAAGAAAGATGCAAAGATCTGGGAGATAAACAAAAGCCGGGATGAGACACGCAACCGCGGCAAAACATGTAGAAACACATTTAATTGTCTAGGTGCATTGCATTCCCTAATGTGCGATTCCCTATATGTTAATTGTCTCAAACTAACCGGTTTGTTGTGCATGTTGTTGAGACCAGTTTCTGTTTTTAAGGTGGTTGGTTTTGTGGTAACCTGGCTTCGCACCCCTGCTTTACAAGATCCAAAAGAAGTGTCGAAATGACGTCAGAGGGTAATCTACCAACAATTCCTCGCCTAGAGGATAGCCCGATGTCGGTTATCCCAACATCAGAGTCAGTAGCTGCTAAAGAGAATAGGGCACTGCGCCTCCGCATCTTGGAAATGTGGGAAGCTTGGTCTAACAGTAGAGAGCCGCCTAGTGCAATACCTGGTTTTCCCGAGTTGATTACCAGAACAAGTGGAACTTCCAACATCCCTATAAATTACCCGACCACCCCATTTGGATATCCCACCATGTCAGCCCATTTCGCTGGAACACCTTCTGAAGTTCGCCCCCATGCACTAATTTCGGGAGTGGCTTCTATCATATTCACCGCACCACCAACCTCGGCCACGGCACAGGCAACATTGCCCAGGCCAAGTTTTGAGCCGTCATCCTTTACTTTCCAAATACCACCATTCCCATCGGACACGGCTCATGTCACCACAAACTCCTACCCTCAACAACCCCGGTATGAGTTTACCATGGGATAAGAGAGAACTGTACAGAATCCCGAGCTAGAGGAGATCACTCAGAAAATGAAAAGCATGGAACAAAGTCTCAAGAACATACAAGTCCTGAGTGGCCAGAAGAGTGTATCCTGCGCTGATTTGTGCATGTTCCCGCATGTTCATCTGCCCATCGGTTTCAACTCCCAAGTTTGAAAAGTATGACGGACACGGGGATCCCATAGCCCACCTGAAGAGGTATTGCAATCAGTTAAGAGGAGCGGGCGAGAAAGAAGAACTCCTAATGGCTCTTTGGAGATAGTTTAGTCGGAATTGCATCCGAATGGAATATGGATCAAGTCATCTCCCGCTGGCACATATGGGATGACTTGGCCCGAGACTTTGTCAGACAATTCCAGTACAACGTGGACATAGCTCCAGATAGAAATTCTTTGTCCAATTCGGAGAGCTTCCGACAGTATGCTGTCAAGTGGTGTGAACAAGCTGCCAGGGTGAAACCCCCAATAGATGAGACCGAGATGGTCAGTGTCTTCCTGCAAGCCCAAGAGGCTGATTACTTCCAGAATATTATGTCCGCTGGGAAAGTCGTTTGCTGAGGCTATCAAAGTTGGGGAGATGGTCGAAAACGATATGAAAACTGGTCGCATCTTGATCCAGTCGGCTATAAGAGCTACTTCTCAAGCAATCCAGAGCGGATCAGGGGGTGTAGCAAAATGAAAGAAGAAAGAAAAAGTGGCAATGGTGGCCTCAAGTCTGAGAAACCCCCGTTAACCCCGAGGTTACTTCAGTTCCCCTTAAAACACCCCGCAACATTATTACCCTCACCAAGATGCGGCTTATGCCATGACTCCTCAGCCTTATGCGGTGATGAATGCCCAGCCATGCGCTCGGTAACAACAACAGTATAACCAGAACCGAGCTCCACCTCCTAAAAATAACCCCCCTTACCAAGATCCATATTGTCCTCGTCCACTACAGAATAATTTTCCATATAACGCCCGTGCCCGTGAGCCACCCAAAGAAACCAACTTCACGCCCATCGGTGAATCATACTCTAGCCTCTTTCCAAAGCTGGTCCAAATGGGTTTGTTGCAGCCCGTACCTTTGAACAGGCAAAACCTAGAGTCACCCTCCTACCGACCCGGTACCCGATATGCTTATCATTCAGGGGCAGAAGGGCATGACACTGAAGACTGCTGGACCCTTAAAAGGGCAGTTGAAAGTCTAATAGAGCAAAAAAAAAAAGTCTAATAGAGCAAAAGCGAGTAGTGTTGAGAGATGAAGAGATCCCCAATGTGACCAATAAGCCATTGCCAACTCACAACAACGGGCCGGTTATTAGGATGATTTGTGAAGATAGAGAGTTTGACCCAGCTTTGAAAGCTATCATTGCTATCGCCGACGTTGAAAAGTAGCCCTAAGCGTCAGCAAGGCAAGTTAAGGATAAGAAGAAAATCAACTCCACTCCTTGAAGCATAGAAAAGGTTGTGGAAGCCAAGACAGGGACAGTGCCTCCTAAAGATGTCGTTCTTTATCTTCTCAGGGCCCCCAGAAAAGAACAGTACGTGTTGAGTCCCCCCAAAAGGTTCGAGCTAAACAAGGTTACACTGAAGGGACCTAAGATGTACATACCAAAGGGGAATTATGTGGCGCGGGGGCCGGTAATTTTACCCAGGCTGAATGAGTCGTGCACCACAGAAGCCCATGAAGGACCCCACTGCCGTCTCTTTGAACTACAACAAAGCAGTAGTGACGTACAAAGGAAAAGAAATAATGGGGGAAGTGAATGAAACAAAGCCGTCTGGGAAGTACCTCAACTCGGAGGAATAGAACAAAACCAAACAGAAGCGTTTTCCGCTTAAAAAGCCAGTTAGTGCTGAAAAGGCAGAGGAATTCTTCCGAAAGATGAAAACCTCAGACTACGATGTAATTGACAAACTCTGGAAGTCTCCCTCTCAGGTCTCACTCTTGTCTCTACTGATAAGTTCGAATGAGTATCAGAAAGTGTTGATAAAGACCCTTAATGAGGCATATGTTCCTACCGAAACCACTGTTGAGAAGCTGGAAAGAATGGTGTAACGATTTTTTGAAGTCAACCGGATCTCATTCAGCCAAAATGGCTTGCCTCCAAGAGGGGCTACCCACAACAAAGCTCTTCATTTGACCGTTAAGTGTGAAGGATACTACGTGAAAAGATTCATGTTGGATGACGGATCTGGGGTTGACATTTGCCCTCTCTCGACCTTACAGAGAATGGAAATTGGGACTGAAAGAATTTGGTCCAACAATGTTTGCGTATGTGCTTTTGATGGCGTCAAGAGATACAATAGGGGAGATTGATTTGATCCTAACTATCGGTCCTGTGGATTTTGAAGTGACATTTCAGGTTTTGGACATGGACACCTCCAACAATTTTCTCCTAGGAAGGCCTTGGATCCATGCTCCAGGAGTCGTAACTTCTACTCTCCACCAAATGGTTAAGTTTGAACACGAAGACCAGGAAATCGTGGTCCATGGAGAAGACGAGCAATCAATTTACAGGGACCCATCAGTGCCATGTCTGGAGTCTAAGAAAGGTAGCAAGCATATAGTCTATCAAGCTTTTGAGATTGTGGTCGATGATCAGTGTGAGGAAGGAACCCCGTGTCCTCAACCCTTTTTGTCAAACGCATTAATCATGGTCGCCACCGAAATGATCAAGCACGGGTACATGCCCGGGAAAGGGCTTGGGGTATCTTTGCAAGGCATCATGGAGCCTATCGCTCTAACTGCCAGTGAGGAATTCCTCGGTGTGGGTTTCCAAGCCACAGAAACTGATGTGGCATGGGCTAACAAACAAAAGAACAATGGGTGGGTCTTGCCTCAGCCGGTCCCGGATCTCTCCAAAATGTTCGTCAAGCCAAGATACATAGAGGAAGAAGATGAGGCCTTCACGAACAAAGAAATTGAGGACATATGTGGAGAAATGAGGCAGATGTTATATGAGGCTCACATGGTCCATCCAGGTGAAGGCTCGAGCACTACTGAGGTGCAATATATGGGGCCCAATGCCAAGCTTCAAAATTGGAAGGCTACTCCGTTCCCAGTCAGGCGGGAATTCCGGTAGTTCAGTCTTGCCATCTTTTCCGCATTCCAAGTTATTTCAGGGTGTAACTCGAATGTCTTTAGAGTATTGTCTTTAAAATTCCAATGTAAACCCTTCTATCTTCAAATTCAATGAAATGAAATCAATATTTCATCGTCTATGAATCTCTTTTTTTATTCTTTCTGATTTTTGTTAGTTTTCTTATTTCTTCTTTCAGTTCTAATAATGCGGACTTAAAGAACATGACATGCTTGCGGACTTCATGCCCAGATCCTAACACGCTGTCTAACTGTGAATAATAAACCAAGAACCAGAATACGATGAAGATAAGGCTTTTAGGGAAATAAACCGAGAACTGGAACAATTTGAGAATAAGCCTAAGCCAAACTTAAATGAAACTGAGTCAGTTAATTTGGGTAGTTCGGAAGAGGTCCAGGAAACCACGATAAGCATTTACACTGATGAAAGAACTAGGGATGCATTGATCCAACTTTTGTTCGAATTCAAAGACGTGTTTGCCTGGTCCTATGATGATATGCCAGGACTGAGTGTTGATTTAGTGGTGTACAAATTGCCAACTTACCCCGATTATCCCCCTGTCCAACAAAAATAGAGAAAGTTTAAAACCGACATCAGTGACAAGATCAAAGAAGAAGTCACCAAACAGTTAAAAGCGGGTGTGATCCGAGTGGTCCGATACACCACATAGTTGGCTAATATGGTCCCAATGCCAAAGAAAGATGGGAAAACCCGAGTGTGTGTTGACTATCGGGATTCGAATAAAGCAAGCCCCAAGGACAACATCCCATTACCAAACATCCACATCCTTGTTGACAACTGTGCCAATCTTGAGATACAGTCTTTTGTGGATTGTTATGATTGATAGCATCAGGTCTTGATGGATGAAGAAGATGCCGAAAAGACAGCTTTCACCACACCTTGGGGTACTTACTGTTACAGGTTCATGCCTTTTGGTTTGAAGAACGTCGGGGCAACTTACATGAGAGCTATGACTTCCACATTTCACGACATGATGCACTACGAAATTTAGGTGTATGTGGATGATGTGATCATTAAATCAAGAACGCATGACGACCATGTGCGGGATCTAAGAAAGTTCTTTGAGCGCCTGCGTAAGTATGATTTGAAGTTAAATCTAGCTAAATGTGCATTCGGAGTTCCATCTGGGAAACTTTTGGGGTTTATAGTCAGTTGGAGAGGCATCGAGTTAGACCCAACAAAGATAAAGTCTATTCGAGATTTGCCGCCTCCTAGAACCAAGAAAGAGGTTATGAGTCTATTGGGAAGGTTGAATTACATCAGCAGATTCATTGCTCAGTTGACTTCCACATGTGAGCCCATATTTAAGTTGTTGAAAAAAGATGCGGCGATTAGATGGACAGATGAGTGTCAAGAAGCTTTCGACAAAATCAAAGAATATCTGTCAAATCCGTCGGTGTTGGTCCCGCCCGAGCCTGGAAGGCCTTTGTTCTTGTACTTGACATTATTAGAAAACTCTTTTGGATGTGTTCTCGGGCAACATGATGTGACCAGGAAGAAAGAACAAGCCAATATACTATTTGAGCAAGAAGTTCACTAGTTATGAAGCCAAATACACTTTTTTGGAAAGAACTTGTTGCGCCCTAACTAGGTCGCTCAGAAGCTTAGGCATTACTTGTTGGACTACACCACCTATCTCATCACCAGATTGGATCCTTTGAAATACATATTCCAAAAGTCGATGCCTACGGGAAGGTTAGAGAAATGGCAAATCCTACTCACCGAGTTTGACATAGTTTATGTCACCCGCACGGCAATGAAAGCTCAAGCCTTGGTGGATCACCTAGCTGAAAATCCTGTTGATGATGAATATCAGCCTTTGAGTACTTACTTTCCGGACGAGGAAGTAAATTCAGTTGAGGTAATTCCAGAAGACACTAATGCTTGGAAAATGTTCTTCGATGGAGCTGTGAATGCAAAAGGTGTCGGGATTGGGGCAATTCTTATTTCGCCCACTGGTCAACACTATCCGGCCACAGCCCGGCTTCGATTTTTCTGTACGAACAAAACTACTGAGTATGAAGACTGCATTATGGGCATGAACTTGGCAATTGATCAGGATAAGGAAGAGTTGCTAATCATGGGAGATTCCGACTTGATTATTCGACAAGCTCAAGGTGAATGGGAAACTCGGGATGTCAAGATTATTCCATTCAGGCAACATGTCGAAGATCTTAGCAAGCGGTTCAAATTCGTCGAGTTAAGGTACATTCCTCGGTTTCGCAATGAGTTAGCTGATGTACTAGCTACTTTGGCCTCGATGCTGGCATATCTAGGCAATGTCCACATTGACCATTGGAAATCCAAATTCGAGAAAGACATGGTTATTGCAGCGCAGTTGAAATAGAGCCGGATGTTAGCCATGGTATCATGATATCAAAATATTCTTGAAAACAAAGGAATATCCCAAACAAGCCAGTGGAGACCAAAAGAGAACCATTAGAAGGCTCGCTAGTGGTTTCTTTATGAGCGGAGAAGTCTTGTATAAAAGGACTCCAGATCTGAACCTTTTAAGATGTGTGGATGCCCAAGAGGCTGAAAGAATCATGAATGAAGTGCACGCAGGAGTGTGTGGACCTCGTATGAATGGATACGTCCTTGCAAAGAAAATCCTTCGAGCAGGTTATTACTGGATGACCATGGAAAAGGACTGTTTCAGTTTTGTCCGAAAGTGTCATCAGTGTCAGGTACACGGCGACTTGATTCATGCACCGCCTTCAGAACTGCATCCTATGTCAGCACCGTGGCCGTTTGTTGCTTGGGGTATGGATGTCATTGGGCCAATCGAGCCGAAAGCTTCAAATGGGCATAGATTCATCTTAGTTGCCATTGACTATTTCACAAAGTGGGTTGAAGCAGTCACTCTCAAAGCCGTCACCAAGAAAGCAGTGGTGGACTTCGTGCATTCCAACATTATTTGTCGTTTTGGTATTCCCAAAACTATCATTACGGACAATGCCGCAAATTTGAGCAGTCATTTGATGAGGGAAGTATGCGAACAATTTAAGATCACGTATCGGAATTCTACCCCTTATCGGCCCAAAGCTTATGGTGCTGTTGAAGCAGCGAACAAAAACATCAAGAAGATCCTCAGGAAAATGATTCAATGTTCTAGACAATGGAATGAAAAGTTGTCGTTGCATTGTTGGGATATCGCGCAACTGTGCGCACATCAGTTGGAGCAACACCCTATCTATTGGTGTATGGCACTGAAGCTGTAATACCCGCAGAAGTTGAAATTCAATCTCTTTAAATCATCGTTGAAGCTGAGATTGAGGATAATGAGTGGGTCAAAACCCGTTTAGAATAGTTAACCCTGATCGATGAAAAGCGGATGGTCGCAGTTTGCCACGGGCAATTGTATCAGCAAAGAATGGCCCGTGCCTACAACAAGAAAGTGCGGCCTAGGCACTTTAAAGTAGGCAACTCGTTTTGAGACGCATTCTCCCACATCACAAGGAAGCAAAAGGAAAGTTCACTCCAAACTGGAAGGGTCCATACATTATAAGAAAATTGTTACCAAAAGGGGCATTTTTCTTGGGAGACATTGAAGGAAATGACCCTGAAACAGCTGTCAATGCAGACGCGGTCAAAAGGTATTACGTTTAACCCTTCTGCGGTACAAAGATTCTTCGATTGGAATGATGAAGGCTTTTATTCTCGCTACCCAAACACTTTTAACCCTTTGCTAACCCTTTGAGCCGGTTACTTTTCTTTGATTACCCTCTTTGGAACCCGAAAATGTGAAAAAAAAAACAAAGTTTTCCTGAACTACGTTTGACTTGATTCCGAAAGGATACGTAGGCAGCCTCTTTCTGGGGTTCAGTCACACCAAAGCAAGAATCCACATTTCCCCATAAGTTGAAACTGGGGCAAAAGTTATAATGGTCTAGCGATGGTTCGCCTGAAAGGTTCCAATGTTGTAATTAAATCCAAACTCTTTTACCCCAAATCCTGTTCAAGTCCTCCCGATCAATTGTTAAAGATATTCTGAATTGGATGATGTTGGTTACTTGGATCTGATACAATCAAATGAGCAAAATAAAATAAGAGAGTCTTATTGGTGAAACCCACACGGACACCGTAAGGCGATGGTGAGCAGAGAATTTGAAAAGGAGAGATTCTTGTTAGTGAAAACTCATAAAGAGCACCACAAGGCGACGGTGAGAAGAGAAATGAGAGAGGTTGGTTGGTGAAAACCCGCAAAGGGCGCCACTGATCGAAAAAGGAATTCCTTACAACCATCAACACTGATAGAGTCCTGGCAAGGTTTCCCGTTTTTGAGGTATGAGTTATGATGGGTTTACGAGGGTCGGATGGTTTGCACAAGTCGGGTATCCAGTCCAAGAAACATGCCATGCCTATTGAAGTCTGTGTGCACTCCAGATAAGTCCTTCTTTCCTTTCCCCGAAAGGGACACTTCTCGTTTAAAATTCATTATCCTGTCCGTTGTTTACTTTTCTTTGAATCCCTTTCGGTCTAATTCTCCTCTGAAACTAATACAAAGAAAGAAAAGATGGCAAAAATGGTTTTACAGGGTTTTGTTTGACAAAAGCTAAAAATTCAAGAAAAGCACCCAGCCTCAGCAGGTGCATCAAGTCGACCTCGACTGGCCATGATGGCCGATGCTCCAGAGTCAAAACTCTTGAAAATAAAGGAGATCCAAAGTCAAATGCCCGCAAAGGAAAAATAAGATGGAAAAAGGCCAAGCCCCACATGGGTTAATCAGTAGGTAGAATTTGGGAAAGTCAAGTCCCCCGGGGTTTAGAAATGAAACCAATTTCTAGAGAGCCAGCGAACAATAGAGAGTTTACTGAAAGAACTGGGCCAAGATCAAGTGATTGAAACAATCAAGGCCACGAAAGCAACCACCGTTTTAAACTGACAAATTGTTCTTTGATTTCAAAACAGGAAAATAGGTACAATCCAAAAAAACCTCGCAAGAAGCAGGTGCAATAAAAGCAAGGTACGCGGAGACCAAAATGGTCATGCAGCAAAAGTTAACCCAAAAAGGGAAGTCAGCATTCTCCTGAATAAAGTGCTAAAAGTAAAATGAAAAGAAAGAAGAAGAAAAATTCAAAACCGTGGTAGCATAGGGTCTCCAATCTCTTAGCTACGTTTTTCCAACATAGGGTCCCATTCCCTAGTCGATGCCAGCATAACCTGGTAATCTCTCCAATATAGGGCCCCACTCCCTAGTTGATCCCCGACATAACTCGAGGACCTTTCCGGCATAACCCGATGACCTTCTCTGGCATAACCTGAGGACTTTCCGGCATAACCCGATGACCTTTCCCAGCACAACCCGAGGACCCTTTCTGGCATAACCCGATGACCTTTCTCGACATAACCCGAGGACCCTTTCCGGCATAACCCGATGACTTTCCCGGCATAACCCGTGGACCTTTCCCGGCATAACCCATGGACCTTTCCGGCATAATCCGATGACATTCCCAGCATAACCCGTGGACCTTTTCCGGCATAACCCGATGACCTACCCGACATAACCCGAGGACATTTTCGGCATAACCCGATGACCTTTCCGAGCATAACCTGAGGACCCTTTCCCGTATAACTCGATGACATTTCCCAGCATAACCCGAGGACCCTTTCCGACAAAACCCGATAACTTTCCCGGCATAACCCGAGGACCCTTTCCGGAATAACCCGATGAATTTTCCAGCATAACCCGTGGACCTTTTCTGGCATAACCTGATGACCTCCCCGGCATAACCCGAGGACCCTTTCCGGCATAACCCGATGACCTCCCTCGGCATAACCGGAGGACCTTTCCGGCATAACCAGATGACTTTCTCGGCATAACCCGTGGACCTTCCCGACATAACTCGATGACCTGCCCGGCATAACCAGAAGACATTTCCGGCATAACCCGATGACTTCACCAGCATAACCCGTGGACCTTTCCCGGCATAACCCATGGACCTTTCCGGCATAATCCGATGACATTCCCAGCATAACCCGTGGACCTTTTCCGGCACAACCCGATGACCTACCCGGCATAACCCGAGGACATTTTCAGCATAACCCGATGACCTTTCCCAGCATAAACTGAGGACCCATTCCCGCATAACCCGATGACATTTCCCGGCATAACTCGAGGACCCTTTCCGGCAAAACCCGATAACTTTCCCGGCATAACCCGAGGACCCTTTCCGGCATAACCCGATGACTTTCCCGGCATAACCCGTGGACCTTTTCCGGCATAACCTGATGACCTCCCCGGCATAACCCGAGGACCCTTTCCGGCATAACCCGATGACCTCCCTCGGCATAACCCGAGGACCTTTCCGGAATAACCAAATGACTTTCTCAGCATAACCCGTGGACCTTCCCGACATAACTCGATGACCTCCCCGGCATAACCAGAGGACGTTTCCGGCATAACCCGATGAATTCACCAGCATAACCCGAGGACATTTCCGGCATAACCCGATGACTTCCCCGGCATAGCCCGAGGCCCTTTTCGGTATAACCCGATGACCTTCCCCGACATAACCCGAGGATCTTTCCGGCATAACCCGGTGATTTTTCTAGCATAACCTGTTAATCTCCCAGCTTAGGGCCTCTGATACCCATTTGATTTCATTTTAGATATAGGGTCTCCACTCCCTAATCTCTTTTTCGCAAGGATACACAATCCTGATTTTATTGCTTTCAATAAAGAAATAGTTCAGATTTTGTTGCAATAACTCACGAAATTTTCCTAGTGAAAACTGGGGCAAAAAAATTTTATTTGTTTGTTTGTTTTGGTGCCTGAGCGGGTTTTTACCATAAGGCACGAGGTTTGAGAGGACCATAAGAAGAAATCTCAATCCAAACAAAAGAAAGAAGAACAAGAAAAGAAGTGAACTCTAAGTGCAGAAGCGGAGAAAAGATGCGGACTGCTCAAGATATGATTAAAGTCACATGCCTTGCATGTCCCGCCTTGATCTGAAAAGCTGAAAAAGAATGAACCAGTGGTTGCAGCTAACGAGCATCAAGATTCAGATTAGAGTCTGCATGAAGAACCAGCCAAGACTCAAGATCATGCTTTAGAAGGTTTATGGATAAGAATCTTGTAACTCATAGTTGATAGGTTTAGCTAGTTTAGCATTTCATCTTTTATTTCGGTGTAATAAGGAGCTCAGCAAGCAGAAACAGCAGCAACAGTAGTGAAATCACAGTTTCTCGGTAGTCCCGGCTACCAAAACTTCCAGAACTACACTGACCTGATTCCTTTATAGCCGAGGATATGTAGGCAACCTCCGAAGAAAGGTTCGGTCAGACTTTTTCCCAAAAATGCTTCCCATGGAGTTTCAGACGGGCAAAAATCGCTCGTAGTTGCTCATTCTATCTTTGCCCGAAAACTCTTCGTGTTTCCAAGCAAAAAGAGGCAGCTGTGAGCACGTGATTTTTGCCCTATTCAAAATACTCCTATAAAATTAAAGAAATATATTTTTCCCAATTATTTGCCATTTTATAGGATTTTTTGTAGGATTTTATTAATTGTTTGTATATGCACGATTAATTTTATAAAAAATTTATGAAAATACCCCAAAAATGTCAAAAACATCATGCATTGCATAGTAGACTTTGTTTTCATATTTTAGAATTAATTAGTTAATTAATTGCTTTACCAAAATTAAAAATCACAAAATATTGCTCATTTTTATATTTTAGCCTTTAATTTTAGATTAGTAATTTCCTCGTTTTTAATTTAGGATCAACTAATTTTTGTAAGTGTTATGATTAGATAATTAGCTTAATTTTTGCAAATTGAATTAATTTAGGATTTAATATTAGGATTTTAATTAAAGAAAAGAAAAAGAAAACAAAGAAAAAGGAAATAAGAAAAGAAATTGGAAAAGGAAAAGGGTTTAATTTGAAATTGGGCAAATTCTTATGCCCAAATCGGTCCAAACCCAAGCCCAAAACCCTTCCATACTCGGTCCAGTGTCCCAGCCCCAAACGACACCGTTTCCCTCCTTCTTTCATCACAGCCGTTGGATTCTTTCAATCCAACGGTTCAGAACTTACGCCTGCTTTTCATATAAATATCCGAAAAACCACAGACCCCCCCCCCATACACCCGTTCATTTCCGTCTCCCTTCTCTAAATGAACTAAACCCTAGCCGCCCCGCCCCCTTATCCCACGCCGGCTCCGCCCGTCTCCGCCGCCTGAAAATCGCCTTACGGCGGCGGAGCTTCACCAAATCACCCCATATTCACCCTCTACAATCCTTAGCCTCCCTTCTACACCATCCCACTATCAGCTTCCCCAAAATCCCCACCCAATTCTATTAAACTCAAATCTGAGATCCAAACCTAAAAATCCTAAGTCTCCCAAAACCACCCAAATTCACACCCCATAACTTCCAAAGCCCCCTAAACTCAAATCCCTTATTGATTTCCCCAAACAACCCCACAAAATCCCGCAATTCCAAATCTAAGAGGAGCTCAGTTGTTCAAAGAAAAAGCTCTCGAGTTTTCTATTTCATCAGTGTTTGAGTCCAATGTCTGTTCTCTGATGTTTCATCGCAGATTAGGCTCTTAGGAGTCTTTTCTTTCAAGGCGATCCGGTCAAAATCCATGCAAGGCCGGATCCCTTGAAGGAAAAGACCTCTGTTGGTCAATCAGCATGGAGAAGGACATCTCAGGACGTCTTGGTTTCCTTTTACTCCACAAATGGTAAAGTCTCACCATTTACCTCTCTATTCTCTTCTCTTCAGGTTCAGGTCAGTGATCTCTTTTTTTTTGTTTTTCAGTGCGTTAATCTGTTTGTTTCATTTTTGAGTCGTCCCTGCTTCAATCTTTGGTCGTGTTCAAATTAGTTTTTTAGGGGTTTATTAACTTGGTTTGATTCATGTTCATTTAGTTTAAATCTTAAAATAGTTTAGTTTATTATCATAGTTTCACTTTTTTTTTTTTGGTTGTTCTGAACCATTTGTTAGTATACTTAAATTGCCTGAATAGTCTAAACTCTTAAATAGTTGGTTTAATTAATGCCTAATTAGCTTAGGGTTAGTTTTATTCAAATTATTTTGTGTTGTTATCATTTGCTTAACTCGTTTGCCTAGGCTAGTCATCAAACCTGTTAATTTGAAGAGCCTTGTAGAGTTCATCATGAACTGGGTTCACCTTCGGGTTTAGGTTTATTTCTTTTTTTTCATATTCAATCACTGTCTAGTTTTGTTTGTTTTATTTGTCCATTGACATTGGCCTGCTTGTTTATGTTTGCCCTAGTTTGTAAATCAGTAGACACTTATAGGGGTCAAATTAACAAAAGAACAACTTAAGGGGTCTCGAGAGGGGTGGACAAATATGAAATAGGTGAAGACCATGATCAGAAGGTTCTAGGATATGGGCAGTCGGCCCTATTTGGCCAGTACAAAGTACTGAAACCAATTAGGGACAGCCAGCTATCCAATTCTGTTAAACTATGCCTTTTGTGGCTGAAAGGAATATTTCCTTTATTCTTTCAGCACATGGCATTCTTGATGCCTATAAATAGTACCTTTTCCTCACACACAGATCAGATTTTAGAACCCTAAAAATACACTCTAGAAATCTACTACTATTTTCCTTAGGAGCTGATTCCCTTTCCTTTTGATTTTAACAAGGCACTTAAAGAACCTCCCTGATATTTCTGGTCCTCATAAGTCGAAAAAAATGAATTGAAAGTGAGGATTTCTGATTTTCTTTGGGGTTTACTGTTGTTAGTTGTTGTAGCTGTTGTGAAGTTCTGGTTTAGCTATCATCGATTCAAGGTCTCATTTTTCTGTTTCTGGTGTTTTGTTGCTACTCACTGCTTTTAGGTATGTCAAAACACCTCTGTATTTTCTTTTTTGAAGTATGTAAATGAGGTGCTTTAGTTGGTTGATTCCATGACTATGCTTATTGTTTGAGTTCTTTGTATCTGCCTTACTCCATGTGTTGCTTGTCTCTTTGTTAGCATCAGATGTTCATATCAGCCCTTTTTCTACTCGACCATCAGTTGAATTTTCTTTTTTTGAAAGTAAGATTATTCCAGCTCAGATGTGTTAATATTTGTTCATCCTGTTGGAACATATTAGTAGCTAACATGTAACCTAGTTATGGTCCATTTAGCCATATAACTCTTGGTCTCATGAAAATTTTTATTAAAACCATATCTAGTGATGTGCTTAACATGAAAAATTGAGGTTTGGGAAGCTTGAGCAACTGTAGGCCAAAGTCTGGATCCTATGTGTTGAAATGGAACTTTTAATCTCATGAAGTAAAGGTTCAGTATGTAGAATCGAGCATTTGTCATAACAAAAGGCTACGGGCCCCATTCGTGATGCTACAGAATGCAAAAAATGTCATTTTTTTAGTAACAGTCATTCATATTAGATTTTCATTGTAATATAAACTCTTTAGTTATGTATTCCCCGAGATTTGGGTAGAATTATTTAGTCATAATTAGATTCTAGCAAAACTTGATTATATTTGGCTTGTGGGGTAATCTAATGACTTGGCATGTTTCCCTAGTATTATTAAACTTTAGTTATATATTTGGCTTGTGGGCTTTGTAAAAAAAAATTGTTTAATGTTTCATGATTGTTGTCATGTGCGTATTGGGTTTCAACCACTGTTCAATCTCTTGTAGTTAATTGTCATACGTGTATTGAGCCTGGACACATTTAGGTCTGCCACTATACAGCCATGTTAACAGGAGTTTCTAAACTCCAATGCTGAGGCAATGTTAATCGAACTTGATTTATTCGCTTGAAATTCATGCGGGCTAAATCCATTGGGCCCACTTGCTCTTATCACTATTGTGATCAAGGCCAGTAGCTGTCGATATGAAATGGCAAATAATTATAAATCTCCAAACCTTTTTGATGGACAGTTTTTCCTGTTAATTGATTAAAGTTAAGTGAAAACTAGAATTACATAAGTATCAATCCCTTTAACACCACTCTATCAACTATTTATTTCTGTAATCCTTGGCCTTTTGCATGACCCAGAACAATTTAGGAAATTATTTGAACACCCGAAGTTTGCTTTAGGCACGTAATTAAATCGTCACAACTATGGGTACGGTTCCCGTGGCATAGTTGTAATACCTAAGTTCAAATTAGTTTTAAATATGAACATCCGTAGTTTGCTTTAATTGGGTAAAATCTTTTAAAATAAATTGAGGTGTGCCATCCACAATTGAACCCCATAATCTATGGCCCTCATATGAATGCAAAAACTAGTATGGAAAAGACTTGGAACATTCATAACTAGTATAGAAAAACACTTTGAACATTCGTAGTTTGCTTTAGGCGCGTTTATAATAAAATCATCATAGCTACGGGTACGGTTCCTGTGACGTAGTTGTGATCCCTAATTTCTAAATCCGGGGATACATTTATGTGACCCGGCCGCAACTTCTAACAACTTTAATAAATTAAACATGTTGTAGATCGTGGGTACGGCCCCCGTGACATGACTCGCAATGTGTATCAAACAAACAAGTGTACGACAATCGTAACTTGTTCCAGAATATTTCCATAAAATAATTAAAAGCAGTTATAAAGTTAAAAATGCACAATAGGTTTAAAACGTAGTAAATCAGATAATAGGCCAATTATTAATAGTTTAAGGGACCGTGCTAGAACCACAGAACCGGGGAAAGCCTAACACCTTCTCCCGAGTTTAGCAGAATTCCTTATCTAGAATTTCTGGTTCACAGATTTTTTATATAAAGTCGAAAATTTCCTCGATTTGAAATTTAAAATAAACCGGTGACTTGGGACACCCAAATAAACTATTCCAAGTGGCGACTCTAAAAAAAGTTAAATAAAATAATCTCATTTCGATTATTGTCACTTTAATTGAAAAAACTCCCTTATATACCCCTCGGGCGTAAAAATGAGGTGTGACAGTTACTATATTTGTTTCTTTATCTATTTCTTTAAATGTCGAGACCGCTTACGAAAAATCCTGCGTACGCCCCTAAGGGCTATGATACTATGTGAAAAAATTTAAATGAAAATTTTACTTATATGTACTATATTAGAAACTTATTTACTATTAATGAAGAATAAGTGTAGCATTCTCTAACAAATTGTACTTATAGTAAAAGAAATGCCAATGGAGTATTTAAGTAATTGCTTTCTACTAATTAACGAACAAACTAGGACATTATTTTAGTTCTGTAATTATAAGAACTATATTTGATATAACAGAAGATAGCAATTCCTCTTACAAAGAAAATTATACTACTTCTATTTTCTTCCTCGCTTTTCGTGCATTATTAATGATTTAAAAGTTAATGTTCAACTACCAACTTGTTAACAAAATGTTAAGCAAAAAAGCACTAATTTCCAGAATTACCTACTCCCTCTAGTCCATAATAAGTGATCAATTTGCTTTGAGCACATCCATTAAGGAAATACAAAATTCTAAACAAAAATAGTTAGTGTGACTAAACTACCCTTAATTAAATATTGCAGCATAGTTAATGTGAGGAGTAAAAGACTTTTTAGGGATACGTACATGAGGGTAATTTTGGGAAGAAAATTGAAGTTTTTCTTGATTATATAAATGGACACTTATTTTGGACCAAAATAAAAAAGCAAATTGTTCACTTATTATGGACCGGAGGGAGTAATATATACTCACTCAGATCCACAATAAGTGAGCAATTTGCTTTTGGCACGCCCATTAAGAAAATACTAATTCTATACAAAAATACCTAGTATGACTAAACTACCCCTAATTAAATATTTAATGTGAGGATAAGAAAACCATTTAGGGATATGTACATAAGGGTAATCTTGTAAAAACGAATTGAATTCTTTCTTGATTAAATGAACACCTATTTTGGATCAAAATAAAAAGATAAATTAGTCACTTATTGTAGACTGGAGGGAGTACTTGATAATTTTTGTACAAGGTTATTACATTATTTACACATTTTTTGTTGTCATGTAGAAAAGAAAATGAAACTAAGCGTTTAAAATATTATTCTTGAGTATATTGGTTGTTGAAATAGGAGGATAATCTAAATGCTTGCATCATTCGACATGCTGATGTCGCAGAACATGCAAACCTGAAAATAAAGAAGATAAAGAACATCAAATTTTAACGTGGAAAACCATTCAAATCGAAGGTAAAAACCACGGGATCATAAAGATCCAAAAAGCTCCACTATAACAATAAGAGTGTTACAAAAGTTCTCCAAATTGGCTACACAACAAGTGTCAAACACGGTGCAACAATAGCAACAAGAGCAACAACTAATCAATTGAAGAAAGAGAAAAATCCACAAAAACAAAGTTGTTGTTCGAGGCCCGAAATCAGATGTTAACTGCCTTCAAATCCGATCTCCACCATTAAAATCAAAGAGCAAGACGTTACGAACACTCATTCAAAATCTTAGCCCGATCCAACGGTTAACGAATCGGAAAACGTGATTTGAAGTTTGCTGATCGGAATAAAAATCTGCAGCAAAAACAAATACTTTTCTTCTCTCCTCTCTCTTGATGAAAGCTCTCTAAAAAATCACTCTTATGTGCTTAAGTCTTTCAAAGACTTGTATCAATGAGCATAGAACAATTCTCCAAGGTTGTATAAATCATGAGTGGTGCTTTCTCTTAAAGCCAAAACCCACTCAAAATAGGAATAAACACCGAATCCAATTCCGAATAGGAATGGAAACCAAAAGAGAATAGGATTAGGCCATTGAGCCTTTGGCTGGACAACATGGGCATGTCCCAACAAACTCCCCCTCCAGCCATGGAGCCAAATGTGTCTTCAAGTAGAGGAACTATTGGCAGGCTTCATGCTTGCCAATTTTCTGCAAAATGCATGCTTATCTGCAAGCTTAACTACGAAATCCTCAGGCTGCTCCATATAAATCTCCTCATTTAAATCACCATGAAGAAAAGCAGTCTTGGCATCCACCTGCTCAACCTCTAAATCTAGACTTGCGGCTAAGCCTAGAACCACAGGAATAGAAGATAACATCGCAACAGGGGAGAAAATTTCATCAAAGTTAACTCTCTTTTTCTGGCCAAAACCTTTAACAACTAACCTCGCTTTGTATCTAGGAACAGAGGTATGGTTATCTTGCTTTACTTTGAATATCCATTCGTTAGATAAAGCTCTCTTATCTTTTGGCAATTTCACTAACTCATATGTGCCATTCTCATGGAGTGACTTCATTTCATCTTCCATGGCTTCGATCCACTGATCTTTATGAGTATCTTGCATGGCTTCATCATAATTCTTAGGTTCTCCCGTGTCAGTCAAAAGTACATACTCATCAGGAGGATAGCGCATGGATTTTTGCTTCTCTCTTGTAGATCTTCTAAGAGAGGTTTCAGGAGCATTCGAAGTAGTTACCTGAGCAGGAATTGATTGCTGATCAACCACAACTTCATCAACTGGAGCATCCATAACTTCTATACCATGATGATCATTTTGATCTTGATCACTATCTTCATTATTGTCTTAGGTTCCTTCATGTGCAATAGGTGCCTTAGCAATAGAAACTGGATCAATATCAACTAAGCTCTCATTACTCTGAGAATATGTCTTCTCAGCTTTGCCAATATCTTCAACAGTCTGGTCTTCAAAGAATATTGCATCACGACTTCTAATAAATTTATTGTCAACTGAATCGTAAAAATGATACCCAAACTCATCTTGACCATAACCGATAAATATGCACTGCTTAGTTTTGACATCCAGTTTCAATCTCTCATCTTTAGGAACATGCACACAAGCTTTACACCCAAAAACTCTCAGGTGATCATAAGAAACATCTTTGGCAAACCAAACTCTGTCGGGACATCACCATCCAAAGCAACAACAGGAGACAAATTGATAGCATAGGAAACAGTGTTAAGTGCTTCCGCGCAAAATGTATTTGAAAGTTTAGCCTCTGAAAGCAAGCATCTAACTCTCTCAACTAGAGTTCTATTCGTCCTCTCCACCAAACCATTCAACTGAGGCATCTTGGGCGAAGTTTTCTGATGACGAATTCCTTGTTCCTTGCAATAGTTATCACAGGGACCACAATATTCACCACCATTGTCAGTGCGAATACATTTTAATTTCTTCCCCGTCTGTCTCTCAACTAAGGCCTGAAATTCCTTAAACACGCTAAGTGCTTGATCTTTAGATTTCAGAGGATACACCCAGAGGTTACGAGAATGATCATCAATGATGGTCACAAAGTAAAGTGCACCACCTTTTGACTTTACTTTAAATGGACCACACAAATCAGAATGTACTAGCTCCAATAAATCGAGCTTTCTTGAGGGAGGATGGCTATGAAAGAAAACCCTTTTCTGTTTGCCAGCTAAACAATGGATACACCTTTTCAGCTTTGCTTATTTCACTCCAGAAAGCAAACTTTTCTTAGCCAAACACGTAGTCCCCCTCTCGCTCATATGACTCAATCTTCTATGCCACAATTCTGATAAAGTGTAACTTTCCACCAGATTTTGGAGTCAACCTCGCTCTGATACCACTTGTTAGGATCGAAAAAAGCAGGTGTCATGCGGAAGCTAGTAAAGCAAATCTTGAACGACGATAAGTCCGACAATAAAAGAGAAATCTACCAAAACAGACACAAACATATAACGTGGTACGATCAACTGACCTACATCCACGGCGGAGATGAGCAATCCACTATAATAAAAGAGAGTACAAAATATCGAGAGAACAACCTCACGAATAGGCAAACACAAGTGACACACTAACACTTGTCCCGTAAAGTTTTCTCCCTAAACACGACTCTAAACCCCATATGGCTACATTGTGGATGCTACTGAATGAGAAGGACGAATCATCAATTTATAGAACTCCAAACATTTTCTTACAAGAAAAAAGGACTAGCCAAATATGGAAGAATTATATTTTACTTCTAGGAAAACAAAAACTCGATTATGGTAAATATGTTGTCCTTTCCTTCATGAAATAGGAAAACCAATTGTGATAAGAAAATCTGAACAAACACATAACACATGCATGGTTTTAGCAAATCAATGTGAGGATTTGATCGTGTATTAGAAAAAGATGGAGTTGCATTATTAAGGATTTAATTCCTAGAAGAGACCATAAGCATAATTAATATCTAAAATAATGTATTTACATCTCCTTCATTCTTATTTTTAATTCATACTTCTTCTTTTTCAAATGATTAGGGCAAAAGGCATATCTTGAAGGATTGTGGTAACAAAAATATGTTTTTGAGAGACAAATAATTTCCGTATTGCGTATGAATGTGGCCCCATAAGTTTAAGGTTATGACTAGGAGGCTTAATTTTTTGTTATAACTTATATCGACTAATATTGTAACGACCCGACCGGTCGTTTTGAGCTTTTGCTCTTTGATCGCTAGTTCTCGGGCATGACTTGCCCCGTGTAATGTATTATGACTGATGTAGACCGTTGGTTTTGGTTTTCAGGAAAATCGGAATGAATTTGAAAGAACAGTCTCAGTTGAAAGCTTTGAATTTGAAAGGTTTGACCAAGGGTTGACTTATTTGTATATGAGCTCGGATCGGAGTTTTTATGATTTCGTTAGCTTCGTTTGGGTGATTTATGACTTAGGAGCGTGATCGGAATTGGTTTTGGAGGTCCGGTGTAGAATTAGGCTTGAATTGGCAAAGTTGGTATGTTGGCAAATTCCGGTTGATAGGTGAGATTTTGATCCCTGGTCGGAACGGGATTCTGAGAGTTTCTGTAGCTTTGTTATGTCATTTGTGATGTGTGTGCAAAATTTCAGGTCATTTGGACATCGTTTAGTCGGGTTTTTGATCGAAAGCGAGTTTCGGAAGTTCTTGGCAAACTTAGGCTTGAATTCGATGAGAATAGATGGTTTTAGGGTTGTTTGAAGTGTTTTAATGATTGGAATAAGTTTGAATGATATTATAGGATGTGTTGGTGCTGTTGGTTGAGTTCCCGAGGGCCTCATGTGAGCTTCGGATGGTCTAACGGGCTAGTTTTGATGTTGGAAGTTGCAGATTTTTCATTCCAGGTGTTGCAGGTTTTAAGTCTTCGCGATCGCGTGGGTTGAGCCGCGATCGCATAGAAGGAAATCTGGGGGCAGGCGATTTGCTCTTCGTGTTCGCATCTGAGGATCCGCGTTCGCAAAGGTTGGTTAATGATGCTTCGCGATCGCATGGTATGGATCGCGTTCGCGTAGATGGAGTTGGAGTCCAGTGATTTTAGTCATCGTGTTCGCATCAGTTGAGCCGCGTTCGCGTAATAGGGGAAGCTGAAGCTTCACGTTCGCATCCATTTTGTCGCGTTCGCATAGACCATTTTGAGGCATGGAAGATTTGCTCATCGCGATCGCGAGCCGGGGGCCGCGATCGCATAGAAGGAATCGCCAGCTGGGCAGAAGGGTTTTTAAACATATTTCATCCGCGAGCCTAAGTCATTTTTCCTCCATTATTGAGTATTTTTAGAGCTTCTTGGGAGAAATTGAAGAGGGATTCGAAGAGGATTGATTGGAGGTAAGTTCTATGAACTAAAAACGTGATTATTATGTGAAATTAATCTAGAAATTCATGGAAATTTAGCTAAAATTGGAAGAACTAGGGCTTGGGATTTTGAGATTTTAATTTGGGATTTGAAGGGTCATTTGAGCTCGGATTTGAGAGTTCTTGATATGCATAGACTCGTGGCGAGATAAGGAACCCGTGATGTAAAAATTTCTGAGTTTCGAGAAGTGGGCCCGAGGCTCGGGTTTTGCTAATTTCGAGATTTGGATATATTTTTTGATTGTTTTCGCTTGGGCTTCGTTCCCTTGGCATAATGTGACGTATTCGCTCTGGTTTTGAATAGATTCGACGCGCGTGGAGGCTGATTTGAGGGGCAAAGGCGTCGCGAGCTAGAAATTTTGCCGGTTCGAGGTGAGTAATGATTGTAAATGATATTCTGAGGGTTCGAAAGCCCGGATTGCACATCGTAGTGATACATTGCAGTGACTTGAACACCGGATAGCGAGCGTGGGGTAGAGCACCTTTGGGGATTGTGACTTGGTCCGTCCCGATTGATGATTTTACTGTGTAATTGACTGAAACTTATTTGTTATCATCATGACTTGGGCTGATTGCCATATTTGGGCTTCGTGCCAGCTATTTGAACCCCTTCGGGGATGGTCGTTGATATTTCCTCACTGTTTTGATTTTATACTTGAACTCAGTCATGTATTTTTTTCACTGTTTTCAAAACTCAGCCAAGTTTACTTGCTTTAACACTTGAAATGATATTTCCAATAATATTTTGGGCTGAGCATCATGTTTATTGTTGCCCGAGTGGCTTATGTGATTTTGTTGACTGAGTTAGGCCGAGGGCCTATATTATGAGGATACTTTTGGATCGGGCTGCACGCCGCAGCAATATATATATATATATATATATATATATGCACGCCGCAGCAGTGTTATGCTGATACTGGTATGAGGCCAAGGGCCTAGATTTGATGCCACGAGATGGCTTGATGTTGCGCTTGGGCTGTAAGGGGCCCCTCCCAGAGTCTGCACACCCCCAGTGAGAGCCGTCGACGATAAATGGATCGGGCTGCACGCCGCAGCGATATGTGGATCGGGCTGCACGCCGCAGCGGTACTAGTACTGTTCTATGTGTTTACTTTATTTCATTTGTCTGCCATTATCTGTTGTCTGTGTTACTTCACGGGGTATCTACCTGATTGCCTGGCATTATCTGCTGAGTGAGTGTTGTGCCCGAGGGGCGGATTTCTGTGCTTATCTGCACTAATTGTTTTGCATTTATTCGCATAACCGTTGAAAAAGTCATTTTCAAAAGAGTTTTGAACTGAGCTAAGATGTTTTCTAAAGATTTCACAGTTTCACTAATTTTCTCAAAAGGGTTTATATTGCTTCTATACAGCATGATGATTTGCCTTACGTGATTTCTCACTGCTCAGTAATTATTTACCTTTATTACTCACTGAGTTGGAGTACTCACTTTACTCCCTGCACCTCGTGTGCAGATGCAGGTATTTATCCACCCGTCAGCGGGTTTTGGCTGATCAGAGGCAGAGTTATAGGAGTTAGCGAGGTGACTGCCAGCGTCCACAGCACCGTTTTCCTCTCTTTTGTTCATTATTCCGATTTTGTATATTTTGACCTTGTAGTTGGATTTACACTCTAATAGATGCTCGTGACTTGTGACACCATGATTAGGGTTGTGTTGGGTTGTACTTCCGCTAATTATTATCATTAAATCATATTTAAACTTTTTATGAACTGTTTAACTACAAAAAAGAGGTGTTCAGGAATGGTCTGGCTGGCCTTGTCTTCACGAGAGGCGCCATCACGACCGTGGCGGAGTTTGGGTCGTGACAAGTTGGTATCAGAGCCTAGGTTACATAGGTCTCACGAGTCATGAGCAGGTTTAGTGGAGTCTCGCGGATCGGTACGGAGACGTCTGTATTTATCCTCGAGAGGCTGCAGAACCTTTAGGAAAAACTTCACATTCTTGGAATTCTTTTCGTGCGTCCTTGATTCAGCTTGAAAAGTAACTCTTGAAATTCCTTCCACGTGTTCACATGCGCGCATGAGCGCTCAGCATCAGATGTGCCCTGATGGCTTGTGATTCCCTGATCGAGGGGCGAGATGTGATCTCGGTGAGTTGATGCTGGGACAGTCTGGAGGACTTGAGGCCGGATCTTTGCCTATGGCTTGAGCACCAAGGTGCTGATCGTGTGAGCAAGTGTTTTGAACTTATACGTTCGGTAGTGCCCTATTGGTAGAAGTAATGACTGAATAGCTACGTGATGAGTATGTTATGACTGCGAGGTGTATTCATATGATTTGGAAACGACGAGAAGGGTCTGTTGGAAGATAGGAGAACTATTAGGTACTTGATTTTCAGTTCGATTGAAGGGATAGCTCCGAGTTATGGGTGTGAAGAATCTTTTCATGTCTCCAAGATTGGGAACGAAGTAAATTTCATGTTGCAGTATGAGTTCAGACTCAGGAAGATTAAGTGACTGCGTAATGTTTATAACGGTGGAAGGTATACCGAAATGCTAGTTTGAGGCGAAGCAGGTGGGCTATCTCCTGCGGAGTGTTCTAAAGTTGTGTGATCCTTACGTTATCTGTTGGAAGATCTTACTTGCAAGTGTAATATATGTGTTGCAATTTAAACTTGGGTCGCTTAAGAGAGTGGGGTTCAACTGTTGTGAGAGTGAATGCAAGGTTTGTAGAAGATTTAAAGTACCAGATGGTTTGTGTTTTACAAGCTTACCAAGGATTTGAGTTTAATATCACTATGGTATTATGGCATCAATAGAGTATAAGCGTTACGAGTTATTGAGTGTGTTTTGATCTATGGCTTTAAACCAAGTGGGGGAGTCTGCTATTGCTTAGTTGATTGCACGGTTATGTGCTATATTGGTTTCAGTTTGAGGCGTACTGGTGAATCAGTTATGGCTTACGGAGATTGAGACCGAGGATGTCTCGAGTAAAGGAAAATTTTGACAAAGGTTATGTCATGCTTCATAGGTGTATGCGAATCACGGAATCTTGAGTTGTTGTTGGTAATGGATGCTCGGTGCATAGAGCAGGAAGTGGCTTGGTTGTTCTAGGATGAGGTTACATTTTGCAGTGTCAGAGTGCCAATGAGGCACGGGTTGTTCTGTTTGTTTGATCAGGCTAATTGCAGTTTGAATAGAGTGAATGACTCTCGAAAATGGTTCTAATGTGATCAAGATTCTACATATAACAATTGGGTATTTTAAGGTTGTATATGTGATTAGAAACTGAGTTTTCATTGGAAGATGTCAAGACTTGTGGCATTTTCTATATAAATTATGGGATTCTATGTAACAGTATCAAGAAGGCAAAGGTAACAGACTTATATTCGCAGGGAGTCTCTTCAGAGTAAAGTATTTTGATCGTGGTGCTCTTGAGAATATCTGAGAAGGTATTCAGCGGCTTATGAGCCTTAGATCGGTATGGTAAGGATGTGATTAGTTCCTTGGGTGTTTTCGAGGTAATGAGTTTCTACAGGTATTTTGCGGCAGTGCTCTTGGATATTAGTGGCCTGCATAGGTTGATTGAGTTAGGAAGATTCAGTCCTGACGGACTTGTTTGTGCAAAGGGGAGTCGGAGAGTTCTTGTTGATTGTTACCGTGGCTAGAGATGTATATTTTCTGCTGGCGTGAGGAGCATGGGATGTATAGTGATTTTCTTCCGGATTGGGCTCAATGGAAAGTTCTTGGTTGGTTGAGTACACAGTGGCTTGTGGATCGGTAGGGATATGAAGTTCTCACGTTGTCCTAGGATGGTATGGCATATGTGGTATATTATGGAGGATTGAGATTGCGTGTGTAAGGTTACGGTTCAGTTCTGAATGGAAAGTCATAAAATTCTTAGGCAGCACGGGCAGTTTAGGTGATTAGAGAAAGGAGCTTCAGATGATTAGGGTGAATGATCTTCAGATGATTAAGGAAATTGTATTGCTAATCATAGTGATTTAACGAGGGTATATGTTTCAGAAAAGGCAATGTGATTAAGTTGATAGTACTTCGGTAGTGTTGTGGCGCTTTCTTGTTAGATCGACTACTGATATTCGAGTTTGCTTGATGGCACAGGGGAATTATAGGATATTTTTCATGGAATGATTGGGTACTTGAGGTGTGATATATGCTCGGACTACGGAATTTGGGGATCAGGTATGGTGATTTGTGTGCTACATGGGGTTGGAGACCGAAAGTTCTCACGTTCAGGCTATATTGTTGTTGTGAGTCGCGTGTATCGGCTGTTTAGTGACTATCGGGGTCTGGAGACCCGAGCGGACCTTTTATGCTTGGTTTGTTGGATTTGGAAGTGATATTGGGTTCAGACTGGTTGTCTTCGTGTTGTGTTATTCTAGGCTATTGCGATAAGACGGCGCTGTTCGACGGATTATGTCCTATTGGGGATTTTTATATTTCGAAGACCCAGCGGACGGCTGGGAAAGATTTGTCTTTCTTATTTGGGGCCTTCGTGATGGGTGTCAGTGTAGAGGCTTCTACCATTGATTCAGTTTCGGTGGTGAAAGATTTATCGGATGTGTTTCTTGTGGCCGGGCATGTCGCCGGGAAAGGTTGTTGATTTCGGTATTGATATGGTGCCGGGCACCATATCGTATGGCACCGGCAGAGTTAAGGACTTGATGCAACAGCTTCGGGATTTCCTTAATAAAGAGTTCATTGGTAGGCTAATGTAGATGGTGTTCTAGCTCGAGTCGGCTCAGTTGGCTCCGAATTGCATTGTTGAGGGATGTGTTGATTCGACTATTATTGAGCTTATTAGTGACCTGGAGAGATCTATGAGTTGCCTTTCTGTGTTGCGAGACGTTATGATTCGTTGGTTATGGGCACATATGGTGCGGTTCTATTGGGGTTCATAGTGGAAGTCGAGCGGGAAGAGTAACTGGGCGCTGCTCGGTGAATGGCCTATCGGTTATGTCCTATCGGGTTTGCGTGGTATATGTTACTTGTTTCACCGAGGGTGTAATGATTTGCTTTGGTTCCAGACATCACGTGCGTGGTTGTCAAATTTTGAGCATGTGTGACTTGAGGTGTTTCATGTGGAACAGTGTTTGGATAGGATCGCGCATTTGCAGCGAAGCTATGTGGAGATATAACCTTGCGGGTTAGATTCGGTGTTCTATTTCTATGATGTGAGACGGGTTCTCATCCTTGTGTTGTGGCGGTACGGGTGAGCTTGAGGTACATCTCTTTCATTTGAGTCATTTTCATGATTTGAGTATGTTCAGACTGTTGCTTATTGGTGCGCATATTATGCAAGTTGTGGCTTAGACCTATGTTGATGTGTCATGTCACCAGAGTGGTGTGTTGATTAGAGGAGATCGTTGGGATCATTAATGAATACGAACGGATTCAATTTCAGCGTATTGGAAGGATAAGATCTAGGTTCGGCTTCGAAATTTGCTGTGGTATTTTTCAGGGGAGAAGTAGCTTCGTGAATGGTTGACATGAGGAATGGTTATGGCTTACTGTGTGTTTTATTTATATCTGGAAATATAGGAAAGTGTTAGGATGAGACTTTGGTGATAAGAGGTTTTCTACCGGTATTCGGTTGTTGTGCACAGCTGCTGTGAATGGAAGTTATCGCTACAGGTGTTTGAGTTATGTGGTATATCAGATAATTGCACCTGAGGTTGCAGGCATGGGTTATTACAGCTGGTTCGGGTCTATTCAGAGGATAGGTGTGAGGTTTTGATCGTATTGTTGGCTTCAGAAGTGAAGAATGTGATTCCATGGCTTATGGGCCAGACTGGGTTGTGTAATTTCAGTTTCTATGTGTTATCGGACCTATATGAGATAGGGTGACGTGGGATCACCCCCAGGTATATGTATGGCAAGGTTATTCAGCGATTGGTTGGCTTTTGAAACAACTCTGAGTACGTTCGAGGACGAACGTGTGTTTAAGTGGGGGAGGATGTAACGACCCGACCGGTCGTTTTGAGCTTTTGCACTTTGACCGCCAGTTCTCGGGCATGACTTGCCCCGTGTAATGTATTATGACTGATGTAGACCGTTTGTTTTGGTTTTTCAGGAAAATCAGAATGAATTTGAAAGAACAGTCTCAGTTGAAAGCTTCGAATTTGAAAGGTTTGACCAAGGTTTGACTTATTTGTATATGAGCTCGGATCAGAATTTTTATGATTTGTTTAGCTTCGTTGGGTGATTTATGACTTAGGAGCGTGATCGGAATTGGTTTTGGAGGTCCGGTGTAGAATTGGGCTTGAATTGGCAAAGTTGGTATTTTGGCGAATTCCGGTTGATAGGTGATATTTTGATCTGAGGGTCAGAATGGAATTTCGAGAGTTTCTGTAGCTTCGTTATGTCATTTGTGATGTGTGTGCAAAATTTCAGGTCATTCGGACGTCGTTTGGTCGGGTGTTTGATCGAAAGCGAGTTTCGGAAGATCTTGGCAAACTTACGCTTGAATTCGATGAGAATGGATGGTTTTAGTGTTGTTTGAGGTGTTTTAATGATTAGAACAAGTTTGAATGATATTTTCGGATGTGTTGGTGCTGTTGGTTGAGGTCCCGGGGGCCTCGGGTGAGCTTCGGATGGTCTAACGGGCTAGTTTTGATGTTGGAAGTTGCCGATTTTTCATTCCAGGTGTTGCGGGTTTTAAGTCTTCGCAATCGCGTGGGTTGAGCCGCGATCGCGTAGAAGGAAATTTGGGGGCAGGCGAATTGCTCTTCGTGTTCGCGTCTGAGGATCCGCGATCGCGGAAAGTTGGTTAATGATGCTTCGCGATCGCATGGTATGGATCGCGTTCACGTAGAAGGAGTTGTAGTCCAGTGATTTTAGTCATCGCGTTCGCATCAGCTGAGCCGCGTTCGCGTGATAGGGGAAGCTGAAGCTTCGCATTCGCATCCGTTTTGTCGCGTTCGCATAGACCATTTTGAGGCTTGGAAGATTTGCTCATCGCGATCGCGAGCCTGGGGCTGCGATCGCATAGAAGGAATCGTCAGCTGGGCAGAAGGGTTTTTAAACATATTTCATCCGCGAGCCTAAGTCACTTTTTCCTCCATTGTTGAGTATTTTTAGAGCTTCTTTGGAGCAATTAAAGAGGGATTCGAAGAGGATTGATTGGTGGTAAGTTCTATGAACTAAAAACGCGATTATTATGTGAAATTAACCTAGAAATTCATGGAAATTTAGCTAAAATTGGAAGAACTAGGGCTTGGGATTTTGTGATTTAAATTGGGATTTGAAGGGTCATTTGAGCTCGGATTTGAGAGTTCTTGATATGCATAGACTCGTGGCGAGATAAGGAACCCATTGATATAAAAACTTTTGAGTTTCGAGAAGTGGGCCCGGGGCTCGGGTTTTGCTAATTTCGAGATTTGGATATATTTTTGATTGTTTTCGCTTGGGCTTTGTTCCCTTAGCATAATGTGACGTATTCGCTCTGGTTTTGGATATATTCGACGCGCGTGGAGGCCGATTTGAGGGGCAAAGGCGTTGCGAGCTCGAAATTTTGCCGGTTCGAGGTGAGTAATGATTGTAAATGATATCATGAGGGTTTGAAACCACGGATTGCACATCGTAGTGCTATATTGAGGTGACTTGCACGCCGGATAGCGAGCGTGGGGTAGAGCACCTTTGGGGATTGTGACTTGGTCCGTCCTGATTGATGATTTTACTGTGTAATTGACTGAAACTTATTTGTTATCATCATGACTTGGGCTTATTGCCATATTTGGGCTTCGTGCCAGCTATTTGAACCCCTTGGGGATGGTCGTTGATATTTCCTCACTGTTTTGATTTTATACTTGAACTCAGTCATGCATTTTTTTCACTGTTTTCAAAACTCAGCCAAGTTTACTTGCTTTAACACTTGAAATGATATTTCCAATAATATTTTGGGCTGAGCATCATGTTTATTGTTGCCCGAGTGGCTTATGTGATTTTGTTGACTAAGTTAGGCCGAGGGCCTGTATTATGAGGATACTTTTGGATCGGGCTGCACATATATATATATATATAAATATAATATATATATATATATATATATATATATATATATACGGATCGGGCTACATGCCGCAGCAGTGTTATACTGATACTGGTATGAGGACAAGGGCCTAGATTTGATGCCACGAGATGGCTTGATATTGCGCTTGGGCCGTATGGGTCCCCTCCCGGAGTCTGCACACCCCCAGNTACTGTGTAACTGACTAAAACTTATTTGTTATCATCATGACTTGGGCTGATTGCCATATTTGGGCTTCGTGCCAGCTATTTGAACCCCTTCGTGGATGGTCGTTGATATTTCCAATAATATTTTGGGTTGAGCATCATGTTTATTGTTGCCCGAGTGGCTTATGTGATTTTTTTGACTGAGTTAGGCCGAGGGCCTATATTGTGAGGATACTTTTGGATCGGGCTGCACGCCGCAAAATATATATATATATATNCGCAGCGGTACTAGTACTGTTCTATGTGTTTAATTTATTTCATTTGTCTACCATTATCTGTTGTCTGTGTTACTTCACGGGGTATCTACCTGATTTCCTGGCATTATCTTTTGAGTGAGTATTGCGCCCGAGGGGCGGATTTCTGTGCTTATCTGCACTAATTGTTTCCATTTATTCGCATAACCGTTGAAAAAGTCATTTTCAAAAGAGTTTTGAACTGAGCTAAGATGTTTTCTAAAGATTTCACAGTTTCACTAATTTTCTCAAAAGGGTTTATATTGCTTCTATACAGCATGATGATTTGCCTTACGTGATTTCTCACTGCTCAGTAATTATTTACCTTTATTACTCACTGAGTTGGAGTACTCACTTTACTCCCTGCACCTCGTGTGCAGATGCAGGTATTTATCCACCCGTCAGCGGGTTTTGGCTGATCAGAGGCAGAGTTATAGGAGTTAGCGAGGTGACTGCCAGCGTCCGCAGCACCGTTTTCCTTTCTTTTGTTCATTATTCCGATTTTGTATATTTTGACCTTGTAGTTGGATTTACACTCTAATAGATGCTCGTGACTTGTGACATCCCGATTAGGGCTGTGTTGGGTTGTACTTCCGCTAATTAATATCATTAAATCATATTTAAACTGTTTATGAACTGTTTAACTGCAAAAAAAGAGGTGTTCAGGAATGGTCTGGCTGGCCTTGTCTTCACGAGAGGCGCCATCACGACCGGGGCGGAGTTTGGGTCGTGACAAATTTTAATTAATATAAATCAATCAATTAATATCATCTAATAAGAGAGGTTAATATCACCATTACCAAATGCTTTAAGTGTTACATTGTTTACATCATATATGGAATTGCTATTTACATATTAGCTAACAGAGATAGTATTTCATGCGGTGTTTAGTCTTCTTTTTAGCCTTCTTCTTAGCATTTCCTAACAAAAAATACCTGTAAAAAAAAGAAGCAAGACAATAACATTCGCCTTAGTGAAGTTGTCAAGTAGAAGAAAAAAGAAGACATTCAAATGCAAAAAGAGCTCGTAATTAACAGAAATGTGCTATCATAACAGGTGTTTTAGACAATAAGTATAGGTGCAAAATGAAAATACAACCTTAATCTGCTTAATTTTCTTATGTAGACCTCCATATGCATAGAAAATGGTTCAACAACGTCCCACTCCATGATAGGTGATTAAAATAAAGTGACTATAATAACTGACAACACCAAGATTTGAAGGAGAAATTGTAGGAGATGGTGTAAATATAGGACTCTCTGGCTCTATACAGCTATTATACTTTTTCTTCTCAAATTCAATAAGCAAATTAAAAGTATCACTATAGAATTGATTCGCACCAATGCACATCATCAGTGGTAAATAATAAAAATAAGTTCAATACTGAAATATAGAATAACCGGTCTTACCGGAAAAATGACCACGAAACTCTACGTTGGAGCGTCTCAACTACAAAATGGCTTAGTAATTTGAGAGATTAATGCACAGCAGAGCATGCCAAATATTGCTACGTGAACCTTTGTGCAATTTTTAACAGTCTAAATTAGCCCTTTTAGTAATTCGTATTGTCAAATCTTGAATGAAGTTAGTTGTTTGTCTTAACTTAAGGTTTTGCATTTAGTTGTGACGACCCAAAGGGTCATCACCTGTTTTCTCTTTCATTCTGTGCTTTCGAGGCTTTGAAAACCTCACTTTTACTTGCCTCGATTTGCGTGCGCAGTCCGGGCACGTAGCGGGAAAGCTGAAATATGAATTCTGTGTAAAAAATTGATAAATGTTGATATTAATATGATTAAAGTTGACTTTGGTCAACATTTTGAGTAAACGGACTCGGACCCGTGATTTGACGGTCCCGGAGGGTCCGTAGAAAAATATGAGACTCGGGCATATGCCCGAAGTCGAATTCCGAGGTCGAGAGCCCGAGAAATGAATTTTTCTGTGAAATTGTTTTTCTGAAATTAATATGGAAATTTGAAAAGGAAATTGATTAGAACGTGTTGGTATCGGGCCTGTATTTTGGTTCCGGCGCCTGGTACAGGTCTTATATGTGGTTTAAGCGCTTTCTGTGAAATTTGGTTGAAATCGGACGTCATTTGACGTGTTTCGGACCTAAATATCTAAAAATGAAAGTTTATGAAGTTTGAAGGAAAAGTGATGATTTTGAGGTTTGATTCCTCGTTTATGATGTTATTTTGGCGATTTGATCGCACGGTAAAGTTTATAGGATGTCGTCGAGTTAGGTGTGTGATTGGTTAGGAGCCTCGAGGGCTCGGGAGTGTTTTCGGAGGTGTTCGGGATGGTTTTGAACTTAGGAAGGCATCAAATTTTCTATAATTTTTACACAGAAGAATCCTTCTTCGCGTTCGCATAGCTTTGAGGCCACCCTTCTTCGCGTTCGCGTTCAAGCCATCGCGATCGCGATGCTTTGCTTTTTCCTTCTCCGTGTTCGCGTGATGGTCGACACATTCGTGTAGGCCAATTCTTTGGACCCCCAGTGCTTCCTCTTCGCGTTCGCAGTCCTTCCCTCGCGAACGCGTAGCTTGCCAGCTCCCCCCTATTCGCGAACGCGACACTCCTATCGCGAACGCATAGAACAAAAACGCCCAGTGATTTTTTTAAAAAGTTTAAGAACAGTAGCTCGGGTTTTATTCCAAATTTCTCACGAACTCTCTTCTCCCCTAAGCTCTAGGAATCCATTGAAGCTTCCTTTCACCAAGACCTCTTGGGTAAGTAAATTCCCACTCATTTCCATCATTTTCCTTCATTAATTAGTAAGTTTCTTAGCCTAAATCATGTAATCTAGGGTTGAAATTGGGGAAATGGGTAGAGTTAGGGGTTTTCAATTTTTCTTCGATTTAGACCTCGTTTTGGGGTCGAATTTGAAAACAAATTGCATATTCGGGCTCGTGGGGGAATGAGTGATATGAAATTGGTTCGAACCTCGGGTTTTGACCAAGCGGGCCCGGGGTCGATTTTTGGAATTTTGGGAAGAAAGCTTAGAAAACTATATTTAGGCATTGGGATTTGTTTAGTTTATATTAATGTTGGAAAGTCGTTATTTCATAGATTTGATTGAGTTGGAGCCGCATTCGAGAGGGAAGGCAGTCGTTGTGGATTGATTTAGCTGTGGAAGTTGAGGTAAGTGTTTGGTCTAACTTTGGCTTGAGGGAATAGGAGTAGAGTCTTATTTGTTAATTGCTATTTGTCGAGTACGGTGTATAGTCATGGTGACGAGTATCTTACACTGGTGTCGAGCATGACCGTGAGTCCTAATTTGCTAAATTATCGAATTTGTAATTGTTATTTATGAGGAATTGGTTCGAAATCTTTAACACTGAGCCAGTAATTGTTGAGACTTAGTGTGGATTTAATTGTGTTAAGTAGAGATTGAATGAGTTTGGTTATAGCTGGAGCTCCCTTGCCGGGATAGTTTATTATATTACATTGCTCCCTTGTCGGGATAGTTTATTATATTACATCTTTCTCCCTTGTCGGGATTATGTTATGTATAGTGTTGAAAGAAATGGGATCGTGTGGCACGCCGACCACGAGATATTATGAAATGGGATCGTGTGGCACGCCGACCACGAGATATTATGAAATGGGATCGTGTGGCACGCCGACCACGAGTTATTATGAAATGGGAACGTGTGGCACGCCGACCAAGTGATATTATTGTAATGGGAACGTGTGGTATGCCTACCACGTGTTGTAAGGAAATGGGATCGTGTTGCACGCCTGCAATGAGAGGAAATTGAAATAAGTGAAAGTGGTTTGTTTTCCTTTATTCTGTGTTAGAAGAAATCAGATGTAGTTTCTCTTGATATTCCTGATATTCCGTTTATCTGCTTCCCCATAAGCATGTTTTCCCCCTCCCAGCTTTAATTGCTTACTTTCCGCTATTATTTTGTTGTACTTGTATATATATATATCTGCACAGGTTTATCTGGTAGTCTGGTCTAGCCTCGTCACTACTTCGCCGGGGTTAGGCTAGGCACTTACCAGCACATGGGGTCGGTTGTGCTGATGCTACACTCTGTGCATCTTTTTGCACAGATCACAGTACCAGAGCAGCAGCTTTTGGACAGCAGTAGGAGCATTTGGGAGCTGACTTCAGTCCAGAGATCCCGAGGTAGCTTTGCTGACGTCCGCATGGCCCGGAGTCTCTTCTATACTTTAGTTTGTTATCCTTTGTACCGAAACAAACAGAACTATGTTTTTATTCAGACTTTGTATTTAGCATTCTCTAGACATTCGTGAGTCTGTGACTCCAGTTCTTGGGTAGAGTTGTATTGAACTCCCGCATTGTTTCTCCGTTTATTTATGTTTAAGACTTCCGCTTTTATGTTAAATGCTTCGTTATTTTTATTAATGTCGAGGTTTTGCTAAAAGAGATAATAAATAGTTGGCTTGCCTAGATCCTAATAGTAGGCGCCATCACGACTCCCGAGAGTGGAAAATCCGGGTCGTGACATTAGTGTCCTATTCAACTTAGCATGTGATTTTAGAGTTGTTTCTTGTGTATTCTTGTCAAGAAAGCTGTAGCTTTTGTTCATTGTTTCAAACGATAGATACTGAACAGAGCTAGTTTCAGAACTAAACATCCTCACATATAAGAAGGCATCTCACTGTTTCCTAAAACTTTATTTTGTAATTGTCATACTTGAATAAAAATTGTCACGAGAGTTTAAGATGTTGTGTCTTCCTTGTTCTCTTTCCTGGTAGTTTTTGTGTACTTTAGCACAAAAATTAAGTAGCCATATCTGCTTTTAAAAATCATTAGGCAAAAACAAATCGGGGGAAAAAGTATTACCCCAAAAAACCAAACACTAAGACAACAATCCTACAGGTGGAGCTTAGAAGTTAAAAGTATTTGTAACCAGTTGAACTAACTTTACATCACATTAGTGAAATTGGTTGTAGCAACATCCAGAAAGCAGCAACAGAAATGGATTCAACCACATTCAGAAAACAGCAGCAAGAAGTGGCCTAACTGCATACTTTTTACCTTAAGGTGTCTTCGAGGTTCAAAGTGAATGTGCAAGCTATTAAGAATGCATATGCAACATCTTATCTGAGAGAAAATTAATACTAAAGTAAAACTTAATTTTAGCGGAGAAACTTTCAAGGCTCAAACCGGTCTCTTCAGCTGCCAAATAGGTTGGTAATCACAGGGGAAGGCATCGATAAGCAATAAGACCAATACTTTGGACCCTACTTGGGAAAATCTCAAGAAAATGTTGGAGATTTTACTTGCAACTCGCATACCTCTTTAAAAAGCTATTTGTGCTCTCGCCAGATAAAGAAACACGCCCACGTGTGTTGGGCTGACCAACCAAATAAGTAATACTGTCTTCCTCAATAATTATAATCATAACCAAATTAAATATTTGGAATAATTGTGAGGAACCCAAATTGGTAAGTTCTCAGCAAGCATTGTTCCAAGCTTTGAGGCACAAGTTCGGATATTCAAACTAAATGTTCAGGTGACGTTAAATCTATTTGATAATAACTAATTCCTTCTATTCTCATTATTCTCTCACACGGTCAGGCAAATAAAGTAATGGTTGTCGTAGAATACTTATACTGCATATATTTCTCAAACAACTTAGTGCAGAGCAAATTCTACAAGCTTTTAATCAAGTATCAATTTGCTCATCGAAGCCTAAATCAACTTTGGAGATACAGTTAGTTTGATAACACAAATCTACCTAAGTTGCTCAGAATGAGAATAATATTATAACTTTGAAGATGCATTGGCTGATTTAGTAAATAATTTGTGCTGACAGAAAGATGTCGTATGCTTGATTCAACTTTGATTTTTCATACTTCCGCTAAGAGAGCCTCTTTTTAATCAGCTTGAATCAATTTATATAATTTGTAGTCGCCGAGCCTTTTTGTCAGCATGTATTTTTTCCATAGATTGGTCATTTTTATTCATTGTTTCATTAGCCCTTTTTCTATTCCCTGAACTTGAAGTTTGAGTTACATGTTTAACATTACTAAGCATATTTAAAGAGTAATGTGCATACATGTTAATAAATTTAAGATTCAGAAATAAATAAAATGGACCGATAAGTTGAGGATCGTCTTCGAGATCTCGAATCGTCCTGGAGAAGGAAAAGTTAAGGAGTAGAAGAGGCTAAGAGGAGTACTTACTACACTATGAAATACTATACAAATACACGGATCGACAACTATCACAATCGAATGAAGAAACTGCAATAATAATGAAGATAAAACATAATAAAACGACAACCTATTAGACAACTCCAACCAAAAAAGGGGAGAAAGATGAAAAATTATACCATTTTAGCGCTCGTGGAAGTCATGCACGGCTAAATAGCTACCGACTTGCTCATGGTTATCTCTAACATGCTGGGAAAGATCAAGCATTTGGAAGACAGCCCTTATTTTTTCGAAATTTCAATCTTCAGCAAGAAGCCTAAAACAAATAAAATTAATGTCATGATATGTTTCTTTACAGTTATTTACTCATATCACACCTTTCAATTTAGCACACAACACTCATAAAATTGTAAAATTAAAAAGTATGGAAACATCGAAAAGGCACCAAAATAGTAGGAAAGGAACCCAAAAGAATCGAAAAAGATTAAAAAGCATTAGGAGAAAAAGAGAACAAAATCTTTGTAGGGGCGGGGGGGGGGGGGGGGGAGGGGGAGGAACAGTGGAAGAAAATTAATGAAGATGAAGCGACCAACTCCAAACTTTATTAAGTACTTTGAGGAAAAAAGGAGAGACAAAGTAAGAGAAAGATACAATATAGAAAATTTGAGGTTGAAGATGAAGGGATTCCACAGCCATTGAATAGCTAAATTAAGAAGGATGGAGAAACTCAAAAGAAGTCCAAAAAAGATCAAGAAACAGAGAAGAAGATATGTGTAAAATTAATTGAAAGAGAAATATCTGAAGCTTGTGTAGAAAACACCTTGAGAGCAAGAACGGGAGAAAGCTGAAAAGGGGAAAAGCTAACACCTCATCTCTTAGAAGACCAGTAAAGATACACAATTTACACGTAGGGGTTGTGTAAACAATCCACATATCTGAAATGGTATTTAAAGTGATGCCTAAAAATTTAAACTACCCTCAACCTTCTCATAAAAGACATGAGGCAGTCAGGTCGAAACCCTGGCTCTTCTAATATATACTAGGTGGTGATGGCCTGTGCCAGCATAAGCCCAACATGAATTTAGTTTTATTTTTCACTTGCGATGATGATAGTAGACACAGTAGTTCCTATTGAAATAAAAATAAATGACCATAATCCAAAAGAGTTTTTATACAACATGAGCATGATTTGGTTCTTCCAACTCTACTTGTGCTCTTTTTCAACTTGCTACTTGATGCAAGGCTATCTTGTTAGCTGCCTTCCGCTGAACTCTATTATTTCTCAATACTGTTTATTATTAGGTTGTGTTATCTTGTAGGTTGGAATTGCATATACTGCTCAATTCAGGACCACCTTCTTTCCTTGACAGAAGAATTGATAGTGATGCAACACAGAAAATGAACTATACCAAATGGATAATGCGTGACGGTGCATCCCATGAGCAGCTGCAGAGGAAAATTGGAAGCAGCAGAGCAAAATGATAAAGTCTCTATAGTAGAGATTGCCAAGTACAAATGACCAATGAAATGTTTTTCTGGGCAGCATAAGTTAATAGTCAAATGGGTAATATATTTGAAAACACAACAACATATATATCCTTTGCCAGCAAGGAGAGATGTCGAGAAGAGTTGCCAGCTTCTTTCCTTGTACATTATAGAAATGCAGATTGTCATACTAACTACGCATCTTAACAAAATAAAACTTATCAAGTTAAAATTAGCCAAAGACCCATGGTCCTCACAAGTTTCAATGTCTCAATTAGACAAAGCAACAACTACTGCAAAGAATAAGAAGCTATAGAAATTTTGAATTGTTTTGAAATTCCTTTCCATGAATAACAAAAAGGTAATCTTCCCCTTCCAAGACTTTTAGAGACCTCTTGCTGGACTAAGCAATTTTAGTATACTTTTCGATCAGGTGATAAGCGATTTTAAATACATTTCCTCAGATCCTTCAAAAAAGTAAGCTCTAAACATGCTCTTCTAATCTTTCAATGTATTACCGAGTCCAATGGAGAGCAATGGCAAAAATTAAAGATAAACCAAGTGTATTAGAATATAATCATTGAAAAAATTACGCCCACTTCATATAATTTCTCTGCAAGTATTTTTCCTTCATTTGGCATAATGGCTCTTAAGCATTATAGTGTCCTTCCAGTACCCATGTTGACTTGAATATTATTCAGATTTATGCTAAGGTCAGAAAACTTGACTCAGAATAGTTGGATAACAAGATGTGTAAAAATGCTTCATTTTTATTTATTGTGGAAATACCTTGATACACAAGGCTCTATGAGGCACTACATCATCTTTGATTTTGTCGGGTCCATAGATTTGATTTACATTGTGCTGGAACTCTTTTAACTGCAAAAAGAAGAAACTTTTAGTTAATTCATCTGCAAATAAGAAGTTAAAGGTGGCGTTAAACAATAGCATTACAGCTATAACTACTACAAATTGCATAGAATTCTTTGCTTTTGCATTGATATACTTTTATTCTTTCTGTTCAATGATATCATTATTAAGAAAACAATCATTTTTTTAATGTCGAAAAGAAGGCTTTGGGCCTATCTTGTTTTAATTCCATACTTCCTACAATGCAATAAGAAATTTAAGATGCAATGCTTTAACATTCATGATATCTTATTAATTTGACGAATTCTTTTTTTTCCTCGTCATGGCTACTGCGATATTAATTTGCAAAATTTTTTGTCACGACCCTATTCCCCGAACCCGGTCGTGATGGCGTCTCTCGTGAAGACAAGGCCAGCCAACTAAACCCAATTTAGCTTTTTAAACAGTTAAACAACATAAGCAGTCTAAAACGTGATTTAATAATATTAAGTAACGGATAATATCAATTAAATGCGGAAGTACAACCCAAACACAGCCCAAACCGGAGTGTCACTAGTCATGAGCATCTACTAAGGTCTAAATACAACTGACAAGGTCTGAAATATACTAAGTACAGACTAGTAGAAGAAAGAGGGAGAAAAGCAGTGTTGCGAACGCCGGCAGCTACCTTGCTAAACTCCGATGACTCTGCCTCCGATCAACCAATACCCGCTACCATGTTCAGGAATACCTGAATCTGCACACAAGGTGCAGGGAGTAAAGTGAGTACTTCAAACTCAGTGAGTAATAATCATAAATAAAGACTGAGTGATAAGAAATCACGAAAAGTGCATCAACATGCTGTATAGAAGTAGTACAAAACCAGTAAGAAAGCAGTGAAGCTGTAAAATCTCTTAAAACATCTTAGCTCAGTTTGAACTTCTTTGAAAATGACTTTTTCAACAGCTACGCAAATGAATGCAGAACAACTAGTACCGATAAGCACAGAAATCCGCCCCTCGGGCAAAAATATACAATTAAACAGGTAAATGACAGGCAAATAAGAAAGATAAGCATATAAGGTTCGCCCCTCGGGCACAATGTCAACAGATCCGCCCCTCGGGAAATATCTCCGAACAGTACCAGCCCCTCGGGCAATCGCATGGAACAATATCAGCCCCTCGGGCAATCACATAGAACAATACCAGCCCCTGGGGGTGTGTAGACTCCTGGAGGGGCCCCTTACGGCCCAAGCACAATAACAAGCCATCTCGTGGCATCAAATCTAGGCCCTCGGCCTCATATCAATCAAGCCGCCTCGTGGCGTACATATCTCAGGCCCTCGGCCTCAAATCAGTATCAGTGTCTCCTCACAACATAGGCCCTCGGCCTTACTCAGTCAAAAATCCTCACAAGCCCCTCGGGCAATAGTAAAACAGGGTTTCTCAGCCCAAACATCATTTAAAATATCATTTAAGTCTCAAAACTGAGTAAAAATGGCTGAGTAGTAAAATAGTGGAAATTAATATGACTGAGTTCAAGTAGTAAGTCAAAACAGTGAGGAAATATCAATAAAAAGCCCTGAGGGGTTCAAATAGTTGGCACGAAGCCCAAATATGGCATTCAGCCCAAATCATAATGATAGCAAATAAGTTTCAGTCAAATACGCAGTAAAATCATCAACCGGGACGGACCAAGTCACAATCCCCAATAGTGTACAACCCCATGCTCGTTAACAAGCGTGTGCCTCACCTCAATATAGCACTACGATGTGCAATCTGGGGTTTCAAACCCTCAGAACATCATTTACAATCATTACTCACCTCGAACCAGCTAATTCTCTAGCTCGCGACACCTTTGCCCCTCGAATCGGCCTCCACGCGCGTCGAATCTATCCAAAATCAGAACGAGGACGTCAAAATATGCTAAGGGAACGAAGCCCAAGCAAAATTAATCGACAATTAGCACAAATCCCGAAATTACCAACACCCGACCCCTGGGCCCACGCCTCGAAATTCAAAAATTCTTACACCAATCCTAAACCCTAGCTTTCCCCAAATTTCACCCTTAATTTCCATAAATTCTAGCTCTAATCCATGAAATAATAGCATAGGAATGAGTTTTAGGTCCAAAATCTGTACCTCAATGAAGTTCCCTTGAAATCCCTCTTTCAAATCGTCCAAAAAAGTTCCAAAGCCGAGATAAAAATTGTGAAATAGCTCAAAATTCGCGAAGGACACAATTTATATTTTCTGCCCAGGCTTTTCCGCATCTGCGGCCCCTCAACCGCATCAGCGGTACCGCATTTGCGGTTCAACGTCCACTTCTGCGGAATCACTTAAGTTCCCAAAAAACGCATTTGCGATAAGCCATCCGCACCTGCGACTCCGCAGGTGCGGTCCCACACCGCATCTGCGGTTCCTGGCAAATTCTCAACAATCAGCTTCTGCGGCTCCTCTTCTGCACGTGCGGCGCCGCACCTGCGGTCCCCAATCCGCAGGTGCGAAAATACCAGAAGCAGCAAATTTTAGCTGCTGCAACAAAATTCCAACTTCTCCGTTAACCACTCGAAATCACCTCGAGGCCCCCGGGACCTCAACCAAAAGCACAAACGTATTCTAATACCTTATTCAAACTTGTTATAATCATCATAACACCTCAAACAACGTCAAATCATCCAAAACACATCGGATTCAAGCCAAACTTTCTAAAATCTTCCGAATAACGCTTTTGATCAAAAACCCAACCAAACCACGTCCGAATCATCTGAAATTTTGCACACACATCCCAAATGATACAACGAAGCTACTGCCACTCTCGGAATTCCATTCCGACCCTTATATCAAAATCTCGCCTACCAACCGGAAATCGCCGAATTCTCAATTTCGCCAATTCAAGCCTAAACCTTCCACGGACTCCCAAAAATGCATTCCGATCACGCTCCTAAGTCCCAAATCACCTAACGGAGCTAACCTAATCATAAAAATTCCGATCCGAGATCATATTCAAACTAGTCAAATCTTGGTCAAACCTTTCAAATTTTAAGCTTTAAACTGAGAACTGTTGTTCCAAATTCATTTTGATTGACCTGAAACCAAAAGCAACAATTACATAAGTCACAATACACTACATGGGGCAAGTCATGCCCGAGAACCGGCAAGCAAAGTGAAAAAGCTCAAAACGACCGGTCGGATCGTTACATTTTTGTTCTTTGATTTTTTTGTGCTGTTATTTTTCCACTATAAATAGCATCACATATGCACAATATTTCTTCAAATCCCTTTAGTATATCCTCCACCTAAGTATAATTCACCTTAAGAGCTTCACAAAATAATAGTATCACTGTTAAGTGTTCAAAAAATAGCTTTTATTTTTTGCCTCTTTGGTACGTAAATGCACCTTAATTAACTTAGTCACTACGATTTTGAACTTATTAATCTCTAGCTAACCTTTACTTCTTATTGTTTCTTTTATTTTACAGGTAATATTGAGTCATTTATGGTGTTCTTAGCCCCAATGTAAGTCAACTCTTCCTTTTTCTTTTAAAAAATTTTCTGGATAAAAACATCATTAAAAAGAAATTAAATTGCTCCCTTATTTTTCTCTCTTTTTCCAATCCAACTTTTTACAAAATATACAGAAGGTTTCAAGCATACCTTGTGCTTAAAGGAGCAGCAAAGACAACAATGCTGACGGTATCACAAATCCATCCAACTAATTCTACTCTTTTGGAGCCTTGTGCAAATAGATACGAAAATAACATCACCATTCTTAGGGCTTCCACAAAAATTAATCAAAATCTTAATAATATACCAAGGATTTTTAGCAACAAAATCCTGTGCTGAGCAAAGATCAGAAATGAGAAATTGATAATAAGAGAAAAATAACTGGGAATCAAACTGAAGAAGATAACCTGAGCTAATTCCCAATAATTGAAACTTTTCTGAAGATGGATAGAAGATTCGAATCTCGTTGCTACTATTATTGAGGCAAAGACGAAGGAAATCAGCAATGATTTACGGCGAGAGTTTCTTCTTCTTAATTAGGCTTATCAACCAGTTCAGCGCGAGTTACGGACTGAGATAGAGAAGCATTTAGGCTCTAGAAAGAGAAGATCAGCAATGGGAATGGCGGAAATTACTAATTGATGCAGAATTACTAATATACCCTCGAGCTTTTCCAAAATGACATGAAACACACATGTCCATACTCTTTCTCTTCTATAGGAGTGCCTCACACAACTGATATTAGTTGTGTGAGGCCTCTTTTTATCTCACAGATTTTTGGACCCATTTCTTACACATTTGGGTCTACAAATTTTTGGGACCACAAGGTTGTGAGACAAAAAAGAGGTCTCACACAACTAGGTCAGTTGCGTTAGGACAAAATAAAAATTTTCCTTCTATAGTATAGAAAAAGTAAGGTCTCACAAAAGTGCTCTACGATGTAAAAGCCCATCTTATAGTCCATATAAGTATGGAAATTTTACACCCTATAGAAAAGCTTAGTACCCTATTTATTTTAAATAAATACCATTTTAAAATATTACATCTCATAGATACCCTTTATCCTTTATAGCAAAATATCTAATTATAGTTACATCCTACATTTAAGGCACCATATATGCTAAATAATATTTTTCTCTCTCCTTTTTAGTCTTTTCTCTCACATAATCACCGTAAATCTTACTAACCACGTTCTCTCTCTCTTTTTGCATACACTTTACTCTCTTCTCCCACAAACCCACGATTCATACCTCTTCTACCACCCAAATTCGCTAGGTCTCCGCCATTATCACTCCTGCACGAAGCTCGCCGACCGTCGCCGATCGAAGAGCGTCACCGGCGACGACCTAGAACAGCTTCGTGCTTGCTTTGACTTACCGAAACTCACCGAAACTTGTTATGTTTCGGTGGTAATTGGAGTCGAACTTACACTTGTTGTGCAGAAAATTTCTGCTAATACCATTGGACTATGGTGGTCTCAATTGATATAGATTTCGAGAGATAATTGTCAATATGGTGGTAATGTGCTTGCTTTGGATCCGAAACTCCTCCTGCTTTGGAGCTATATCAAGCTGTGAACAAGCAGTACAATAATACATTATCTAGAACAAAGACGTCGGAGTTTGGGGCCGAGCAACTTATTTTCTGTTAATATATTACAATGTATTTTCATGTATTTCATTGTATTCATTGTCTTTTTTTTCATTGAATTGAATGTATCTCGTTGTATTCCATGTATTTCACTGTATTCACTGGTTTTTTTCATTGTATTTTAATGTATCCCGCTGTATTCTATGTATTTCATTGTATTCACTGTCTCGCTATATGCCATGAATGTATTCATATGTTTTTTTTAATTAATATAATTTATGTATTAAGATGTATTATATAATTTCTCTGAAGATTGCTATGTTTTTGGTTATTTTTTCGGTTGAGAATCTTTTTTATAACTGAAAATACAAAATTTGTGTGCTATAATTGAGTTTGTTGAGTTATATTAGGAGTCTATTGTGTTAATTGATTCACTTTCCGTTTTAAAAATAGTGTAATCCCATGTTTCACGCCGTGAATACAGTCGAATACAATAATCTGTCCAGCTGTAATCCCATGTTTCACTCCATGAATACAGTCGAATACAACAACTGATTAGCTAGACTTCCCTGATTCACACCTATTTTTGCTACTGTATTCATGAATACAATAGCTTAAATCAATCAAATACATCTTATAACCACATAAAAGGTATCTATAATCCGTAATATAGTAAATGGTATCTATAAATGGCTAATTACTACTAAAAGATAGTACTTTATGAAAATCTCTATAAGTATTTGTTTGGGTTCTGGCCCATATAGGCGTTAAGTTGAGCCCAATCCAAAACTAAATCAAAATTAATCTAACAAAACAATGCAATTGGATAACTGCTCCTTTCCTTGATCCTCCTTCCCTATATGACTCATTCCATTCTTTTACCTCACTCATTATAGAAATTTGAAAACTTTTCTTTAGTGACAATGAAAATGAATAATTACTGAGCTATAATTATTATACCTTAAAAGGACAAAAGAAATATTTGGAATACTAGTAATATATTTTATGCTCTGAAGATCTTACATATACAAAACTCGAAAAAGCGAACCAAACAAAAGTAAACCGAAAAACCAAGACAAAAAAAAACTGATTTTTGCTGGTTTGATTTGGTTTATAGATTTAAAAATACAATATAGTTAGTTCGATTTAGTAAATAAAAATCGAACCAATCCGACAATGTGTATTCCTAATTGCGATTAACCTTTTTTTACATGTCAAAGTGGATTCTAATTTATTTACAAAGTGTTATTGAGACTAAGGATGTCAAATGGGAGGGTTGAGATGATTTTGGACCGGTCATAATGGACTGAATTAATAAATAGGTATGTCAATGATGGACTAAAATTTGGTCATAGCCCAACTCGTCCAATTCTTATCAAGCTATAAATGATGTGTGTTGTTTTTTATGAATTGTTTAATTATCAGATTAACCCGCCCAAAAGTTACTTGAGATGAGCTAGAACAAGATGGGGTTAAATTTGGGTCATAGCCCGACCTGCCAACTCTTATTAAGCTATAATTAATGTATGCTGTTTTCTTATGATTGTTTAGTTATCAAATAAGACTTTTTTTTTTATGATCATATATATATATATATATATATATATATATATATATATATATACAAAAATAATAATTTTAAAAATACTTTAGCAAAGTTATTCATGGATCAATTTTAGTTAAAAATTAGCCTGACTTTACATGGGTTGAGATGAACTTGGTCAAGATGGATTAAATTTGATTAATAAATGGGCAGGTCAATAACCGGCCCGACCGTGAGTGGGTTAAATGGGTCAAATTAACGCCCCTAATTGAGACTAAAAGTTTTCCATAGTGCTCAAATTGAATCTAGTGCAAGAATTTTAAAGCATGCTGACAGAGTGTATCACGGACTGTTCCTATATTAAATGGATTATATATAATTAGGAATTTCACCACCATTGCATCTGATCATTGCTGGAGAAGAAGAAATAGATGTTTTACCTAAGGTTTTTTTTTTTTTTTTTTTTTTTTTTTTTTTTGCCTTTTCCCTTAATCTAAGCTTTTCTTCAGAGAGCTAGGATTCATAAATGGTAATTGAGGAATTGGAAATCGGTTTAGCTTTATATTGCTGGGTTTTGATTTTTTTAAGAGTGACATGCGTGTGAGGGGCATGTGGTAGTCATCCTTAGTTATTAATTAGATTCTATTAGTTGGACCAAAGGTGCTCCACTGTGTAAACTTACAGAATTAAAAATGTTCAAGAGTATATTCAAAGGACAAAAATAGATATATCCTATAGATAAGGGGCTATTTTGAGTAAAAACTCAAAAAACTACATTTTAAAATCAACAAAAGGCAGACCTGTTATGATAGGTGAGTTTAAATACCATTTTAAAAAAGAGAAAAAAACTATCTTTTAAAACTCAAATGTTAGGTGCGTTTAACAGTTTCAACACCTATTTCCTAGTGCATATTGCATTTGCATGCTTGTGTTTAGTGCCTTTATATATGACCATTCAGAACACTGTAATGATATATCAGAATCTTACGGACATTTTCTGATTTGTATTATTGTCTCAAGTTCAAGAAACGTTGCTTTATTTTGACAGATTTTAGTCTTTGAAATGGTCAAAGTTGGTTCATGAAATCTTTTCCAAAATTCTTCTAATGAAAAGTTTCAATTAATTGTATCATACTCTGGGTCGGATGTAGCAGTTTTAATTGAACCCCTAACTAATTTTGATACAGAGTATGGATTTAGTGAAAATAGCATGGGCTAGAGAGTTTTCGGACTAGTAATTGAAAAATAGTTAGTGTTTGCAAAGTCATTGATAAATAGCCACTATTTTGCTGCAACACGAAAAGTTCCAGCATAATATACTGGAGAATGATGCACTTGTGTATGAACTTCTAGCATATTATGCTGGAACTCCAACACACGAAAAGTTCCAACATAATATATTGGAGATTGGAGCACCTGTGTATGAACTTCCAGCATATTATGCTGAACCATTATATTATACTGGAACTCTAGTATATTATGCTGGAATATATTTCGGATTTTGAACAGTGTTTTTGTTCAGATTTATCTTTACATGTAAAGTGGCTAAATTTCGATTACTTTTAAAACTGTGGCTATTTTTCAATTACCACTTGTAAATCTGGCTATTTTTGAAAACCTACTAAAATCTCTATAATTAATAGATTTGAATCCATAATTTTGACAGTACATACTAAAAACTAAACCCTTTAAATTTAAATCTTGAATCCGCCTCTGATCAAACTCATTTATCGAGAAAATATCTTTTATGAACATACTGTAGTGTAGTTCTATAAACAACTGCCCCATATATATAAATAAAATAATATAATAATGCAGAGATAATTTTATCCATGGTCATTGAACTTTTGTGTTTGTTACCCAAAAGTCACTTTTTTTTTTGTTACGTAAAAATCATTCAACTTTGTGTTCATTACACAAAAGTCACTTTTCTTTCTTTTGTTACACAAAAATCATTTTACTTTGCTCTAGTTATCACAAAAGTCACATTTTTACTTGAAAAGTTTATTGTGCCCTTGATATTATATTAACTTTCATATTTATGTAATACCTTCTATATTATATAATATATAATATATTTTACCTATGTATTTTATTTATAAATAAAATAACTTAATATTATTTTATTTATTATTTTTATAATATATTTGTAGACTTAATTTCTTCTAACTTTAATTTTCACGATATATTAGTAGCGTAATAAAATAACTTTTTTTCAGCAATTCTTTTTTTTTTAAATTTAGTTGACCGACCAAAGTTGGTCGGTAATTTCCAACCAACTTTCGTCGGTGCCCTTTCAACCTTCAAAATACCAACCACACGTTAATGGTCGCGTTTTGGACGGTTATTGGCCATTACCGACCAACTTTGGTCGATTTTTTTGGACGATTTTTCCCGAATTTCTAGTAGTATAAGTTCCCAATAACCAATTGCCCAGGTAAATCCCCAAGAAAATATCCCCAGCTAAATTCGCATGTAGAGTTACCTAGGGATTTTCCTTCAGATTAACATATGATTTTTTCCTCTTTTTCTTTGTTTGCTTACCTGCGAATTTTCTCATGGAAATGTACTTGCCGATTTATTTCTCTACTAATATATATTAAATTTACGGACAAATTTAATAACGCTATTGATATATTTTGAAAATTAACGTTAAGAAAAAATTAAATATATGAATATATTATAAATATAATAAATAAAATAATATTAAGTTATTTTATTTATAAATAAAATACATAGGTAAAAATATATTATATAGTATATAATATAGAAGGTATTACATAAATATGAAGGTTTATATAATATCAAGGGCATAATAGTCTTTTCAAGTAAAAATGTAACTTTTGTGATAACTTGAGCAAAGTAAAATGATTTTTGTGTAACAAAAGAAAGAAAAGTGTGACGACCCAAAGGGTCATCACCTGTTTTCTCACTCATTCTGTGTCTCCGAGGCCTTGAAAACCTCATTTACGCTTGCCTCGATTTGCGTGCGCAGTCCGGGTGCGTAGCCGGAAAGCTTAAATATAAATTATGTGTAAAACTTGATGAATTTTGATATTAATATGAATAAAGTTGACTTTGGTCAACATTTTGGGTAAACGGACCCGGACCCGTGATTGGACGGTCCCGGAGGGTCCGTAGAAAAATATGAGACTCGGGCATATGCCCGGAGTCGAATTCCGAGGTCGAGAGCCCGAGAAATGAATTTTTCTGTGAAATTGTTTTTCAGAAATTAATATGGAAATTTGAAAAGGAAATTGATTAGAACGTGTTGGTATCGGGCCCGTATTTTGGTTCCGGCGCCCGGTACAGGTCTTATATGTGGTTTAAGCGCTTTCTGTGAAATTTGGTTGAAATCGGACGTCATTTGACGTGTTTCGGACCTAAATATCTAAAAATGAAAGTTTATGAAGTTTGATGAAAAAGTGATGATTTTGAGGTTTGATTCCTCGTTTTTGATGTTATTTTGGCGATTTGATCGCACGCTGAAGTTCGTAGGATGTTGTCGAGTTAGTGTGTGTGTTTGGTTAGGAGCCCCGAGGGCTCGGGAGTGTTTCGGAGGTGTTTCGGGAAGTTTTAGAACTTAGAAAAAGTTGCAGAAATTCTGCAATAAGTGCCCAGGCATTTCCTTCTTCGCGTTCGCGCCCTCTCTCTCGCGTTCGCGATGCCTTAGATTCTCCTCCTTCGCGTTTGCGTAATTGTACTCGCATTCGCGTAAGTCTACGGTCCCCCTTCAGCGCGTTCGCGTAGGCCAAACTTTGGACCCCAGAATTTTTCCTCTTCGCGTTCGCACTTCTCCACTCGCGAACGCGATGGTTGTCAATTTCTGTCCTTCGCGAACGCGACCCTACTGTCGCGAACGCGTAGGGTAATTTCACCCAGCGTTTTTAAGTCATAAAAACATAACAGTGTCGGGTTTTATTCAAAAAATACACGAACCCTTTCTTCTCCAAAGCTTCTAGGCGATTGTTAGGGCATTTCTTCATCAAAGCTTCTTGGGTAAGTATTGTTTAACTTGTCTCCTTCATTTTCCATCATCATTTATCAAATTCCTAAGCTCAAATCATGTAATCTAGGGTTGAAATTGGGGAAAATGGGTAGAGTTAGGGCTTTTCAATTTCCTTTGATTTAGACCTCGTTTTGGGGTCGAATTTGAAAATAAATTGTATATCCGGGCTCGTGGGGGAATGGGTGATATGAATTTGGTTCGAACCTCAAGTTTTGACCGAGTGGGCCCGGGGTCGATTTTTGGAATTTTGGGAAGAAGGCTTAGAAAACTATATTTAGGTATTGGGTCTTTATTTGTGCTTAATTGGGATTCTGTAGTGACTCTTCCTTGTTAATTGATGGTTTCTATATGATATGAAGAGAATGAGAAGGAAATATGATGTGTAAACTCTTTGGAGCGTTGTCTCGATTTTTGACTTGATTAAAAAGTAAGAAATGAACGTAAGAGAAAGAAATGTGATTATTCCCTTGCCGGGACGTGTAAGTTATTGTTGTTGCTCCCTTGCCGGGTCAACTGCTTAGTCGTATTCTCCCTTGCCGGGAAACCACTTATATATTATGAAATGGGATCGTGTGGCACGCCGACCACTTATATATATATTATGAAATGGGATCGTGTGGCAATGTGACGACCCAAAGGGTCATCACCTGTTTTCTCACTCATTCTGTGTCCTCCGAGGCCCTTTCAGTCAGCCCTACAGGTCTCACATGGTACTTCAGGTGGTCGTGGCTCTCAGCCGCAGTCTTCTGATCAGCAGCTTTTCAGTTCGCCATCAGCACCCATCAGCGCACCACCACTCCGCTACTCTCAGCAGCCGAGGGCTTGTTACACGTGTGGCGACACGAGGCACATTGCTAGGTTTAGCCCTCGAGCTTCGGAAAGCTCTCAGCAGCAGGGTCCTCGCCTTATGATTCAGGCATCAGGTGATCCGCAGGCCGCCCAGCCAGCTAGAGGCGGGGGTAGAGGCCATAGAGGTGGAGGTAGGGACCATAGAGGTGGAGCTCGGACCGCCAGAGATAGAGGCCAGCCAGCATCCGATCGTCCTAGAGATATGGTTCAGGTAGGTGGGGCCCAGCCCCGGTGTTATGCTCTTCCAGCCAGGCCAGAGGCTGAGTCTTCAGATGCAGTCATTACAGGTACTATTCTGGTCTGTGATAGGGATGTTTCAGTGCTATTTGACCGTGGGTCTACGTATTCATATGTGTCGTCCTATTTTGCACCCTACCTGGTTATGCCTAGTGATGCTTTGGGTATTCCTGTTTATGTATCTACACCGGTGGGGGACTCTATAGTGGTCGACCGAGTTCATCATTCCTGTGTGGTAGTATTTGAGGGTCTTGAGACCCGTGTTGATTTATTGCTCTTAGACATGGTGGATTTCGATGTTATATTGGGGATGGATTGGTTGTCCCCGTATCATGCTATCTTGGATTGTCACGCCAAGACCGTGACCTTGGCTTTACCAGATTTGCCCCGTTTGGAGTGGCGAAGGACCCCAGGTCATGCCACCCGCAGTGTTATTTCATATGTGAAAGCTCGACGTATGGTCGAGAAGGGGTGTCTAGCTTATCTGGCATATGTTTGCGATTCCAGCGCAGAGGTCCCTTCTATTGATTCTGTTCCTATTGTTCGGGAGTTCCCCGAGGTTTTCCCTTCAGACCTGCCGGGTATGCCGCCCGACAGGGATGTTGATTTTTGTATTGATCTGGCTCCGGGCACTCAGCCCATTTCCATTCCGCCATATCGCATGGCCCCGCCAGAGTTGAAAGAGCTAAAGGATCAGTTGCAGGATTTGCTTGAGAAGGGTTTCATTAGACCCAGCGTTTCGCCTCGGGGCGCGCCAGTGTTATTTGTCAAAGAGAAGGACGGATCGATGAAGACGTGCATAGATTACCGGCAGTTGAACAAGGTAACGATTAAGAACAAGTATCCATTGCCGAGGATTGACGATTTGTTCGACCAGTTTCAGGGTGCAAGGGTATTTTCAAAGATAGACTTGAGATCTGGCTACCACTAGCTAAGGATTAGGGCATCCGATGTCCCTAAGACAGCATTCCGCACTCGTTATGGGCATTATGAGTTTTTGGTCATGTCATTTGGGTTGACCAATGCCCCAGCAGCATTTATGGAGTTAATGAACCGAGTGTTCAGGCCATATTTGGACTTGTTCGTGATAGTCTTTATTGATGATATTCTGGTGTACTCCCGCAGCCAGGAGGAGCACGAGCAGCACCTTAGGGTGGTTCTTCAGACTCTAAGGGATAGTCAGTTATATGCCAAGTTCTCCAAGTGTGAGTTCTGGTTGAGTTCGGTTGCATTTTTGGGTCACGTTGTATCAGCAGAGGGTATTCAGGTGGACCCGAAGAAGATAGAAGCGGTCAAGAACTGGCCTCGACCAGCATCGGCTACAGAGATTCGGAGTTTCTTGGGGTTAGCAGGCTACTATCGTCGGTTCGTGGAGGGGTTTTCATCTATCGCAGCCCCGATGACCAGATTGACCCAGAAGGGTGCCCAGTTTAGATGGTCAGATGAGTGTGAGGCGAGCTTTCAGAAGCTCAAGGCAGATCTGACTACGGCACCGGTATTGGTTTTGCCCATAGGTTCAGGGCTTTATACAGTATATTGTGATGCTTTCCGTATTGGGCTTGGTGCAGTATTGATGCAGGATGGGAGAGTCATAGCCTATGCTTCGAGGCAGTTGAAGATCCACGAGAAGAATTATCCGGTTCATGATCTAGTGTTGGCAGCCATCGTTCATGCTTTGAAGATTTGGAGGCATTATCTATATGGTGTGACGTGTGAGGTGTACACTGATCACAAGAGTCTTCAATACTTGTTCAAGCAAAAGGAGTTGAATTTGAGGCAGAGGAGGTGGTTGGAGTTATTGAAAGATTATGATGTTACTATCTTGTACCACCCGGGGAGAGCCAATGTGGTGGCCGATGCATTGAGTAGGAAGTCCGCCAGCATGGGTAGTCTTGCTTATATTCCGGTCAGCCAGAGACCACTTGCTTTGGATATTCAGGCCTTGGCCAATCGATTTTTGAGGTTGGATATTTCTGAGCCCAGCAGAGTGTTAGCTTGCATGGTTGCTCGTTCTTCATTATTGGAGCGTATCCGTGATCGGCAGTTTGATGATCCCCATTTGTGTGTCCTGAGAGACACGGTGCAGCGTGGAGGTGCCACGAAGGTGACCTTAGATGATGATGGTGTTTTGAGATTGCAGGGGCGAGTTTTTGTGCCCAATGTCTATGGGATTCGAGAGTTGATCTTAGCGGAGGCCCATAGTTCTCGGTATTCTATTCACCCGGGCGCCGCGAAGATGTATCAGGATCTGAGGCAGCATTATTGGTGGCGTAGGATGAAGAGGGATATTGTTCCATATGTAGCTCGATGTTTGAACTGTCAGCAGGTTAAGTATGAGCATCAGAGGCCTGGTGGTTTGTTTCAGAGGATTGAGCTTCCCGAGTGGAAGTGGGAGAGGATTACCATGGATTTCGTTGCCGGACTTCCGTTGACTCGGAAGAAGTTCGATGCGATATGGGTTATTGTTGATAGGCTGACCAAGTCAGCACATTTCATTCTTGTGGCAGTCTCCTATTCATACGAGAGGTTAGCTGAGATTTATATCTGGGAGATTGTTCTCCTTCATAGTGTGCCGGTATCTATCATTTCGGACCGGGGTACACAGTTTACCTCGCGTTTCTGGGGTGCAGTTCCGTGAGAGTTGGGCACACGGGGTGAGTTGAGCATAGCGTTTCATCCTCAGACGGACGGTCAGTCCGAGCGGACTATTCAGATTTTGGAGGATATGCTCCGAGCTTGTGTTATCGACTTTGGAGGTTCGTGGGATCAGTTTTTGCCTTTAGCAGAGTTCGCCTACAACAACAGCTACCAGTCCAGCATTCAGATGGCTCCGTATGAGGCGTTGTATGGTAGGCGATGTCGGTCTACAGTTGGATGGTTCGAGCCGGGAGAGGCTCGGTTATTGGGTATAGATTTAGTTCAGGAGGCCTTGGACAAGGTCAAGACCATTCAGGGCAGGCTTCGTTCGGCTTAGTCGCGGCAAAAGAGTTATGCGGATCGTAAGGTTCGGGATGTAGCTTTCATGGTTGGTGAGCGGGTATTGCTCCGAGTGTCGCCTATGAAGGGCGTGATGAGATTTGGGAAGAAGGGCAAGCTAAGCCCTAGGTTTATTGGTCCATTTGAGATTCTCGACCGTGTGGGAGAGGTGGCTTATAGGCTTGCCTTGCCTCCTAGCTTGTCAGCCGTGCATCCAGTTTTTCACATGTCCATGCTTCGGAGGTATCATGGCGATCCAGCCCACGTGTTAGATTTCAGCACTGTCCAGTTAGACAATGATCTGTCTTATGAGGAGGAGCCGGTGGCTATTCTAGACCGGCAGGTTCGATAGTTAAGATCGAAGAGTTTTCCTTCAGTATGAGTTCAGTGGAGAGGTCAGCCTCCTGAGGCATCAACCTGGGAGTCCGAGTCTAATATGCGGAGCCGTTATCCTCCTCTATTTCCCGACTCAGGTACTTCTTTCTTTCGTTCGTTTGAGGAAGAACTGTTGTTTTAGAGGTGGAGAATGTGACGAACCAAAGGGTTATCACCTGTTTTCTCACTCATTCTGTGTCTCCAAGGCCTTGAAAACCTCATTTAGGCTTGCCTCGATTTGCGTGCGCAGTCCGGGTGCATAGCCGGAAAGCTTAAATATAAATTCTGTGTAAAACTTGATGAATTTTGATATTAATATGAATAAAGTTGACTTTGGTCAACATTTTGGGTAAACGGACCCGNNNCTTCCGATCTTGGATGGTCCCGGAGGATCCGTAGAAAAATATGAGACTCGGGCATATGTCCGGAGTCGAATTCCAAGGTCGAGAGCCCGAGAAAAGAATTTTTGCTGTGAAATTGTTTTTCAGAAATTAATATGGAAATTTGAAAAGGAAATTGATTAGAACGTGTTGGTATCGGGCCGTATTTTGGTTCCGGCGCCCGGTACAGGTCTTATATGTGGTTTAAGCGCTTTATGTGAAATTTGGTTGAAATCGGACGTCATTTGACGTGTTTCGGACCTAAATATCTAAAAATGAAAGTTTATGAAGTTTGATGAAAAAGTGATGATTTTGAGGTTTGATTCCTCGTTTTTGATGTTATTTTGGCGATTTGATCGCACGCTGAAGTTCGTAGGATGTTGTCGAGTTAGTGTGTGTGTTTGGTTAGGAGCCCCGAGGGCTCGGGAGTGTTTCGGAGGTGTTTCGGGAAGTTTTAGAACTTAGAAAAAGTTGCAGAAATTCTGCAATAGGTGCCCAGGCATTTCCTTCTTCGCGTTTGCGCCCTCTCTCCCGCGTTCGCGATGCCTTAGATTCTCCTCCTTCGCGTTCGCGTAACTGTACTCGCGTTCGAGTAAGTCTACGGTCCCCCTTCAGCGCGTTCGCGTAGGCCAAACTTTGGACCCCAGAATTTTTCCTCTTCGCGTTCGCACTTCTCCACTCGCGAACGCGAAGGGTAATTTCACCCAGCAATTTTTAAGTGATAAAAGCAGAACAGTGTCGGGTTTTATTCAAAAAATACACGAACCCTTTCTTCTCATAAGCTTCTAGGAGATTGTTAGGGCATTTCTTCATCAAAGCTTCTTGGGTAAGTATTGTTTAACTTGTCTCCTTCATTTTCCATCATCATTTATCAAATTCCTAAGCTCAAATCATGTAATCTAGGGTTGAAATTGGGGAAAATGGGTAGAGTTAGGGCTTTTCAATTTTCTTTGATTTAGACCTCGTTTTGGGGTCGAATTTGAAAACAAATTGTATATCCGAGCTCGTGGGGGAATGGGTGATATGAATTTGGTCCGAACCTCGTGTTTTGACCGTGCGGGCCCGGGGTCGATTTTTGGAAATTTGGGAAGAAGGCTTAGAAAACTATAAATTGGGATTGATTTGTTTAGCTTATATTAATGTTGTAAAGTCGTTATTTCATAGATTTGATTGAGTTGGAGCCGAATTCGAGAAGGAAAGCGGTCGTTGTGGATTGATTTAGCCGTGGAGTTGAGGTAAGTGTTTGGTCTAACTTTGGCTTGAGGGAATAAGAGTAGAGTCTTATTTGTTAATTGCTATTTGTCGAGTACGGTGTATAGGCATGGTGACGAGTATCTATACACTGGTGTCGAGCATGACCGTGAGTCCTGAATTGCTATATTATTGAATTCTTAATTGTTGTTTATGAGGACTTGGTTCGAAATCTTTAACACTGAGCCAGTAATTGATGAGACTGAGTATTGATTTAATTGTGTTAAGTAGAAGTTGAGTAAGTTTGGTTATAGCTGGATTCTCCCTTGCCGGTATAGTTTATTATATTATCTTGTTCCCTTGCCGGAATAGTTTATTATATTATCTTGTTCCCTTGCCTGGATTGTTTATTATTTATCTTGTTCCCTTGCCGGGATAGTTTATTATAACATCTTTCTCCCTTGCTGGGATTATTTTGTGTATTGTGTTGAAAGAAATGGGATCGTGTGGCACGCCGACCACGAGATATTATGAAATGGGATCGTGTGGCACGCCGACCACGAGATACTATGAAATGGGAGCGAGTGGTACGCCTACCACGCGATACTATGAAATGGGAGCGAGTGGTACGCCTACCACGTGATACTATAAAATGGGAGCGAGTGGTACGCCTACCACGTGATACTATGAAATGGGAGCGAGTGGTACGCCTACCACGTGATACTATGAAATGGGAGCGAGTGGTACGCCTACCACGTGATATTATTAAATGGGAGCGAGTGGTACGCCTACCACGTGATATTGTGAAATGGGATCGAGTGGTACGCCTACCACGTGATATTATGAGAAATGGGATCGAGTTGCACGCCTGCAACGAGAGGAAATTGAAACAAGTGAAAGTGGTTTGTTTTCCCTTATTCCGTGTTAGAAGAAATCAGATGTAGTTTCTTTTGTTATTCCTGATATTCCGTTTTATCTGCTACCCCATAAGCATGTTCCCCTCCCAGTTTTAATTGTTTACTTTCCGCTATTATTTTGTTGTACTTGTATATATATCTGCACAGGTTTATCTGGTAGTCTGGTCTAGCCTCGTCACTACTACGCCGGGGTAAGGCCAGGCACTTACCAGCACATGGGGTCGGTTGTGCTGATGCTACACTCTGTGCATCTTTTTGCACAGATCCAGGTGTTGGAGTAGCATTTGAGTAGCAGTAGCATTCTGGGAGCGAGCTTTCAGTCCAGGGACCCGGAGTCCCTTTCTATTTTATTCAGTTTGTTATCATTCGTACCGAAACAGACAGTTCTATGTTTCATTCAAACCTTGTATTTAGTATTCTCTAGTCGTTCGTGAGTATTGTGACACCAGTCTTGGGTAGAGGATTTTGTTAAACTTCCGCATTTCTTTCGGTTAATTATATTTGAGACTTCCGCTTTATCATATTATGTTTTGTTTTCATTAAATGGACGATAATTGCTAAAAGAACTAAATTGAGTTGGCTTGCCTAGCTCCTATTAGTAGGCGCCATCACGACTCCCGAGGGTGAGAAATCCGGGTCGTGACAAAAAGTGACTTTTGTGTAATGAACACAAAGTTGAATGATTTCTACGTAACAAAAAAAAAGGAAAAGTGACTTTTGTGTAACAAACACAAAAGTTCAATGACCATGGATAAAATTAACTCTAATAATGCACTGGTACATAAACACCAAAGTAATAGTACAACACTTGCATTCTTTTCTTTTCTCAAACAACTAACACACTGTTACAGTAATGTAACAAACTTCTGACCTTCAACCGTAAAGCGACTAGAAGTTATTATTATTGGCAAAACATAACGCTAAATTAAATGTAGCGAAACCTTAATCCAGATCCTTGGAACTTTTGTTCAATAATATGACCTAGTTTCTCTGTCATCTCAGTCGTGAAATAATTCTTCCAGTCTCCAACTTCCCCTCGACAAAAAAATACTTTATTTTCCTCTCCAGTTGAAAATTTCTCATTCTTGTTCACCTCCAAATTGCTCAAATTCTCAAAGGTACACAATTTTAAGATTTCATCCACAACTCCACATTTTTCTTCCTCTATAGGGAACAGACATTCCAAGAATTCAGCTAATCGTTTCAGCTGAATCTCGGGTTTCTCTTTAATTTCTTCATACATCAAGAAAAGTACTCTTTTAGGATTTTCTAAACTTTTTTATTCCAGTAATCTAACCCGTGATCCCAGAACAGACCAAAAAGGCTCACTCCTTTACAGAAAAGATCAAACATTTCTTCAATCGAACTAGTATCGATGTAATGAAGTCTTAAAGTGTTTGTGAAATGCCAAAAAGAAATAAAAGTATCCCTTGGATTCCTACACAAGTAAATAAGCTTGCTTTCTGAATCTTGACGCATACGACAAATGAGTCGATAACAACCTAGGTGAGGTGAAGGATGAGAAATCAGGGACTTTTCCATCAACATAGAGTTTAAGTTCCCAGAATGGAACAAGATCATAAGGGTTCTTGACAAGTAAAGGATGATCTTGTCCTGAAAAAGGATAGTCCATTCGGCTCACTAGAGCAAACACGAGTGCTTTTAACTAGGTGGTTCCTGATTTAGGAGTGGTAGCAAGGATGATATCACTATCTTGAGCTTGAAAATGTTGGTGAAATGCAAGCACACCTTGGAGTGTCGTTGCTCGTCCTATCCAAAAACCTTGGTAGTTATAGATATCCAAAAAGCTTTACTCATCAGGATATATATATATATATATATATATATATATATATAGATATATATATATATATATATATATATGGGAAGTCTTGGCGTAACTTGGTAAAGCTGCTGTCATGTGACCAGGAGGTCACGGGTTCGAGCCATGGCAACAACCTCTCACAGAAATGCAAGGTAAGAAATCCACTAAAGCTGCTAAACTTTTGCAGGTACAGTGTGAAAGTACGGGGTGGGGGGAGGGAGAGGGGTGAATTGCTTATTTTAAGAACTTTTGTAAGTAGTTGACTAGTTTACCAATTAGTCGACTAGAAATAAGAACGGGATAATAGTAAATGTAGAAATAAAATGCAGGAAATAAGGACAACAAAATTTTTATACTAGTTCCGATTCAATGTGAATCCTAGTCCAGTCCCCTTGGGTTGCAAGGGTGTTCTCTTTCAGTGATCGATATTTCTTGAGTACAGAATGAATGGTATAGCTTTACACCAACATCTTAGTCTCTATGTCTCTTTTGTTTTCTTGATACAATGCCTTACCAGTGTTTATCTCTTTTCCTTCTCTCACTAATTACACAACATATCTGAAGGAACTACAATGCTTGTTTGGAGTAGAATAAAAAGAGGAAAGATGGTTCGTTCAAAGTACATCCTTTTCACGTCCAGAACATCTGTATATATACTTTCCATGAGAACTTCAAGCATTTTGAGAAATTGCACACCCAAGGGAGTTAATTGTTGAAAAGAATCATAAATTGATTCTTTCCAAGAATAAAGTAAAGTTCCCGTTGATCTTCCTTGATTTATAGTCTTGATGAGCTTTCCATCGACCGGGCATCTCTGTGTTACTTGAGTCATTTTCGGTGGATCCCTTGATTTTTGGGCTTCAGTGATCGCGTTTCCCTTTGATTTTGGGGCCTTCTAGTAATTGCTTCAGTCAATCTCTGATAGATTATTCTTGCTGGATCTCTGCTATTTCTTCCTCTTTCATCGCTGATTCTTTTCCTTGTTAGCTTCCGTGAATCTCCGATTGACTATTCTTGCCGGATCTCCGCTTCTTCTTCCTTTTGTGTTGCTGATCATTGATTCTTTTCCTTGATCTATTCCTGACTGATATTTCTTCTTGAGTTCCTTTAATATATTCCTTGAGACCCTACATCAAATGTAATATATTATTTTTCATCATTGAATCTTATAATTAACAATCTTCCCCTTTTTGATGATGACAAAAATAATATATAAACAACAGTTGACTTCCCTGTAGTTCTTGTAGTCGACTCCCCCTCAATGAATGCGGCATTATTCAGTCGACTTCCCCTCAATGAGTGCGGCATTATTCAGTCGATTCCCCCTAAACAAGTGATGCATACTTTAGTTGATTATGCGAACTGTTAGGTTCTTTCTTTCTTCAGTCGACTCCTGCAATGTACTACCTGCAATGTAAAATTCTTTCTCCTCCTTTTTGACATTAGCAAAGAGGGGATTAACGGATACTAAAACAAGCAGTGTAAAGATAACTACATGCTAGGCAAGTATTATGGATGCTAAAGCAGGCACTATAGGCATGCAGATTATAGCAAAAAAGAAAAAGTATTCAATGACTGGTTATCTAGTCCAAAACAGCAAAACACAAAAAAAAAGTGTTTGAACTTTTCACAGCTAGCGACACAAGAAATAAGTAAGAGTGTCGCAAGTCGCCTCCTTCAGTCGTTCAGAGCTAGCATTGGCTGAAACGGTGACCCCATCAATCCTGTCATGTACTTCCTTGAATGCTTTGACTGTGTTTTGTCCAAGTTTGAGAATTTTAACCCTCATCTTTGAAACATCATACCCTGTGTCCTTGGGATTGTAAGGATGTCTCCAACAGTGGACTGAGTGGCAGCAAGAAGATCCTTGATGATGGTCAGCTTGTTGTCAAAGGCAGTCAGTTTCTCAGCAAGATCAGGATCACTTACACTGTGATGGGAAACAGAGGCTATAGTCTTGGGATCAGGTTGAACATTCTTGACTTCACCATCCTATTTCTTTACCTAGGAGCCCTTTACACATATATAACCTATACTAGCAAATGCTCTGGAATTGTAGGATTTTGAAACAGAGACAAAAGGGTATTCCAAGATAGAGATGTTGTGGGCTTCCAAGATGTGAGTGATAGCCATACCATAGGGCAAACTGGTGGGATCATCAGCAATTTCTATCATGAAATTTATGACCCAAGGGGATAATTTAATCTTGATTTTGGTCACAAGACAGTAAATAAGGAAAGTATCTCGTTGAAAGAAGGTGGAGAATGATCCAGTACGAGGAAGAAGCGTGGTTGCAACAATGTGTGCTAGAACTCGGGTTTCAAAGCTAACATCACTGGGACCTAACTGGTTAGGGAGGAAATCAGATGGTCACTCAGCAATACAACCTTTTGCTTGATCAAAAGAAATTTCAAAGTCATCAGGCGAAGTATTTTTGAAAAGCAAGGGAAAACCAGAGCACTTACACTAAAAAATTGAGTCGAACATGGCACAATCAAGAACAATGCGTTTACCTAAAACTAGGGATTCCAACTTATCAGACTTGCTAGAGCGAAGATTTTCATAAAACTCTCACTAAGGGTTCATAGACTTTAGGTGGGGGGACAGAGAGGAATTTTGACCAACCTTGAAAGACAAAAGATCCTTTACCTTACAATTGAGGGCTTCTATATTGTCAAAGTCGACTACTCTCCCATGAGCAATGGGCTTGTCTTTCAGAGCAACGAAGAAATCCCTGTTCGGGGTATCTCAGATATTGAGGTCTGACTCTAGAGAACTTGAAATGTGTATTTTGGATTTCTTGGGGGCAAGAGATTCATGGGGGTCTTCCATGGGCCTTTTTCCTAGGGCTTTTTCTCCTAAGTGATGAGAGTGATCTGAAAGTTCTGCCTGGGAAGAGGCGAACCCTTCTGAGTGGTCGGACCCTAGGTCTACTGGTGCTGAGAAGAGGGTTTTTCTATGGAACGAGTACTTTTTCTAGTGGAGGCAGAAGGATTTTTGGAGTGTTTAGCCATGGAAGAAACTACTGGGAAAGAGGTTGAAGGATTTCTGAAGAGGGTTTCTGAGCGATAAAGATGATGGAGACGGAAAGAAGTGGTTTAGAGATTAAAAAGGCGGAACTCTTACGGTTGAGTACAAGAAAGGAAAGGGTGTCAGTGAAAGGTCATGATGATTGGTTTTCCTTTCTTGAAAGCTGCAACTGATGGGAAAAGAGAGGGAAATCGGAGGCGCTGCATTAATGAGTATAAACAGACAAAATTAAAACATTAGGCATGCAAGAATTTAAAAATATCACATAGTTCCTAATTTTTATGATCAAGAGAAATAATGCCAAGTAGTTCTCTTAGAGAACAAAATCTATCTGCAAGTAAGGGCTTAGTGAAAATATCTGCTAATTGATCAGTAGTGCCAATAAATAATAATTGTATATCTCCCTGAGGATATGATCTCTAATGAAATAATTTTTGATGTCTATATGCTTAGCCCTAGAGTGATGCACATGATTCTTTAAAAGAAATATAGCACTAGAGTTATCACACAATATTTGAATAGCTTTAAAAAATAGTTCATAGTCACCAAGTTGATGAGACATCCATAATAATTGTGCACAATATTGTCCAATGGTAATATATTCAGCCTCCCTTATAGATAGTGCAACTGATCCTTGTTTCTTACTGTTCCAAGATATCAATGCTTTTCCAAGTAATTGACATGTCCCGCTGGTGCTTTTTGTCTTCCTTATCACCTGCAAGATCAGCATCTGAAAAACCTTCTAGTTTAAAATTGTTAGAGCGTGGATACCATAGTCCGTAAGAAATATTTCCAATGAGATAACGAATTATTCTCTTTACGGCAGTCAGATGTGACTTCTTAGGAGCTGACTGAAACCTGGAAAATTTACATACACTAAACATAATATCTGGTCGATTGGCAGCTAGGTAAAGTAAAGAGCCAATCATTCCACGATATTTGGTTTCATCAACAGGATTTCCCTTTTCATCTTTGTCAAGATTTGTTGACGGACTCATTGGTGTGCCAATAGCTTTAGCATTGCTCATACCGAACTTCTGAATTAGCTCCTTTGTATATTTTATCTGGCATATAAAAGTTCCTTCTTCAGATTATTGGATTTGAGGTCCAAGGAAAAATGTGAGCTCCCTATCATACTTATTTCAAACTCACTTTGCATAAGATTGGCAAATTTCTTGCACAAAAGAGGGTTTGCACTACCAAAGATAATGTCATCAACGTAAACTTGAATAATAAGATTACATTCCGACGATCTTTTGATGAATAGTGTAGTATCTACTTTTCCTCTTATAAACCCGTGATCAAGAAGAAATGAGCTAAGTCTTTCGTACCATGCTCGTGGAGCTTGTTTAAGTCCATACAATGCTTTGGTCAACCTATATACATGGTAGGGGAACTTTGAGTCTTCAAATCCAGGAGGTTGTTTTACATATACCTCCTCCTCAATGAAGCCATTTAAGAAAGCACTTTTGACATTCATTTGGAAAAGTCTAAATCTTTTGAAAGATGCGTATGCAAGAAGAATTCGTATTGACTCCAGTCGAGCTACTGGAGCAAAGGTTTCATCGTAGTCAACTCCTTCCCGCTGTGAGTACCCTTGAGCTACTAATCTGGCTTTGTTTCTCACAACCTTTCCATCCTCATTGAGCTTATTTCTGAAAACCCATTTTGTTCCAATTACAGTAGCGTCTGCAGGCTTAAGCAGTAGTTCCCACATTTGGTTTTTGTCAAATTTATCCAGTTCTTCCTGCATTGCTTGTACCCAGCTTGAGTTTTTTTAGAGCTTCCTCTATTTTCTTTGGTTCAATCTGAGAAATCAGTGCTATATTTGCATTCTTCTTGGGAGCTCTCCTGCTTTTCATTCCTTCACTTGGGTCTCCTATGATAAACTTTTGAGGATATTCTGGTTCACTTCTCCATTCATTTGGACGTGTTACGCTCGTATGCGTAGTTGACTCCTTCTGTGATTCTGGTTGACTGTTGCTAATCTCATTAGTTGACTCCGTGACACCGTCTAGCCTGTTAGTCGACTCTTGAGATTTTCTTGACTTAGGTATTTCTTGATTTTGATCTTCATCGCCTGCAATAATTCCTTTCTCAGTTGTTGTGTTATTTTCATCAAATATAACATATACTGATTCTTTTATAGATAGAGTGCGTTTGTTATAAACTCTAAAAGATATACTGTTTATGGAATAACCTAGAGAAATACCTTCATCACTTCTTGGATCAAAATTTTCAAGATTGTCTTTACCATTGTTGTGGATGAAACAATTTCTCCTAAACGGATGGAAATAACTTATGTTGGGTCGTTACCTTTCCATAGTTCATATGGAGTTTTCTTCAAGATAGGTCTTATGAGACATCTGTTGAGAATGTGGCAAGTAGTGCTTACTCCTTCCGCTCAAAAGTGATTTGGCAAGGGATATTCTAGTATCATAGTTCTCGCCATATCTTGCAGAGTTCTATTTTTCCGCTCAACTACTCCATTCTGTTGAGGTGATCTTAGAGCTGAGAAATTGTGTGTATATCCTTGATCATTGCAGAAGTCTTCGAATGCTCTACTTCTAAATTCTCCTCCGTGATCACTTTGAATGGCTGTAATAAGATACCCCTTTTGTCTTTCAACTCTTTTACAGAAGATCTCAAAGTTTTTCAAGGCTTCATCTTTGTGCGATAGAAAAATCACCCAAGTAAAATGTGAGTAGTCATCAACAATAACAAAAGCATATCGTTTTCCTCCTATGCTAGTAGTTCTGGTGGGTCCAAACAAATCCATATGAAGCAATTGTAAAGGCTTTGATGTAGACAAAATGTCTTTGTTTTTGGAAGAGTTTCTGGTTTGTTTACCAATCTGACATACATCACATACATGATTTCTAGGAAAAATTGACTTTAGGGAGACCAATAACTAAATCATGCTTGGAGAGTTTCTCTATAAGATGCATGCTTGCATGGCCAAGTTTCTTATGCCATAACCATGGATCATCTCATATGGATGTTAAGCAAATGTGACCATCTAGATTTTCAAAACCATCAAGAATATAAACATTTCCTGTCACGACCCGAATTTTCCACCCTCGGGGGTCGTGATGGCGCCTACTCATAGAAGCTAGGCAAGCCACGAAATGTAGAAATCTCAATTCATTCATTTTAATCCCTTTTAACAACTTAAAATAAACAGGCGATTAACATTAACTAATTGCGGAAGATGAAATCAAGCAGAAGACTTAGACTAATATAATACCAAAGTAAATATGAGAATGCCGACATGTGCCTCTACCCAGAAACCGGTGCCACAACATTCACGGACTATCTATGAATACTACATACAGATGTCGGAAGAAAAGAGATACAGTCTGCGTCGGATACAAATGAAAACAGAACATATAAGTAGATAGAAGAGACGCCGGGCCTGCGGACGCCTACAGGACTACCTCGGGATCTCTGGACTGAAGGCTGGCTCCCCAAGTACTATTGCCCAAATGCTGCTCTGGTATCTGCACATAGTGCAGAGTGTAGTATTGGCACAACTAACCCCATGTGCTGATAAGTGTTTGGCCTAACCCCGGCGAGGTAGTGACGAGGCTAGGACCAGACTCCAGATAAACCCGTGCAGTTATATAATATACAGCGGAAAATAGCAGAAATAATAGTTTAAATGGGAGGGGGTACATGCTACGGGGAACATGTCAATTCAGCAGGAACTAAAGAGAGATATGGAAGAACAGCTCAGGATCTACAACCAAACAATAATAAAAATATTGCGGAGCGCAACCCGATCCAACATAACATTTATAGTATAGATGCGGCGTGCAACCCGATCCAGTATATAGTATAGATGCGGCGTGCAACCCGGTCCAATGTACATAGTATTGTTGCGGCGTGCAACCCGATCCAATATCTATATTATTGTTGCGGCGTGCAACCCGATCCAATATATATTATTGTTGCGGCGTGCAACTCGATCCAATATACATAGTATTGTTGCGGCGTGCAACCCGATCCATATATATATATATCAACAACAACCATACCAAGTATCCCGGCAAGGGGTCATCAATAACTACTCTGTCCCGGCAAGGGATTCAACAGTAAAAAAGAATAAATACGTACCGGCAAGGGAGAATCAGCTATATCCAATCTCAACTCAATTTTTACTCATCTCAAATAACACCAATACCCAATCATAAGTACTTTCCACGAAAAACAAACTCAATCCTTTCTCAATATCGAGGACCATCAATTAAAGCATTCGTAGTATCATTTATGAACATAACAATTCGCAATTTAAGACTCACGGTCATGCTCGACACCAACGTATAGATACTCATCACCATGCCTATACGTCGTACTCAACAAGAAGCAAATAGCAAATAGGACACAACTCCTAATCCCTCAAGCTAAGGTTAGACCAAACACTTACCTCAAACTTCCACGGCCAACTCAATCCTCAAATACCGCCTTTCCTTTCGAATTTGGCTCCAATACAATCGTATCTATACATAGTCGACTTAATAACATCAATAAATGCTACACAATCCAATTCCAATGCTCAATTATAGCTTTTTAATCATTCTTTCCAAAAACCCAAAAATTTACCCTGGGCCTGCTTGGTCAAAACACGAGGTTCGGACCAAAACCAGATCACCCATTCACCCACGAGCCCGAATATATCATTTGTTTTGAAATCCGACCCTAAAACGAGGTCGAATTCTCAAATAATCAAAAAGCCCTAACTCTACCCAATTCCCCAATTTTCTACCACTAAAACCCTAAGATTATTGATAATAGTTGATGAAAAACATAATATAATTGACAGAAATCAGTTAGTGATTGCTTACTTGTGATTTGGGAAGAAAATCTCTTGAGAAAATCTCCCTAGTTCTTCTATTTTTTGTGAAAGTTTGAAAGAAAATCGCTGAAGATATGTTTTTAAAAAGACTCACTGCCTGACTTCCGCATCTGCGGCTCAAGGGTCGCATCTGCGCAACCGCATGTGCGGAAAAATTGTCGCATTTGCAGAAATGGCTAGGCCCCGCTGGGGCCGCACCTGCGAGAAAGGACCCGCTCCTGCGGAACCGCATCTGAGGAAATCTGCCCGCATCTGCGAAGAATTCCGCACCTGCGATGTACTTCCCGCACCTGCGAGTCCGCATCTGCGGCCCAAGAACCGCAGGTGCGGTTACACCAGAACAGCTGTTTGCTGCAACTTTCTTTAAGTCCAAAACTTCTCGAAACACATCCGAAACACACCCGAGCCCTCGGGGCTCCTAACCAAACACACGTACTAACTCAACAACATCATACAAACTTATCCGTGCGATCAAATCGCCAAAATAACCCCTCAAACAACGAATTAAACCTCAAAATGAAAGAATTTTTCTCAAACTTCATAAAACATCAATTTTAGAAATTTAGGTCCGAATCACGTCAAATGACATCTGTTTCTCCAAATTTCACAGAATCATCTTAAATCATATATAAGACCTGTACCGGGCGCCGGTACCAAAATACGGGCCCGATACCATCATGTTCTAATCAAGTTTCATTTCAAAATCTTTTAAACAACTTCCAGAAAACAATTTTCTTTAAAAATTCATTTCTCGAGCTTGGGACCTCGGAATTTAATTCCGGGCATACGCCCAAGTCCCATATTTTCCTACGGACCCTCCGGGACCGTCAATTCATGGGTCCGGGTCCATTTACCAAAAATGCTGACCGAAGTCAACTTAAATGCATTTTTAAGTCAAAATTTCAGTATTTCACAGATTTTTCACATAACAGCTTTCCGGCTACACGCTCGGACTGCGCACACAAATTGAGGTGAAGATAAAAGAGGTTTTTAAGGCCTCGGAAACACAAAATTAAATTTAAAAGCAAGTGATGACCTTTTGGGTCATCATATTTCCATACCTTTTTTCTTGGAGGATTATTTTACTTGTCTTATCTTCAATAGTACAGCCTGTTTTCTTGAACTTTACTTCATACCCTAAATCACATAGCTGACTTATACTCAGAAGATTATAGTTGAGTCCATCTACAAGATAAACTTCAGTAATATCATAGTTGTTATTGAATGGAACTGTGCTAGTGCCGAATATCTTCCCTTTTGAGTCATCACCAAATTTAACACTTCCTCCATTTATCTTCGTAACTTCTTTGAACAGGTTTTTGTCACCCGTCATATGACTGGAACACGCACTATCTAAGTACCATTTCCTTTGCGGCTCTTTCTGTGGTGTTCCTGCAAAACATAATTATCACTTTCTTTTAGGTACCCAAGCTTTCTTGGGTCCTTGTTGGTTAGTATTAATAAGCTCAGGGTTGTTTTTGGGTTTTCAAATCCACCCTGAAATATTAGATTTACGAAATCGACAAAAGAAATATTTATGTCCACTTTTATTATAGTAGTGACACATAGGGGCTGATCCATTCTTGGATCTTCCATTTGTGTTAGTACTAGTGGACTCTGTTCTAGCTGGTCCTTTTCCAGTTGACTTGTAAGTCGCCTTGTTCGACTTGACAAAACTATGACTGGTGGGTTTGCGCATGCCATTGAGTTGTATTTGCAATTCCTGAAATTCATCTTGAAGTACCTCCTTTTCAATTTCACATACTTCAAGCTTGAGTTCCCAGTCTTTTTTTCTCTGTTGAGTCTCTTTAGTTCATTCATCATTTTTTGAGACTCTTTTAGAGTAAGGTCAATAATGTCCTGTAATTCATTACATCTTTCACAATTGTAAGATCTTATCTCACTTGTTTCACCTCGTGCCATGAAAAAATTCTCATTATCATCTTTGCATTGGTCGTCTGATGCATCCTCATCTGTCCAGCAACCTGAGAGTTTGTTCAATGTCGTTTTCCATGATTGTCATGAAGCATAGATTTGCTATCTCTTCGTGTTCTGAACCGTCTTCATCACTCCAGCTTCCAAATGATTTGTTCTTGTTGAATCCCCTGGAAATATTTCTTTTAAGATTTGGTCATCCAGCTTGAACATGCCCATATCTTCCACACTCATAGCATTTTCCATCATTCTTGTCTTGTTCATTATATTGCCTAGTTCGCCTGGGTAGTATCCTACCTCTTCTTGTGTTTCTGTATCTCCTCATTAGACCATCCATGTTCCTTGATACCATGGTAATCTCTCCTTCAAGAGCTTCAGGGTCGTCATCAATATCATTATCTGTCCTTTCAGTTGTAGCTTTGAAGGCGACTGTTTTCTTCTTTTCCTCTTGGCTTGTTTTCTTGAGGTGAGTTTTCTCGAATGCTATAAGATCTCCTCGAAGCTCATCATAAGAAAGTTTATTTAGATCTTATGATTCAAGTGCAACTACTTTTGTCTATCAAGTGGTAGGTAGACTCCTCAGAATTTTTCGAACTTGATCACCACTTGAGTATGGTTTACCAAAAGCTTCTAGATCGCAAATGATTTTGCTGAACCTCGCAAACATTTCTTCAATGAATTCTCCTTCTTTCATATGGAAAAGTTCATCATCATGAACCAACATGTTGATGTGGGTCTCTTTCACTTTACTGGTTCCTTCATAAGTAACTTCCAGTTTATCCCACATTTCTTTGGCTGTAATCACAACTAGAGATTTTCTCATATTCCTCTCCACTTATAGCATTATAGAGTAAGTTTCTTGCTTTAGCAATGACTTGAACAACTACCAATTGCTCGTCTGTGTATTCATCTATATCTTGTGGATCAGTAGGTGGTTGAGCAGTTGTTGGTAGTGGATAGTTCCCTTTTTGATAACTCGGCAAACTTTGATGTCATAGGACTTCGCATATATTTCCATACGCACTTTCCAGTAAGAAAAATATTATCCATTGAAATACGGTGGCCTAACTTGCGATGTTCCTTCTTGAAAGAGTGCACCAACAATAACTTGATTTGCCATGATCTTTCCTCACAAGCTGTTAAGCAAAAAGTGTGAGACTAGCTCTGATACCAATTGAAAGTACAAGAGGAGGGGGCGAAATGCTTATTTTAAAAAATCTTATAAGTAGTTGACTAGTTTACCAATTAGTCGACTAGAAATAAGAATAGGATATAGTAAATGCAGAAATAAAGTGCAGGAAAGAAAGACACCAGAATTTTTATACTGGTTCGGATTCAATGTGAATCCTAGTCTAGTCCCCTTGGGTTGCAAGGGTGTTCTCTTTCAGTGATCGATATTTCTTGAGTACAGAATGAATGGTGTAGCTTTACACCAACAGCTTAGTCTCTATGTCTCTTTTATTTTCTTGATACAATGCCTCACCAGTGTTTATCTCTTTTTCTTCTCTCACTAATTACACAGCAGATCTAAAGGAACTACAATGCTTGTTTGGAGTAGAACCAAAAGAGGGAAGATGTTCCGTTCAAAGTATATCCTTTGCACGTCCAGAACATCTGTATATATACTTTCCATGAGGCCTTTAAGAATCTTGAGAGATTGCAAACCCAAGGGAGTTGATCCTTCAAAGGAATCATAAATTGGTTCTTTCCAAGAATAAAGTCAAGTTCCCGTTGATCTTCCTTGATTTATTATCTTGACGAGCTTTCCATCGGCTGGGCATCTCTGTGTTACTTGAGTCATATCCGCTGGATCCCTTGATTTTTCGGCTGCAGTGCGCGTTTCCCTTTGATTTTGGGGCCTTCCAGTAATAGCTTCAGTCAATCTATGATTGATTATTCTTGCTGGATCTCCGCTATATCTTCCTCTTTCATCGCTGATTCTTTTCCTTGTTAGCTTCCGTCAATCACTGATTGACTATTCTTGCCCGATCTCCGTTGCTTCTTCCTTTTGTGTTGCTGATCATTGATTCTTTTCCTTGATCTATTCCAGACTGATATTGCTTCTTGAGTTCCTTTAATATATTCCTTGAGACCCTATACCAAATGTAATATATTATTTTTCATCATTAAAACTTATAATTAGCACACTTACCCCTTTAAAAATAAACATTATTAATCATAATACAAGATTCTTGCTTGATTTTCCGGTTTTTTTTATAAAGAAGTCCCATTGACAACCTTTAGCTGTCTTCCAATTAAATTAACAAGGAATAATACAGAGCAGTCCCATTGACATCCTATATAGCTGTCTTGGCTTATATGGAGTTTATTTAAGAAACAAATGAAAACAAAAATTCGTAAGTTGGATGATTATTTGAAAAATTCGAAAGTTTAGTAGGTGAAGTGGCATATCACATCATCTTTCCGGAACCAGAAAGTTTATTCTCTGACTGAAATGACTTTCTTGGATAATTAGATTAAGTTGAATGATTTTATTGTTACCAAAAATTCAAAAGTTACTTTACTCAGTAGTTTCTATAACTTAAATTACCATTTGAATAATTAACTCGTATTTGTATTCAACAAAAATCTTCTTGCATGACAAAAAGCAATAAACCAACAGCCACTTCATTACTTTAATATCTTACAGTAATAAAATATGTGTAGTATTGGTTTCTTGGCCTTTTGGTTAAAATCAAGTGTAGTATCTGTTCTTTCACAATTATAATTATTAAGTACTAATATAAAGAGAAAAATTCTCATAAAATTATAATTTGCATGTTTGGTAAACGAAAACAATCATCAATACACTCATGAATTGATTAACCTCATCATGAAGCATACTGTTAGAATAAATTGCGGGGTGGGAACAGTAAGTGTATACCTATTAACGCAACGGAAGAATTATTGAATATACCATCGAAAAAAATGGCCCAACGTTAAACTTCGATTCACTAGGAAACGGAGTAACTAACTATTAACAACAAATTATGCATAATTTTTTTTAAAAAAAATTCAAATTTTAAAAAATAATAATTATTACCTTATCTTTTATCTCTTTTCATCAGGTCTGGTCAGCTTGGGTCAGCCCACTTAGAGTGACCCACGACCCAATTCCAACACATACACTCCATGTGAGCTCCCTACTTCACGTTTTATTTTCATGTCTTTCTGTTACTATTAATTCACTAATTATTGATTTTTTCCAAGAGTGCTATTAACTTAGATTATCTAATTTTTTATGGCTGTAGTTACTGCTTCTCTTTTCAAATCTGCTATATATGATTATGTTTATCTTGAGCCGAGGGTCTATCAGAAATAACCTATTTATTTTGACAAGGTAGGGGTAAGATCTACGTACACACTACCTTCCCAAGACCGCACTTTATGAGATTGAACTGGGTATGTTATTGTTGGTCTAAGTTGGCATCTTAATGGTTATGTCGATGCTTTTGAGCTTTTGTTAACGTCTTGCATATATGGCTTTTATAACGTTTTTGGGATTGAGGCGTAGTTTATATCGTTATTATTGTTGTGATAAAGGTGTAGGATTTATGCATTTTGCAAATGTCGATATTTGTTTTGTTTCTGGAATAAATTAAGTTAAGCTAAAGTTCCATTTTAGAAGCAAAAACAGCACTAAATCTGTTACACAGTTAGGAAAGGATCTGCATTCTTTTATTTTGCCAAACAAGTAGTAACACATATTTACAGTAGACTGTGACAAACTTCTCATTTTCAAACATAAATTGACTAAAGGTTATTATTATTGGCAAAAAATCAAATGTAGCGAAACCTTAATCCAGATCCTTGGAACTTTTGTTCAATGATGTGATCTAGTTTCTCAATCATCTTAGTTGTGAAGTAATTCTTCCAATCTCCAACTTCCCCTCGTCGAAAGAACACTTTATTTTCCACTCCAGTCGACAATTTCTCATTCTTGTTCACCTCCAAGTTGCTCAAATTCTCAAAGCTACACATTTTTAAGATTTCATCCACCACTCCACATTTTTCTTCATCTATAGAGAATGGACATTCCAAGAATTTAGCTAATCGTTTCAGCTGAATCTCGGGGTTCTCTTTAATTTCTTCATACATCAAGAAAAGTACTCTTTTAGGATTTTCTAAACTTTTTTTCCAGTAATCTAACACGTGATCCCAAAACGGACCAAAAAGGCTCACTCCCTTACAAAAAAGATCAAACACTTCTTCAATCGAACTAGTATCTATGTAATGAAGTCTTAAAGTGTTTGTGAAATGCCAAAAAGAAATAAAAGTGTCCCTTGGATTCCTACACAAGTAAATAAGCTTGCTTTCTGAATCTTGGACAGAATTTGGCAATGAAGCATACACCAGATGACTCGATAACAACCTAGGTGAGGTGAAGGATGAGAAATCAGGGACTTTTCCATCAAGATAGAGTTTAAGTTCCAAGAATGGAACAAGATCGTGAGGGTTCTTGACAAGTAAAGGATGATCTTGTCCTGAAAAAGGATATTCCTTTCGGTTTACTAGAGCAAACACGAGCGCTTTTAACCAGGTAGTTCCTGATTTAGGAGTAGTAACAAGAATGATATCACTATCTTGAGCTTGAAAATGTTGCTGAAATGCAAGCACACCTTGGAGTGTCGTTGCTCGGCCTATCCAGAAACCTTGGTAGTTATAGATATGCGATGAAATCCATCCTCTTTCTTTGGGTAGGGTTAAGAGCAATTTCTTGCACTCTTCACTTAGTTCATCCTCCTGTAAATATTTGGGAGGAATTGGTTGAGAGGTTTGAGATTCTGACATTGTTATGTATTGTGTTTCTTTTAATTGTAGGATGAAGATTTACTCATCAGGATATATATATATAAGGGAAGCCTTGGCGTAACTGATAAAGTGGTTGTCATGTGATCAGGAGGTCACGGGTTCGAGCCGTAGCAACAGCCTCTCGCAAAAATGTAGGATAAGGCTACGTACATTGACCCCTGTGGTCGGACCCTTCTCCGAACCCTGCACATAGCGAGAGCTTATGTAAGAAGATCGTGACTCCATCAAGAAATCCACTAAAATTGTTAAACTTTTGTAGGTACACTGACCCCTTTAAAAATAAACATTAATCATAATACAAGATTCTTGCTTGATTTTCCGGTTTTTATAAAAAAGTCCCTTTGACAAAAATCAATAAACCAACAGCCACTTCATTAGTTTAATATCTTACAGTAATAAAACATATGTAGTTGGACAGATGCATGCTTTACATGAGTATCATAATTCAGAGCGTCTATATTATTGTTTTCTCGACCTTTTGGTTAAGATCAAGTATAGTATCTGTTCTTTCACAACTGTAATTATTAAGTACTAATATAAAAGAGGAGAAAATTCTCGTAAATTATATAATTTGCAAGTTTGGTAAACGAAAACGATCATCAATATACACGTGAATTGATTCAACTCATCATGAGGCATACTGCTAGAACAAATTACTGGGGCGACAACAACAATTGTGTACCTATTAACGCAACAAAAGAAATGTTGAACTCACCATCGGAAAAAACGGCCCCACGTCAAACTTCGATTCACTAGAAAACGGAGTTTGATCCACGAACTAAATGTCTCTCTTTATGTGCTTATTGAGATGCATCAATTAGAAGAAGAGATGGTACTAGTTTTTTCTTTGTGAAAGAATGAAAGTGGAGTTATATGTGAAAAACGGATTGCAGCCTCTATTTACAGTTCTATGTAGAGAGGTAGTTTTCCTTTTTGTATCTAATAACTTCTCTACATTAGCCTAAGTACGGCTATTCGACACGAGTGCAGATATACTTTTTATTTTTAAATTTCTATTGCTACTTGTTGTTTCATTGGCTTCGATTATTTAATTTTTGGTTGTGGTTACTACTTCTCTTTTCAAATCTGCTATGATAACGTACATCACAATAATTTTATAAAAACATCTGCATTCTTTTATTTTGCCAAACAAGTAATACACTTTTACAGTATAACGTGACAAACTTATCACTTTCAAACATAAATTGACTAGAGGTTATTATTATTGGCAAAAACATAATGCCTAATTAAATGTAGCGGAACTTTAATCCAGATCCTTGAATTTTTTGTTCAATGATATGATCTAGTTTCTCAACCATCTCAGTCGTGAAGTAATTCTTCCAATCTCCAACTTCCCCTCGTCGAAAGAACACTTTATTTTCCACTCCAGTTGACAATTTCTCATTCTTGTTCACCTCCAAGTTGCTCAAATTCTCAAAGCTACACAATTTTACGATTTCATCCACCACTCCTGATGTTTCTTCCTCTGTAGAGAATGGACATTCCAAGAATTCAGCTAAGCGTTTCAGCTGAATCTCGGGTTTCTCTTTAATTTGTTCATACATCAAGAAAAGTACTCTTGTATGATTTTTTAAACTTTCTTTCCAGTAATCTAACACGTGATCCCAAAACGGACCCATATGGCTCACCCCTTTACAGAAAAGATCAAATATTTCTTCAACAGAATTGGTTTCTATATAACTAAGTCCTAACCTGTTTGGGAAATGATACATAGAAACAAAAGTGTCCCTAGGATTCCTACACAGGTAAATTAGCTTGCTTTTCGAATCTTGGATAGATTTTGGTAATGATGCATATGGCATATGAGTTGACAACAACCTAGGTGAGGTAAAGGATGATAAATCAGGGACTTTTCCATCAAAATAAAGCCTAAGTTCCAAGAATGGAACAAGATCATGAGGGTTCTTGAAAAGTAAAGGATGATGTTGTCCTGAAACAGGATAGTTCATTCGGTTCACTAGAGCGAACACGAGCGCTTTTAACCAGGTAGTTCCTGATTTAGGAGTGGTAACAAGAATGATATCACTATCTTGAGCTTGAAAATGTTGCTGAAATGCAAGCACACCTTGGAGTGTCTTCGCGTGCCCTATCCAGAGACCTTTGTAGTTGTAGAGATGCGACGAAATCCATCCTTTTTCTTTGGGTAGGGTTGCGAGCAAATTTTTACACTCCTCACTCGGTTCATCCTCTCGTAAACATTTGGGACGAATTGGTGGAGAATTTTGAGATTCCGACATTGTTTGAAGAGGATGAATGTATACAGAGAAGTCCCTATGATAACATCAAGCTAATTACCAGCTTGTTTAAAGAAAAAAGAAACTACCAGAAATGAATAAACTAGGAGAGATATATGTCCCATTGACAACCTATGGATGTCTTCCAATTAATTTAATAAGGAATCATATCTTTCATTAAGATATTGTTGGTTGTTGAATTGATCATTTGTAATTAAAAAAGTTCTACTCGCAGATATTGTAAGCTGCAATCAGTTATTTTTATTGAAAAACAAGTCTCTTGGATGACAAAAGGCAATAAACTAACAACTCTATTAGTTTAATTACTCCCTCCGTTCACCTTTTAGTTGTTTACTTTTTGTCTTTGCACTCCGTTTAAGAAAAAAAGTGTTACGTATTTTACAGTTTTACCCATAATAATGATAACATTTCAAAAAGTTGAGAAATGATTGAGGAATGAATAGTTAATGAAAAAGATAAAACAGAAAAAAAAACAAAATTGTCTGATTTGTTAAAATGAACAAATAAAAGTAAAATATATTTTTAATATAGTGAAAAAAAATGAAAGAAAGGAGTATTACAATAAAACATGAGTAGTTGGACACATGCATGCTTTACAATATCATAATTATGAGTGTCTATATTGTCTTTCTCATACTTTTGGCTAAGATCAAGCGTAGTATTTATTAATTGATAGTTATAATTATATAAAGAGGAAAATTCCTGTAAAAGTTAAAAATTTGCATTAAGATTCCGTCCAAAGCCATGCAAATTACTTGTTACAACAGTCAAAATATAATCATGATTGAATCGTAGTGTTATAATTCCTCACAAACTTTTTTTTCTTTTTGTTACGTTGTTATTGCTAAACATGGGAAATGGAAGTTTAAATTCATCAAAAAATGGAAATGGAAGATTAAAACTTCAGAGGCCTCGTAAACGGACCCCTAATTAGGCTAGATATATTGGGGAGCATTTACATTTATATCCGTTTTTTGGGTCACTCTTGAACTTATACCCGCTTTGCAAAAAAAAATTGCAAGCGTACCCACTTTTCGCATAACTTCAGACATAATGCCTCAAGTAGCAAAAATTTATGTCTGAAGTTTGAACTTCACAATGTTTTGCCTGAAGTGTTGCAAAACTTCAGATATTTTTGCATGAAGTTTGGCCTGACTTGCAAAGGCAATCACGCAAACTTCAGTTCATAGTGCAAATGCCAAACTCCAGTTCAATAAAACTATAGCATGTTTTGGCTGAAGTTTTTGTTTATAATTGCTGAACTACAACATTCTAGTAGCTGAAGCTTTATTCTGTATTTGCTAAACTTCAGCATGTTTTAGCTGAGTATTTGCTGAACTTCAACATGTTTTGGCTTAAGCTTTATTCTGTTTGTGATGAACTTCAGCATTCTAGGGCTGAATTTTGTTTTGTATTTGCTGAACTTCAGCATTCTTAGAGCTGAAGTTTTAAACAACAATGAATTTAATAAATCATGATTAGCAGCGATTGATGCTGTTCATTTCAAAGATTAAGGAATGAAAATATTTTCGACATGAAAACAAGTTACTACAGATAAATTAGAACCAAAAATCAATGTGCCTGTAAAGCTAAAATATCTAAGATGTTAAATTATTTGTGAATAAGACCAAACTGAACATAATGGGACAAGGAGATATATATGAATCATCAGGCTAGAATGCATAACAATATCTCAAGCTTCAGCATTCAGAAAACGAAGGAGGAGAAGGAGTACAAGTTAAAATTTTTTTAAAAAGTGGGTATAGGTTAAATGGAGGCGACCAAATAGAGCGCCCCGTGCAATTTTTACATATATTGGAGTGAATAAATTGGGCTGCAACTTATGAACCCGTTTATACTGGGCCGTCCTAATACATAACTATAAACCCACATTTGTATATGGGTCGTTTTACCACACTTTAGGCCTTTGAGAAATGTATATTTTTAGCGGTTCCAAAAAATAATATGCGATATATATATATATATATATATATATATATATATATATATATATATATATATATATATATATATATATATTTTAGAGAAAGTTACACGGCTAAGCATCTTTAAAAAAATATTTAAGCAATAATATCATTTATTGTTTATTCCAAAAATGATAGATTTTTTTACAATATTAGCATATCGCATAGATTATGCATATAATTAATGAGGCACAAATCATGGAATCTATTACACTCTCTCATCTTATGTTCTATCCTAAATATATTTCATCGTCTCTCTCCTCTTGTTCTCTTCATTGAACTCAAAATATATTCTGATCATATATATATTAAACAAATTCCATTCTAAAATGTATTCTAATCATATTTTATAGATGATTTAATGCATATGTAAAAGTTGATACTATATATTAAGAGGTAAATTCATTCATTTTTTGATATTTTCATTTTTTTGTATTAATATTTACAATAGCAACTGAAATGAACAAACGTAAGCCACAAGTATAAGAAGATACTTTGTATATTCAGTTTACCTTTTTTGATTTTTTGGGGTGGATGATATATGATATAGATATATTATTTATATACGATGTACTACAATAGTAATATACAAGTAAATGAGAAGTAAAAGGTCTGTTTTTGATGAATCCGATTCTCTCTAGGTGCACATTAGCATAAATTGCGCAGCCCATCATGGGCAAGAGAGCTCGCATACCCACTGCGAATGCTTTAATGGCGACAGAAGCTCATGCCTCACATGCAGCTACTACGCGAGGTAAAAAAAAAACAAAGGCGAACCAGCAATTGAAGTGCAATCTAAACAAATTAGGTCTCAATTACTCAAACCTAGTTTGAGCAGCAGTAAGATGGGAACAAACGTGGCAAGTAAACCTAATCAAATTGGCACACAATCAGCATGGAAATCATCTTCTCTTAACTAATTGGATGTAGAACCAGTCTGTCACGACCCAAAATCTCACCACATGCATCGTGATGGCACTTAGTCACTAAGACTAGGTAAGCCGATTACTATAATAATTTAAGCCATTTTTTAAACAATGATAATTTGCAATAGTGTTTAATACAAGTACCGAAACAAAAACAGAAATAAGCCTACACGAAAATAATCATAACAAACTCCGAAGACTGGTAATACAGCGTCACGAACTCTAGCTGTATACATGGTATGATCTCAAGGATCGAAATACAATACTGTTCAAATGATAACTCACAGTACAATACAAGGAAAAGGACTTCAAGAGATTGCGAGGACCAAACAGCTCTACCATGAATTCTCACGATCAACAAGCTAACTCTGACCGAGTCTGATATCTTCAATACCTGGCTTTGCACAAAAATACGCAGAAGTGTAGTATGAGTACACCACAGTCGGTACCCAGTAAGTATCAAGAGTAACATGTGTGGAGTAGTAACGATGTACAGTCAAGACACTCATTGGACAAAGTAACTTGTGCAGTATAGCAGTATACAACTAATAATAAAAGGCAGGAATCAGTAAATAGCAACAAAATCAACATGCACATATAAGCAGTAAAGCAATAAGAATACTAGGAGAATATCATTAAAACCAAATAAGGAACACAAAGGACAACCAATTAATTAAGTTGTCTAACACCAGTTTCATAACAAAATCACTCTGTGACAGCTCATATTATAGTCACAAGTCCCGGGTCTCAACCCACCATCATATACTCACGGCACCTCGTGCCCACATCTCAAAATCACAACTGCACGAACAACGCACGTGCCTAAATCACAATCTGCCCGGCAATAGTCACAGGCTCACAGTCACAATCCGCCCGGCATAATCACAAGTTAACAAATCATAATCCGCCCGACATGATCACACGCTCACAAATTACAATTCGCCTGGTATGGTAACAGACTCACAAATCACAATCCGCCCGGCATGATCATAGACTCACAATTATAATCCGCCCGGCATATTCACAGGCTCAATAGCAACATAAAACGGGTAATACCAGAATACATGGACATGATCAATAAATGTCAAGTTTCGTACTCATGAGCTAGTATTAGTAGTATGCTATAGTGTATGCTTGTGCAAGTGTACTACTGCAGCCCAAATCAACAAGAAATATCAAGGATATCGAATAGCTCATCGAAACAACAAGACAAGTACACAAAGTGTATAACAAACACAATGGACATCACACCATCACACGAAATTCATCAACACAATGGCTCCAAACCATCACACATCATCCCTGACATTTGCCACTCTTATCTCTCCTATAGCAATCCGTATCACTCCGCCCTGACAATATCATTAGCTATCCTTATCTCTCCTATAGCCACCCGTATCACTCCGTATAATAGCCACCTTCATTACTCCACCCTAAAAATATCATTAGCCACCCTTATCTCTCTTATGGCCACCTGTATTACTCCGTATAATAGCCACCCTTATCACTCCGCTTGGACAATAGCAGAATAGCCACCCATATCACTTCGTACATTGAACAACTGTGAGATGCCACCCTTATGCTCCGTATAACAACAACGGTTTCCACCCTTAAACTCCCCATACAGCAGCCCAATCACACAACAATTCACATGTACTATCATTACAACAACACAACATAATCGAATCGTATCACAAGTTGCCCGTAAGCCACAACATTTCCAACAATTTCCACAATATCAATAATTTTACAACAATAGCCCACGGCTCAACACAACGTGTATGAAATCTCAATAACAACAACATGAACGAAAAAGTAACTCAGCAAGGAATAACACCTCCTTTAAACACAGCTTCAATTCCAATTAATTATTTAAATGATAAACTCGATAATGAAAGTGTCTCCATGACATGGCAACTCAACAATAAAAGATTCCACGTAAAGGTTAAAGTCGTAACAACTCCAAATAGGCATATAAAATAAACTCGACAAATAAAGAATGTGACATGTAACGACAACTTCCAATAAAGCATGTAATAGTGGACATGGCAAATAAGTATATAACATGTGCCAACAATTTCTAATGGCGAAATACATAAATGGCCCCTCCAAGTTGTCCACAACGGTCATTTGAACATCTCAACTGAGACCATTTCCAGCTAGACACTTCAAGTGACTGTTAAGTAAATCAAATAGACACCCCGGTACAACATACCAGATGCGTGAGTTACACTTGCCAAATGAGCCAATCAATGAACGACACGTGTAATTTGTAATTAAAACTTAACACAAATTAACCAAAAAAAAAAATTGAAGAAGAAAAAACCCTTCTCCACCGCCCTTTCTCTTCGTCTTCCCCCCACTCCCCCCCACCTCCAACTTCATCTTCCAATGTCAAAGAAGACCCCTTCCGACGAATCCCCTTCTGTCTCGTTGCCTCTCACGAGAAAGGCTGATGACCATGAGTGCATGACAGAAACTTGGAGACCACCGTAAAAGAAAGAGATGATTGGAGTCGACGGTGGTTGGAACATATTCTGGTGATCTTTTTCTTATTTATTTTCTCCTCCATAGCCCCCCCTCCCCCACAAAACACTCTGTTAGAACTTATCAGACCCAATAATGGTGAAAAATCTCATTGGAGTTCCATCGGAAAATATCCAACCGGTAATCGCCCGATCTTCTATCTCATGTTCCTCTCTTAAAATCAACTTTAGAATTATTCAAATGATATTGATAATTATTGCTGCCAGTAGGAATTACTGAAAGTGCTCGGTCCATGCTACAATTTTAATTTTTTCTATGTTAGATGGGTTGGAGCTGGAGTTGTATGGAGAAATTATAAAGACATTAGGGCTTTTTTAAGTTTGTGAGCAGTACACATAGAAGAGGGTCAATTTTAGGAAATAAGTAATTCACCTTCTTGTTTCAGGCGATTTCTGTTTTGCACATTCACTATGTGAATAGGGAAGAAAATTTTGGAGAAGAAAGAGTGAGGAAAAGTGGGCTCCACCAGTTAAATTAAAAAAGAAAAAGAAATAAACATAATTTTGAAAGGCTTCACTTGCTACCAGGCGAGTGTAGCACACACATTTTTCCATGTCACTTTGAAGGGTTTAAGAGATACACTGAAAAATAACTTGAGGTGTCTACTTGATAAATAAGTCTGTTGAGGTGTTCAAATGATCGTTGTGGACAACTTGGAGGAGCCATTTATGTATTTCGCCATTTCTAATTAAATACATTAAAGATGCCTAAGAGCTTAAACTGATAGAATTTCCACATATAAGCCTGAGTACGTACTCGTCACCTCGCGTACACGGCTTTCACATTTCACAAATAGCACAAACAACTCAAATCCTAAGGGGTATTTCTCCCACCCAAAGTTAGGCAAGATACTTACCTCGACGAAGCTAAACCGATATTCTAAAATGACCTTGTCACGACCCAAAACCACAAGTCGTGATGGCACCTAACTCAACCCACTAGGTAAGCCAACTAACAGAAAATACAACTCAACTGATATTATAAGAAAATAGAGAATAGATAACTAAAAATTTACAAATTTACCCAAGATCTGGTAGTACGACTCATGAGCTTCTAAGACTTGGAATTTACAAAGCTGGTACGAATAAATACACGTTCGGTTTGAAAGATACATAAACAGAATAGTAAAACCTACCAAGGATAAGAGGCAACTATATCCGGAAGGCGCGAACATCTTCAGAATAAGCACTTGATATCATCAACAACTCTGCTCTAGAAATCTGTACACATCGTACAGAAGTATAGTATCAGTACAACCGACCCCATATACTGGTAAGTATTTTGTCTAACCTCGTCGAAGTAGTGACGAGGCTTTAGTTAAAAGATACTTATTGTTATTACCTGTACATTAGATTAACAGTAAAAGCAATTCAAAGCATAACAAATAAAGTACCGTATACAATTCGGCGAGACAGTCAACAATTACTAAAAGGAATCACAGTAGAAGATTTACAATCTTTCCTGATATGAGAAGTATATCCAAGGTATCAAGTCAAATGGCACGGCAACACCCTTCGTGCGTTCAACTTATCCTCCCCAAATATACGAGTAACAGAACTAATCAGGTGACAGAAATATCGATAACAGGTATTACAAAGTAGGAAATACGCAAGTAACAACAATGGACAAAGGTACACATGTGGGCAACAGTAAAAGACTAAACGGAAAGCACGTGAGTAACAATAACAATTGGAAAACAAGGAATATCAACTTCAATTAACTAGAATATTGGAGGCCTACGTACAACTATAACAAATGAGGCGGAAATACATGATCTTTACAAGTTGACAAGTAAGCGCATTAATGGCTAACATGGTGGAAGGCTTATACTAAATGCTACAGAATAGATACAACATGAGTATAATTATAAAGGCAGGAAATAGGCATGGTATTTGCAATTTAAGCAAGTAGAAGGTATGAGCAACACAAGAACAATTGAAATAGAGATCAATGACAGAACAATAGCAACAAGTCACATCAAGTCTGTAATTATGACAATAACCGTTCAAGGTAGAGACATGAACGTATACACGGAAAACTGATATAAAACATAATGTATGTCTCTCATCCTTGCCTGCACGGAAACACCCATCGTGCAATGACCTCACGATAACACACAATCATAACAATACAAAAGAAATGGCATGGCATCACCCTTCGTGCTTTTACTCTCAAATGATATGGAACGACATCACCCTTCGTGCTTTACACTCTTCCTCACATGATAATGAATATAAAATTGCACGGCATCACCCTTCGTTCCTTACACTCTTCCTCACATGATAATGAATATAAAATGGCACGGCATCGCCCTTCGTGCTTTACACGCTTCCTTACCGAGCATATGAATGTCAATAAAATGGCAAGGCCGGAAGTATAAATAACATCGAGGAGAGTGTTCAAACGAATATTCCAAACAAATTCAAAATCACAACTTTCCAAGTCAACAATGGTTCAACAACCCTCAAGAACTGTATTATTTAAATACTTCCACGTATCTCATAAATGACACACAACACAAGTATATAGTCTAGCATCTCAAGAATATCGGTTGTAGTAATGTAGTAATGATTTCGCATAGAGATGATCGAATTAGACACATCAATATATTCTCACAATTTCCATCGAGTTTGATCAAGTTATAACAAACTAAGTCTTGATTTCTATCATTTAATATTATGTCCTTAGTATCTAAGAGTCAATTAAGGCATTAAGCAGAATGTCACGGAATTCTACAAACACAAATATTACATAATCCACCCCCGAGCATGATTAACCTTGGCACATACATATACGCTCGTCACCTCATATATGTATCACCCCCGCATGTAGCAAACAATGACAAATAGGAGAAAAAATTCCCTCAACAAAGCTAGGCAAAACACTTACCTCGATTCGGCTAACTCAAGACTCAATCTAATCTTTTTCCTTTACAAATTCGCCTCCGCCCGGCTCAATCTAGCCAACAACGACTTGAATACATCACACAATGCAAGAGAAAACAATTTAAATTAATAAACTATGATTTCTATTAGATTTCCCAAAAGTCAACAAAAGGCAAACCCCGGGCCCGCTCGATCAAAACCCGGGTCCAAGGGTAGGTCTCGACTACCCATAGCCGCACGAGTCCAAATATGTGTTTTGTTTTCAAATCCGAGCCATATTCGACTCCCAAATCCCAAATTTTCATTTTTCAAAACTTTGACAAAATCCCCAAATTTTTCCATAGATTGCTCATGAATTTGATGTTATATCTTATATAAAATCATGAAATATAGTTGGAAATTGATTAAAGATACTTACCCAATGATTTGGTATGAAAATACCTTCACAAATTGTCCCACGAAGCAAGGGTTCAAAATAAATGAAAATGAAGCTAAAACTCAAAATTCTCAGCACTTAATAGGTTGCAGATGTCGCATTTGCGATAGGGGGTTCGCAAATGCGAAAAACTTATTGCAATTGCGAGCTTGGAAGATTTCTGTTAAGGTCGAATTTGGGACAAAAATTCGCAAATGCGAAGACCAACTTTCGCAAATGCGGCAGGCTCATCGCAAATGCGAAAAACTACCTAGTCGCCCCGCAAATGCGAAGAAACAAGAACCAACACTCAAATTTCATGAAAATCATTCGAAACTCACCCGAGCCCTCGGGGCTCCAAACCAAATATGCACACAAGTCTGAAAACACAACACGAACTTGCTCGCGTGTTCAAATCATCAAAATAACTTCTAAAACCACGAATCGGATGCCAAAATGCATGAAAATAACATTTAACTTCAAGAACTTCTAGAATCGAAACCGAGCATGCGAACCATATCAAATCAACTCCGAATGGTGCCAAATTTTACAGACAAGTTATATACGACAAAACAAACCTACTGAAAGCTTCAAATCACACATCACAACTTCGTAACGACGAATCACACCTTAAGTCAAAATCAATAAACTTTGAAACTTCAATTTCTACAACCGATGCCAAAACCTATCAAATCACCACCTTTGGTTGAAAAGATAGAAATTTTGAACTATCTTGAAAATTTCATGAGTTTTGGTGTTGAATTCCTAGTTCTAGATGTTATTTTGGTAATTTAATCGCGCGAGCAAGTTCATATGATATTTTAAGACTTATGTGCATGTTTGGTTTAGAGCCCCGAGGGCTCGGGTGAATTTGGGATAGGCTACGAAGTGTTTTGGACTTGGAAAAAAATTGCAAGTGCTACAGTTCTGGTGTTGGCCTCTGATCTCGCAATTGCGAGACCAGAGTTCGCAATTGCGAGGCCTGATAGTGTTGCAATTGCGAGTCACTCATCGCAAATGCGAAGAGTAGCTGAATTGAGAAGACCCTTCCCATTTGCGAAGTAAAGCTGGGAGGGGATTGGTCGCAAATGCGAAGGCAACAGAAATTGCTAAGTTTCACATTTGCGATGTCCTTCTCGCAATTGCGAGCTTCGCAAATGCGAAGCTCCAGTCGCAATTGCGACATTTGCAGCTGTTAAGTTGGGACTTAGACGGGATTTTCACCCATTTATCACATCTCTCAAGTCCTAAAACCCTAGAGGCGATTCTCCCAAACCAAATCTTCCCCAAAACTTTGGTAAGTGATCCTAACCCACTTTCTTTCACTTGTCATGAATTTCTAACCAAAAATCTAAGATTTCTATGGTATAAATTGGGGGATTAGGTAGAAATTGGTTATTGTCGATTCCCTTGCAGGGATGTATTATTTCTACTTTTTGGGTGAGGATGAGAGTAAAACACGAAGGGTCATGCCGTGCACGATATTGTGAGTGAGTGCTAATGCACGAAGGGTGATACTATGCCGATATTGTGAGTGTTTAAGCACGAAGGGTGATGCTGTGCCATGATTTGAGAGTAATGCATGAAGGGTGATGTCGTGCCATGATTATGAGAGTTAATGCGCGAAGGGTGATGCCGTGCCATTTCTGTTATTTCTTATTATGAGGACGAGAGTAAAAGAACGAAGGGTGATGCCATGCACGTGTTACTATTTGATTACTCATGTTGATACAGATATAGTGTTTATTATGCTTCTCTATTGAATTATTGTCCGAACATGATATTCCCCGCAATATGTTCCCTTTCCTATCTTTATCGGTTACTTTTCTGTTATTCTTGTTCTTCTTCTATATGATTTAACTGCACAGGTTTATATGGTTGTCGTGTCCTAGCATCGTCACTAATTCGCCGAGGTTAGGATCGATACTTACCGGTACATGGGGTCGGTTGTACTGATACTACACTCTGCATTTTTTGTGCAGATTTCGGTGCCGGACCTTGTGAGTAGCTTTCTGGTTGCTACCTGTTTACCTTGAAAATGGTAATAACAATTAGATTTGATTTTTGTGGTTCTAAAAATATGTGATCTATTTTATATTAGTTTTTAGGCAATGGATGCTAAGTGAAAGACTGGAAATTAAGACGATGGCTTGTAGATAGCAATAAACGAACCGAGATGGCTAGGTATCGAGGCCTCGAGCTTGCATATACGGGGCCTCGAGGTCGAATTTGATACTCGGTTAAGCGTAGTCGATGAAGGGCTAATAGTTATGAGAGCTGCGATGGCGGATCTCTATGATCAATAATGAGCAATAAATGATGAACAATTAATGAGATACAATAAATGTAAATAAAGCAATAAATGTAAGCAGTAGAGCCAAACAGAGAGTATATTTAATTTAGAGAGCAGAAGGAATGTTCTTGTCTTGGATGAATATGTTGTGTTAGAGATGTCCTACAAAATGACAAGGACCCCCTTTATATAAGGAGGGAAATCCCATCCTAGTACATGAGTAATTATTACAAAGAAACATAGCTGGAGCAGCTACTCACTAGTCTAGTGCAGACTAGTGTTTCCCTTGCAGGCTTTGTCAGCTTTGATCATATGCCTTCAGAACTTCCCACTTTTTTACCATGACCATCGGTCGGCACTTCCCCGGGGTTGGACGTCGATAACTCCTCAGATGCAAATATTGAACATAGCCTCGAACCTTCGAAAACGTGCTTATGAGGCGTCGTAATGACCGAAAATTGGAACCTCTGATTTTATCGTATACAAATAGTCCCCACGTTTCTTAGATAAAAATGATAAGAAACAGGATATTCGACTAAGTTCTGCTTTAGTTGTTTCGAAGATATCGAGCTTCGCTCGTTCAAACCTTGAGTGAAGGCGTGCACTGCCCAGTCGTCGGAGACTGGCGGCAGTTCCATTTGTTCCATTTGAAAGCGGGATACGAAATCTCGCAGCATCTCGTTCTCCCTTTGCTTGATTATGAAAACATCGTATTTTCTTGTAGCTACCTTTATGGCACCAGCATGTGCCTTTCTCAAGGAATCTGCCAGCATGGCAAACAAATCTATCGAGTGTGGGGCTAAGTTGTGATACCAAATCCTTGCCCCTTTTGAAATTGTCTCTCCAGACTTCTTTAGTAGGACATACTCCATCTCGTCGTCTCATAGGTCGTTGCCTTTCGCTGCATATTTGTAAGCAGTGACGTGCTCGTTTGGGTCTGAGGTTCTATTGTACTTCTGAAGGTCAGGAATTCTAAACTTCTTTGGGATAGGTTTTGGAGCCACTTCCTGCGGGAACGGCTCTTGCACGAACATCTTGGAATCGACACCTTTCAGGATAGGGGGTGCCCCCGGAATTTGATCGACCCTAGAGTTGTAGGTCTCTACCTTCTTGTCGTTGGCTTCTATCTTCTTCTCGCCTAACTCGGTCCTCTTTGTGAGGTCCTCGAGCATCTTTATGATGGCGGGGTCGGTTGCCGACCCGTTGTTTCTTGATCTTTCTGGTACCTGTTCGGCTTGAGGAGCCGTTTCCGGTGCTACCGTGCTGTGAGTTTTCTGGTGACTTTGCAGCTGAGCAATTGCCAACTGTTGTGCCTGTAACATTTCAAAAATAACGTGAAGGATAACTTCCTGTTCTTCCCTAGTTGGGGTTTTCTAAGCTTCTCGTTGATCTCCTTGGTGTATGCTCTTGTTGGTGTGGGAGCTTATTTCGACGTGTTGAGCGTCTCGCGAGATCGCCTCCACGGTAATTGGTTCTTGCGCATCCCCAGGGTTTCGTGTTGGTACACCAACACCTGGAACAGCTACACAGTTTTCTCCATGGTCCTCGAGATTGTTGTTTTCACCTGTGTTTACTGAGTTGGACATTTTGACCTGAAATCAAAGATCATGGACAAGAAAAGTGTGAAAGATAACTTGCGTTATGTAGTAAACCAGCAAGAAAACAATCACTATTATTTTTAGCCCCACGGTGGGCGCCAAACTGTTAACTTGAAAATGGTAAACAATTAGATTTGGTTTTGTGGTTCTAAATATATGTGATCTATTTTATGCTAGTTGTTAGGCAATGGATGTTAAGTGAAGGACTAGAAATTAAGACGATGGCTTGTAGATAGCTTAATAAACGAACCAAAATGGCCAGGTATCGAGGCCTCGAGCTTGCATATACAGGGCCTCGAGGTCGAATTTGATACCCGGTAAAGGGTAGTCGATGAAGGACTAACAGTTATGAGAGCTGCGATGGAGGCTCTCTATGATCAATAATGAGCAATAAATGTTGAAAAATTAATGGGATACAATAAATGTAAATAAAGCAATAAATGTAAGTAGTAGAGCCAAACAGAGAGTATATTTAAGTTAGAGAGCAGAAGGAATATTTTTATCTTGAATTAATATGTTGTGTTAGAGATGTCCTACAAAATGACAAGGACCCCCTTTATATAAGGAGGGAAATCCCATCCTAGTACATGAGTAATTATTACAAAGAAACATAGCTGGAGCAGCTACTCATTAGTCTGGTACAGACTAGTGCTTCCCTTGCAGGCTTTGTCAACTTTGATCATATGCCTTGGGAACTTCCCACTTTTTTACCATGACCATCGGTCGACACTGCCCTGAGGTTGGATGTCGATAACTCCTCGGATGCAAAACTCGAACGTAGCCTCGAACCTTCGGAAACGTGCTTATGAGGCGTCGTAATGACCAAAAATTGGACCCTCCGGTTTTACCGTATACACTTCCTTCAGTCCAGGGAGACCAAGGTAGATCTACTGGTGTTCGCAAAGCATGAAGTCCCCTTTCCCCGTTTTAGTTTCTCCTGTCTCTTCTATTTCGAGCACATACGTACTTCTTTCAGACTAATATTTGTAGTAAATCTTAGTCGTTCGTGAATTGTTACACCAGATCATTGGGGTAGTTATGTATTAGAATTGTTGGATTGCTATATCACTTCCGCATTTATAATTATTTCATTTTAGCCATTATCTGTTTTCTGTTGATTAATAATAATTGTGATAAAACCGTAACTATCGGCTTGCCTAGCTTTCACGAGTAGGCACCATCACAATTTTCGAGGGTGAAAAATCCGGGTCGTGACAAAATGTATCCTATTTCCCATAATTCACTGGCATGAATGGGCATTTTTCGCTTTATTTTTATGAGTGGATGTAAAAAACGTGAGCCCTTGTATGGATGGTGAGGTGTTAGCATGTGTTTTATGTGTAATTAGTTAGGGAAAGGATAAGGACGAACATTGCCAAATGACAACATTTGGTATGTGTCTATATTTTTCAATTCTTTTGTTCTTTTCCAAAGATAAATGTCAAAAAAAAAAAAGAATCATTAACTAACTAAATAAAAATATAAGAGAATCTGATTACACCATTTGTCATTAAGAAGAGCTGGTGAGTAATCTCCTTATATATACTATTCATGACTAAATCTTCATCATACAAGCTATTAAAAGAAAACACACAATTCTCAAAATCAATGACAACATCCCATTCTCAACCACTTCCTCCCAAATATTTACAAGATGATGGCTTAAGTGAAGAGTGTAAGAAATTGCTCTCAATCCTACCCAAAGAAAAAGGATTGGTTGGATCACATAGTTACAACTACCAAGGTTTTTGGGTATCACCAAGAATAATACAAGGTGTGATTGCATGCCAAAAACAATTTCAAGCTCAAGATAGTGATATCATCCTTGTTACCACTCCTAAATCAGGTACTACCTGGTTAAAAGCACTCGTGTTCGCTCTAGTGAACCGAATTCGCTTTCCTCTTTCAGGACAAAATCATCCTTTGCTAGTCAAGAACCCTCATGCTCTTGTTCCTTTCTTGGAACTTAAGCTTTATGTTGATGGCCAAGTTCCTGATTTCTTGTCCTTCACCACTCCTAGGTTGTTGGCAACACATTTGCCATATGCTTCATTGCCAAAATCTGTCCAAAATTCGGAAAGCAAGCTCATTTACCTGTGTAGGAATCCGAGGGACACTTTTATTTCAATGTGGCATTTCACAAACAATTTAAGATCTCATTACAAAGATACCAATTCAATTGAAGAAATGTTTGATCTTTTCTGTAAGGGGGTGAGCCTTTTTGGTCCTTTTTGGGATCACGTGTTAGATTACTGGAAAAAAAGTTTAGAAAAACCTACTAGAGTACTTTTCTTGATGTATGAAGAAATTAAAGAGAAACCCGAGATTCAACTGAAATGCTTAGCTGAATTCTTGGAATATCCATTTTCTGAAGAGGAAGAAACATCAGGAGTGGTGAATGAAATCTTGAAATTGTGTAGCTTTGAAAATTTGAGCAACTTGGAGGTGAACAAGAATGAGAAATGGCCAACTGGAGAGGATCATAAATTGTTCTTTCGTCGAGGCGAAGTTGGAGATTGGAAGAATTACTTTACAACTGAGATGATGGAGAAACTGGATAACATCATTGAACAAAAGTTCCTAGGATCTGGATTAAGTTTTTATTACAGTTAATATAGCATTAATGTACAATGCTATTGCATGCACTTATTTCTTTTGAAAATCAATGTTGGAAGGTTAATGTTTGAGATTATTACAGGAATAGACTATTGGAACATTAATGTTTGAGAATATAATTGTTGTTCTATTGTCATACAACTGTCTTGGTGCTTCTACACGTGATAAATATAACGATGACCAGATGCTGACGACGACAACGATAAAGATGATGACGATAATATAGAATGACAATCATCATTATCATCGCTCATGTTTTCTAATTTCATTTTCACACTGTAGAAACACCCATTAATATTATCACTGCTATTTATTACTCTATGTATACTTATATTAAATTTTCATGGTTATGGTGCTAGAATGAACACCAAATAAATAATTGTTCGAAATTGAGTTTTGATGATTAACAAATATGTAACTTGATTGAGAAAGTGTCGTGAGTCTGAGAGTCTGAGACCCAAGCCGCAAATAGCCCGACGGTTCATCTGGATATACTCTCATGAGTAAATCTTCATCGTACAACTATGAAAAAAAAGTTAAATGATAACAAAATTGGGATTCAATTTCTCTGTATCTTACTTCTTACTACTATTAATTATATTAATTAATCATGATATGCACAAATCAGCTGAGTCTATACTTTCTAATTAGATCAATCACATAATGACACCACACAATACTTATAACGTTTCACCGTCTTACATTTATAATATTTTCCTAATTATGTATATTTTTGTTATGCTCAAAAATTGCGTTAGATATAATAACTAGAGACCAGAAAATAAAATTGTAAAATAGAAAAAGTAAGTCAATGCCAATTATTTAACTCTTAATAATCACAAAACATAACAACCAACTAGTGATTTGGCAAATGATCATACAATCCTTTAACGTAACATACATTTAGACAAATTAATCAAGTAAGCACTTTTGTTTGCTCTGGTAAACTGATATCGCTATCCTTTTTCAAAACAAAATCGCCCTTTACTTGTCAAGAACCCTCATGATCTTGTTCCGTTCTTGGAACGTAGGCTTTAACGTTAAGGATATTTTATTCTCCAGAAATATATAATATTTTAACTTAACTGTCTTCATAAAAATATTTTATTCTCCAGAAATGAAACAGTAACTCATTAGAGAACTAAACATGTGAACTACAAATATTGCAGTGTCACGTAATACCAAACATGGCTAGCATTTGCAAGCAGAAAAGATATGTACTCCGTGGAGTACGATGAAGAAACCAACATAGGAACACTTGTTTAAGTTTCGAACTTCAGGAAATTGTCTTGGAATTTCACTTGCAGCAGTTTATCTTGTATATGTTTCAAACTTTTAGGACAGTGTCTTGGAATTTCACTTGCAGCAATTTATCTTGTATATGTTTCGAACTTCAGGATAATGTCGTTGGGTTTCACTTGTAATGTTTTGAACTCAATGACATTGTTTTGGAGTTTCACTTGCCATATTTTTAAGTTGTAACTATCGTTCATATACTGTACAAATGTTGGCAATTCCAATTAGTTAGCAGCCCTATAAGTGGCTACCTGGTATCATATTAACACATAAAGGCCTAGGGAAAAATATAAATTGGTCAGTCAGCCGAAAATAGTTGTATTCAATAACCAAAAAGTCTATAAAATATGTTATAAATATATCGACTGTGATTTTTTGGAATGGCTAAAAATATAAATTTGTCAATGGCTTAAAGTGTGGCAAAATGACCCATACACATATTGCACCAAAGTAGTTGCTCTTGTGCACCCATTTATTTTTTGGGCAATTTACATGAAAATACAGTTAGAGGAAGTACTTTTCACCCGCCTAACCTACATATACAGTTTTCATCCAATAGACAACAAAAATTAATCAATTTTCTGAAAACAAGTCAAACTCGCAAATTTCGCCGGACTTCATCAATCGTTTAGCCATTAATCTCAATGGACTTCATCAAGCGTTTACTCATTTTGATTACATTTTCCTTTTACCAGTCTTTTCATGCCTAAATCAGATTCCACTTTTTCTTTCTTTTTTATCCATTCAATTTTTTCCATTTTCATTCTTCTTTTACTCTTCCCTCTTTATATATTCGCTAAAGTTCATAATATCAGGAAGTTGAAGTAAAAAATATATTCATCCTTAAAGTCTATAATTTTAATAATTTTCTTTTGCAAAATTCAATGTTTTGTAATGGAAATTCTTATTTCACCAGAGGAAAAAAATTACATTATTTGTGACGACCCGACAGGTCATTTTGGAGCCTTTGCTCTTCGCTTGGTAGTTTGAAGGCATGAGTAGCTCCGTATGGTGTGTTATGACTTGTGTGAATCGTCGACTTTGGTTTTCAGGTTATTCACAATCGATTTGGAAGAATAAATTCCATGATTTAAGCTTTAAGTTGGAAGAGTTGACCAAGTTTGACTTTTTAGTATTTGCCTTGATTTGCATTTGGTTGTTTCTAGAAGGTTTCCACACAAATTGGGAAAACTGAAATTTGAAGGGCTGGAAAAGTTCGTAAGTTTGACAGAGAGTTGACTTTGAGGATATCGGATTCAGATTGTGGTTTTAGGAATTGGAAAAGCATCGTTATGTCATTTGGACTTGTGTGCAAAATTTGGGATCATTCCGGTTTGATTTATATGTTTCGGCACGAGTTTTGGAAATTGAAAGTTCAAAGCTCGTTTAAGTTTGAATTGAGGTGATATTCGATGTTTCGATGTTGTTATGTGTGATTTCAGTCCTCGAGTTGGTACGTATTATGTTTTGGGACTTGTTGGCATATTCAAATGGGGTCCCGGGTGGCACAGGTGAGTTTTGGACGTAGTTCGGATCATTTCAAATGGTTTTTGCATTGCTGGTTTTCTGATGTTACCTGTTACTTCTGGCATTCTTCGCGATCGCAAAGGTTTGGCCGGGATCGCGAAAGGTTTTTCGGTCTGCTGTGAAATTTGCTCTCCGAATTTGCGCAAGTATGAATGTGTTCGCATAGGGAGGGGGCTGGTCTTCATCGTGTTCGCAACTAATTCTACACGTTTGCATAGTGTTATGGGCTGAGCTGGTCATATGGTAAGTTTCCTCTTCGCGTTCGCGATGTTGTTCCCACGATCGCGTAGTTTTGTGAGCTTTGTGTATCGCGTTCGCGAGGCTATTGGTGCGATCGCATAGAGTAATTCAAGGGCAGTGCATTTTCTTCTTCGCGATTGCGAGGGTATATCTGCGATCACGATTCATTTATTAGCCTAGTAATTATAAAATACTCTATTTCGGGGGTTTCGGCCATTTTTACGAATTCGGAGATATGGAGCTGGGATTGAGACGATTCGCAAAGCTATTTTCAGCATGTGGATTGGGGTAAGTTTTCTCTACTCATTTTTTATTTTATATCATGAATCTATCATCATTTTTGGCATTTGATCGATGGTTTGAAGAGAGAAACTGGGAGCTTTTGTCTAAAGTTTAATAGAGTGAATTTTCGAGTTATGAACGTTGATTCGGAGTCAAATTTGAATGAAACTAGTATGGTTAGAGTCGTAATTGAATGGGTTGTCGTGATTTTATATGTTTCGTCGGGTTCCGAGACATGGGCCCGTGTTTGACTTTTTGATTGATTTTGGGCATTGCATTGAACATTCGACCTTTATCATTTGCTATTGATTTCTTAGGCCTTATTTGATGTTCTTCAGTTGATTTTGCCTAGTTTTGAACTGTTCGGAGGTCGGTACGCGCAAGATGGCATTTTTAGAGCATCGTTTGGCTTGCTCGGTATTGGATTTACCTTGTTCGAGATAAATAACACTTCTAAACTTTGTTTTGAGGGTATGGAACCACGAAATATGTGCTATGTGATTGATGTTGAGGTGACGTGCATGCTAGGTGACGGACGTTTGGGCATGCACCGTAGTAATTATGATTTAGTCGATTCCATGGAACTGTGTAGCCATCTTTTGTGAACATTTTTACTGTACTCTATGTGTTAGAGCACTTGAGTAGTGATTTATGCTAGAAATCATGTTTAGGCTATATGCTTCTACTACTGGTACCCATAGTGGTCATTCTTTATTGTTGAGTTATTTACTTAATTGCAGTTATGTACTCAGTCACATTCATCTTTACGTATCATATCTCACTCTCTGCTTTCGTGTATTGTCACATCTTGTATCACTCATCAGGCTGCTTGTCATGAGTGTTGTGAGCTTGAAAGACTAGAGAGATTGATGACCGAGTGAGGCCGAGGGCCTGTTGTGAGAGATATTGATGGGATCGGGATGCACGCCGCAGCAAGCTTTATTGATTCATGCCAGGATTTGGCTTATTATAGCGCTTGGGTTGGATCGGCCCCTCCGGAGTCTGCACAACCATTATGGGCACAGTTGCAATGGAATTTTGGGCTGATCTGCCCTGGATTCATTTGCATTGGGCCTGATTTTCCCTGGATTCATTTATGATTTGGCTGCATATGTCCTGGATTTATTTATATTTCCGCTGGATCGGGCCTGTACAATATTGAGTGACTAAGTGTGCTAAGTATTGAGCATGGTGAGTAAAAATACGAGACAGTGAGATGAGTACTCTAAGGGTGTGAGTACATGAGTTCATCACTGAGATGCATTGCGTTTGTCATGCGTACTTGAGATATAGGCATCAAGACGCATTTTCTCACGCTACCCAGTTTTGGTGTTATTCATGATTTCACCTGAATATCGACATGTAGGCATAGAGATGCACTTTCCTCATGCTATCTGAAAATAAAATATCTTATTTATTGTTGAAAAGTTTTTGGGAAAAACATAATTTTCAAACTTACTCATATGTTTTTGGTGTTTTCGGTGAAAGATTTGGGAATTACTGTTATACTTGAAAGCATGCCTATCTACCGTAACTATGAACGAGATGAGCATCGTACCTCTCAGTTATCTTCTTCTACTAATTTTATTATATTGTTATGAACCGTGACTGGTTAATGGAGTTGGATTCTGACCCTTGTCCCAGCTCGTCACTACATTCAACCTAAGGTTAGGTTTGTTTTATTGAGTACATCAGGTCGGTTGTACTCATACTACACTTCTGCACGTTGCGTCCAGATGTTGCTACATACGGCAGGATCTGGATCTGAAGATGTACCTAAGTTCTAGTTATGGCTATCACTTGTTCTTGGTAGCATTAGATTCGAGTTATGTTCATTTACATTTCAACCAGATATTGTAATTTTTTCAATTCAGTCTTGTAAAAATCTAAATCTTAGAAGCTCGTGATTTGTACTACCAGTCCTTGGGAATGCTTTGTCTAATGGTTGAGTTGTATTATTATTTCTTCTCTTAATAAATATCATTTGAACTAGTTCACTGTTAACTGGCTTACATACAGGAATATGCTAGATGTCATCACGGCTAGTTGGATTTTGGGTCGTAACAAGTTGCTATCAGAGTTCTAGGCTCATAGGTTCTACGAGTCATGAGCAAGTGTCTAGTAGAGTATGATGACGTCCATACCTATCTTCGAGAGGCTGCAGGGCATTTAGGATAAACTTCCCATCTTTCTTTACTTATCGTGCGGTATTGATTCAACTTGAAGCATAACTCTTTGAATTCCTTCCACGCACTCGTATGTGCATATGAGCGCTCGGTATCAGATGTGCATCGACGACTTGTGATTCCATGGATGAGGTGCGAGATGTGATTTCGGTGTACTGATGATGGACTAGTGTGTAGGACTTGAGGCCGGGTTTTGTCTGTAGTTTGAGCATGGGGATTTCGGTTGTGTGAGCGTGTGCTTTTAGACTTATAAGTTCGGTAGTGTCCCTGCTAGTGGAATTTGTGGCTCGATGAGTAGTTGGACGGCTATATGATGAGTAGGATATGACTGCGGGATGTGTTCAGATTATTTGAATCTGATAGGAAGAATTTGCTTGAGATGTGAAAAGGACTATTGGATGCTCTATTTCTAGGGGTGTGTCATACCGTCTTGAGTTATGAAGATTTTCGAGAGATTCTTTCTTGTTATTTCATTATGGAACGAAGTAGATTTTCATGTCTTGTTGATGAGTTTAGACTCAGAAAGATTAAGTGATTGGCAGTAGTTATGGTTGTGAAAGGGTATAGAGAGATGTCAGTTTGAGGCTAAGCAGGTGGTTTATCACTTGTGCGGTAATGTACGAGTTTGTGATCCTTATTATTTTGTGTGGAGGATTTCATTTCTACCAGTAGGTATGGGAGTTGCAATTTGAGTTTGAATTGGTTGAGAAAGTTCATCTGACCGTCATGAGGAAGAATTCGAGATTTGCAGATGAATTGAGATATTAGATGGTTTGTGTTACACGAGGTTATAAAGGATTTAGTTGAATCTCATTGCGGTATTGTGGTAGTAATGGGGTATGGTTATTGTAAGTTATCAAATGTCTTATTCCATGGCTTTAAGCCAAGTGGGGGAGTCTGCTATCGACGATTTGATTGCATGGTTGCGTGTTGTATTGGTTTCGATCTGAGGCCTACTTGTGGATCGGTTATGACTTGCGAAAGCTGGTTTGGAGGACGACTTAAGCAAGGAAATTTCTGGATACGGGTAATATTACACTTTATCGGTATATGGAAATCATGGAATAATTTGAATGGTTATTCGCGAGGGATGTAGTACGCATGGAGTAGGAATTAACTCGGTTGCTTAGAGGTGTGGATTGCTTCTTTGGATGTTATGGTGCTAAAGGGGCACAACTCGTTCGGCCTGTTTGGGTGGTGCAATTGAGATTTGTGAGGAGTAGATGACTCTTGAGAAGGTTTTAATGTATTTAAGATTTTTATGAGGCAATTGAGAATTTTTCATATTTATATATGGCTAGAATCTAAGATTTACATTGGATGGTGTCGAGACTCGCAGTATTTCTATATCATTATGGATTTTACATTTCAGTGTCAAGAAGGTCCAGGAAACGACCTTAAATTCACGGAAGGTATCTTTTGAGTGAGTGTCTCGATTGTGGTACGTTTGGGGTGCATAAGAGGGAATACAACGGCTTATGGGCCTTAGGGTGGTGTGGTTTTATGCTAGGATCTCTTGTGGTGAGCTTTGCGTAAGGATCGTGGTGTCCTGGCAAGGAGAAGTGTCAACTTGAGGGTAATTCGGAAGGAACTCAAAAAACTAGGACAGCTTGGTAGTAGGTTGGATCAGCATAGTATGGGATATAATCAGTTATTTGGGTACTTATGATGTGGTGAGTCTCAACAGGTGTTTTGTGGCAATACTCTTGTGTTCTATGGATTTGGAGACCAAGAGTTCTCAAGAGTAGATTGTTTATTGGCTATGGGCTGTGAAAACGTGGCCAAAGCTAGCTAGAGGATGGTATGAGTTATGGTTAGGTCGTTGTGGACTTTCTAAGGGTTTTTTATCTATTTGGGGATGAACAGAGTTGATTTGGGGCCGATTGGAAGGCCCAATGAGGATGTGTCTTCTGCACCAACTCGGATTGGTTGACTCCGTACTGCTGTTGTTGAGGATGTGCCATTCGGCTAGAGTTGAGCTTATTCGTTTTCTGATATTTTCTGTGAGTTACCTTTCTATGCTACGAGGGATTGTGATCCGTTAGCTATATGCACACATGGTGCGGTTCTATTTGGGCCATATAGCGAAACTAGGGCGAGATGGGTATTAGGGTGTTGAATGATTGATTGCACATTTGGTTATGTTCTTTCCCGACTATGGTATTGTGTTATTGGTTCCTCCGTGGTTATGGTCATGCACCTTGGGCACTTGATGTCGAGTTGCGCGTGGTTGTTGATTGTGGCCATTGTGGCTTGATGTATTTTATATGGACCAGTGTTTGGGTAGGGTCACGCATTGCTGCGGAGTTATGTTGAGATATGACCCTTTGTGATAGATTGTGTGTCTTGGTTCAACTATGTATGATGGACTCATTGAATTGCGGTTATGGCGGTACTTGTTGAACTTGAGAGATAGTTCCCTTATTTAAGTCATTTTCTATGATAGAGCACATTTGAATTGATGCGTATTGGTGCACGAATTGCACGGTTTGTGGCTCTAGGTAGTATTGGTGTGGCATGTGAGTAGAGTAGCTTGTATTTAATAAGATGAGGTCGTCGGATCTAGAATGGGTGCTATCGGATTTAATTGCCGTATATTTTAAAGGATAATGTCACTGATCGACTTAGTGATTTGCTATAGTTCTTGTCGAAGGAGAAGGGGCTCCACGAATTTTTGATCTGATGAATAGTTATAAGTTCTTGCATGTTTCTTTCATCATCTGTTGTGTACAATGGCTTTAGAACGAGGTTTTGTTTGATATGAGGGTTATTACTAGGTTATTTTGAGCAACTACTGTATTCGGAAATTTTGCTACGAGCATACGAGTTGTGTGGTAGAAAATTCTGGATGTTGGAAATTAAATTCTGTGGTATACGGGCTAAGTTAGAAGTAATGATCTTAAGTTATGTTGTGTTGTTGGTCCTATATATAATAGGGTAACGTGGTATCACCCCTAGGTATGTGCATGGTAAGGTTAGACGGCGGTTTGATGGCTTTGGAACAACTCTTGGCACGTTCGAGGACGAACATATGTTTAAGTGGGGGAGAATGTAACCAACCAACCAGTTATTTTGGAGCCTTTGCACTTCGCTCGGTAGTTTAAAGGCATGAGTAGCTGCGTATGATGTATTATGACTTGTATGAATCGTCGGTTTTGGTTTCCATGTTAGTTGGAATCGATTTGAAAGAATGAATTTCATGAATTAAGCTTTAAGTTAGAAGAGTTTACCATGTTTGACTTTTTAATATTTGACCTCAGATTGGAGTTTTGATGGTTACGTTAGGTCCAGATGGTAATTTTGGACTCGGGCGTATGTATGGATTTGGATTTGGATGTTAGGTTTCAGCGCAAATTGGCAAAAACTAGAATTTGAAGGTTTTAAAAAGTTTATAAGTTTGACTGAGAGTTGACTTTGAGGATATCAGATTCGGATGGTGGTTTTGGGAATTGGAATATCTTCATTATGTCATTTGGGACTTGTGTGCAAAATTTGAGTTCATTCCGGGTTGATTTGATATATTTTGGCGCAAGTTTGAGAAGGTGAAGTTCAAACTTCGTTTACGTTTGAATTGAGGTGTGATTCGTCATATCAATGTTGTTATGTGTGATTTGCGGCCTCGAGTAGGTCCGTATTATGTTATGGGACCTGTTTGTATACTCGGACGGGGTCTAGGGTGGCTCGGGTGAGCTTCAGACGTAATTCAGATCATTTCAAATGGGTTTTGCACTGCTGGTTTTCTGCTGTTACATGGTGCTTCTGGCATTCTTTGCGATTGCAAAGGTTTGTCGCGATCACGAAGGGTCGGGGCTCGGAGCTTTTCAGGAACAGGAGTTGCCCCTTCGGGACATCGGTGACATAGATTATTTCATTTCAGGCTTTCAGGTCTCGTTAGGGGAACTGAGGGATGCTCAAGATGCGAACGCCGCCAAGATGGGGATTCCTCTTAAAGGGGGAGTCTCACTTGGCAATATCTTTGATGATCTTAGTGATCGCGTCGGTCTCGACGCTCCTGGCGCCGTCAAGGCGGCGGAGAGATTCCTACAGTAGGTGGTAGCTATCTTTCGTATATTTCTTTTAATCTTGGGCATCACTTCTTCGTTTCTCTAATTCTCCCGCTATGCCGCAGTGTAATGGTATGTATGATCATGCCCTCGCCCGGCTTTGAGAGGATCTGTCGTATCATAAAAAGGAGTGTAAGAGGTTTACCTCGATGCTGCGGGAGTCTGAGGCTCATTCTGCCTGAGAGGAGAAAGAACTAGGCGAGCTCCAGGCTGCTTTGGGGAGAGTGCTCCGGGAAAAGGCTGATCTTGCTGAGCAGGTATTTCGTCTTGCACGGACCTGTGACCTTCGCTTCCAAGTTTCGACACATATTGGCTTACCTTTCTTTTTGCAGGTCGAGCAAAATGACGCGCAGATTGGTCGACTCAATGTGGAGGTCCTCGAGCTGAGGAGACAAAGCGAGGTAGTGACCTCGGAGTTGGTGTCATCCCGTGATCTTCTCAAGGACGCTTGCAAGGAGATTGCTACACTGGTTGCGGCCAAGTCCGAGATTGAAAGAAATATTGCTACTTATCTGAAGGACGCATCCACGACGCATCGAATAGCCCGTGACATTTCGGTAGCAGTTGAGCAGAAACTAGCTCGGGCTATTAAACATGCTAGGGCAGAGGCGAGGAGAGAAACTTGGAGGAGATCGAGGCCAGAGATGTCGATCTGTTAGTTGATCTTGAGGAGGCCCATGAGGGAGAGAAGGTTGGCACTCTTGATTGCCCCAAATAAGGGCGAAGACAGTGGTGATGAAGAGTAGGCCTCAGGTCGCTTTGCTTTCTCCCTTTTTTCTTTTGTACGCAATCCCGGGGGAATAAATATTGTAAAGATGTCTCTTGTAGATATATTTTTGGCAATACAAAAAAAGGGTTTTTCTTCTTTCACTATTTTCGTTCTTTTTACCTCGCCGCTCTCGTGGAACCAACCTTCGACTTTTGATGTTAACTCTTCGGAAATCGTACTCGGAGCGACTGGGACCCCTAAATCGGATCCTGTCCCGAAGTTAGACCGACAACTTCTTTAGGGCCGGTACTAGTGATATCGAGGAGCCATCGAGGCCTCGCTGCTTCTCGAATTTCGTAGGGTAGCAGCATTCGTGCAATCTGGTAAAGGGATCCCGAGGAGATCCTGCCAGTACATTTCCCTAGGAGAGGGTGACGTTAACGCGGCCAGAATTAAATGGCCTTCTGGGTAGGCGAGTAGTTGCTGCTTTTCCCCTATATGTTCATTCACTTGCCTCTCAAGTTGTGATTCTACCACTTTGAGGGACTATTTCTCCCACAGAACCTGATGCTTTGTGCTAGTTCTCCCATTGTTTCAACTCAAAGCCTTTGCCCAAATCTATAACTTTCCCTTCATATTTTATTGTAGCCATGACTGCTACATCGACGTCCGACCACCAAGGATAGGGGAGTTCTGCCTACGCTCCGCGTTCGGTCGGTGGTACACCGCCGGTGCTCGGTGAGTGGGCCTCGAGGTGCCTTGCCTCAAGGAGAGACATCATGCTGGGGAGGCCTCCCAATGTTCCAGGTCACCGGTAGCATGTGTCGAGGTTTATCTCATCAGTGGGAGAGAAAAACCTCGAAATGATCAGAAAAGATTGCGGATGGGGAGAAGGTGTGGTACTGCAAGTACCTTCCTCCGATGAGAGCATCATGACCTTTGTCGAGGAGTTTTTGAGCGTGTACGCGCATACTTTTCCATCGGGTCCCCTCTATCGGGTCGTGCTTTATTAGTGTCGGGGATATCGGGTTACCTTGGCACAGGCCCACCCCTTACTTTGGAAAATAGTGTAGATGATAAGATATTTTGCCGACAAGGCCGGGATTGAATTTACCCTCAGCCATCTCGTGAGGTTATATCGGCCACTGCGTTCTCGGGGTTTGATCTCTTTGCAGCATCGATCCACCCGGGCTCCTGCCGTTAACAGCAAAGAGGACGAGGATCGTGGATGGATGAATCGGTTCGTTCGAGTTCGAACGACCGATATCATTCCTGGAGAGTTTCTGCCTTTCCCTGAGAATTGGAACTTTACACGTAAGTGTCGCACCTGTATATTTGTCATTTTGACTGGAGGCGAGCTCCTAATGATATCTTTCTATTCCATTTTTGTAGCAACTCCTTAGTTACCGAACTAGGTCCCCGATTTGGCTGAGTGGTCTCATAAGCTGGCAGCTTGCTCGATTTATGATAATTGCAGGTGGCGAGATCTGTCCAAAGGGAGGTGGGAGGTGAAGCATCATGGTAGGCGTCTGGTGGCATGTTTTTCCGAAAATGATGTTTTTCCCTTCAGCGTACTAACTTAGCCGCCGCAGGTATCGGAGATTTTTGCGAAGTGAGGCCGTGCCCTCTGGGAGAGGAGAAGAGATTGCCGACCTCAGGGTCGTGGATTGATGCTAAACGGAAAGGGCCCCCGGGGTGTGAAGGGGCTTACAGTGGGGTGAATCCTTCTCAGCGGTTTAAAAGAAGCGATTTGACCGATCGCCCAGCTTCGGAGGCCTCCGTTTTTGAAAGAACATTTCCCGTTTCCGCTGAGGGTATTTTGAAGGCTGAGGAGCACGTGGTGCCCCCTTCTCTTCCTGCCAAAGGCAATTTGGGGGATAATAAGCCATCTGATATTGGCTCGGCCTTTGGCGAGGTTCAGCGGCTCGGCTTTATGGTAAGCTTTGATAACCGTTGTAAGATTATTCTGGTCCCACTCACTTCCTTTTTCCTTGAATTTTCAATCGCAGGCCATTGACAGGCTCAAGTCCGAGCTGCTCTGCTATGAGGCCAAGCTGAGGGAAGCTTCGGATAGGGAGAAATCCCTTAAGCTTCTTCGTGCTAAAAAGGAAAGCGAGCTGGTTTCCCTGCGGTGTGAAGCGGATCGGAGCCGGAGCCGCGAGAGCTGCCTCGAACAGGTATCCCGCATTTCATGCTGGCTTGCACTCCCCTTTTCATCTTTGTACATTAATGATTCGATATTTCAGTTGGAGAGCAAGGCGGAGGAGCTGGAACAACTTTGTGGCAAAGTTGGCTGGGCCAAACGTGAGTTTAACGAGCTGCAGGCGCAAGTAGATACCCAAGTTGTGGCCAAGGAGAGTGCTCTAGCCATGGTTTTCGCTCTTGGGGTACAAATCCGGACCGTTTGTGCGAATGAGTTTGCACGAGCGAACATGATCGCGAGGCTCTCGTCCGAGCTCTTGAAGGCGATGGCCGAAGTGGTAAATGTCCGGCCGAGGTTGTGATGAGTTGCACCAGGGCAGATCAGAAAGCCGCCCTATTTGAAGAGCACTCCTGTTGCTAAAGCTGAACTGAGGAGAGCCCTCGATTGTGTGAGCAGTAGCAAGGAGTATGCGAAATGCAAATCTCGGAGGGAAACTCTCGAGGAAATTCATGCCAGGGGCTTTGATCTCTCAGAAGAGATCGGGCGAGCCAAGCGGGAGGAGTATGATACCAAGTTCCTTCTGTCCGATGCTGGAGATGGCGAGGAAGGGGCCGCTGGGCCATAGTCCCCGAGGGGGGACATTTATTTCCTTCTTTGTTCTTGTGTATATAGCTTTCACAGTATGTTGTAAACGGAGCTTGTATTTTATCACTTGTATGTATAAGGGGGAACCCCGCAATTTATATCTTCTGTGTTTCTGTTTGTCAAGATTTTAACCATGTCAATTCGAATTTTGAGTTAGTAGGAATCTTTAGATTCGTGATACAGCCTCGAGGCTCGTTAGGCTGGTGACAACGGCTCTTATGCTTTCCCCTTGGGCATATGCTTTTTAACTATTTTGGGTTCAGTCTCCGAGTCGGGTTTTGACTCGAGCTTAATCGACCCTCCAGTTTTGTATTTGTGTGGGCTGGAGACAATGGCTCTTACGCCTTGGGTGGAAGCAACCTTTTATGTGTGTGGCCCTGAGGCTTGTTTGGCTGGCAACAATGGCTCTTACGCTTTGCCCTTAGGCATGTGTAGTTAACTGTTTTGGGTTCTGTCTTCGTGTCGGGTTACGACTCGAGCTCAATTGACCCTCAAGTTTTTAGATGAGCTGGCGACAATGGCTCTTACGCTTTGGGCCGATGCGGCCTTTTATGTAAGCTGGCGATAATGGCTCTTACGCTTTGGGTCGAAGCGACCTTTTATTGGCTTCATTTTCCCCTTGTCAAGGACTTTTTGAAGTAATTTTCGTCTGACCCGTTGTCGGTTCGGGAAGAACCTTGATTTCAAGTTATTTCATGGAGATGGTCGAGTTCCTCGTATGGTTTGGCTCGGAGGCTGAGTATCTCGAAGGCAGTGATGTGGAGCTGACGTGGTCGAAGCTCTTTTGCCTATGTCGAGGGTAGCCTGTTTAACCAGTTCTTTTTGAAGTAGATTCGAAGTAATGGACTATGATTTTGTAGCGACGGTCGGGCGTCCCCAAGTCGCGTCATTTGGCTGGTACAACCTTATGACCGTAGTCATTTGCGCTTGGCCGGAGCCATTTTTGGTCCCGACTGTAGTAGCTTAGGTGTCTATATCGAGGGTATGCCTTTTCAGGAATCTTACAAATTCGATATATAGCCTAAACTTCGGTATTGATTTTATGCCTGTAGTAAGGTCTTACAAAATTTTCATGCCTTTGAGGTCTTACGGTTTTTGTCGATAGTTGGTACAAGTATGATTCATGCCTTGCTTGTGGTCTTACAGTTTTTTTCGATACTTGGTACAAGTATGATTCATGTCTTTCTTGAGGTCTTACGAGACCGAGTCTACCCGCTCAGGGTCTTATGGCCTCGGGTTTTTTGATGAATGACGATTGGCGACAGTCTCCGAATCATCGAGTTTGTTTTTGCTCGGGAGCCGTTACTATTGAGCTCAGTATTGCCTCATCGAGGGCTTACGATTTCGGAGATTACGACCCTGAGGTCATGCATTTTTTGAGTTTTTGACGCCAGTCTCCGAGTGTTCGGGACGTTTTTCTTTTTTGGAGGTGTTTCGTGATTTCCGTGTTGCCTCGTTGAGGGCATATAAGTTTGGAGTTCCGACCTTGAGGTCATGCGGGTGCCGAATTATTGACGCCAGTCTCTGAGTATCCAGGGCGTTCTCGATGGAGGATTCTTTATTGCGAAAATGCTATGTTTCCTTTGGAGTATGAGATGCTTTTGAAAAAGATATTCTTTGATTACTTGGTGCAAGTACATGTAGTTTTGTTGTCATGGAACCGACTATATAGGCACGGTTCGTTTGACCGTTTGGCCCAATACATCATTTTACTATTGGGACCCTGGGGGGATGCCCTCCAGCATTCGGGGTTGATTGCAAAGGAAGCGTCGAATACTTGTTAAGTCTTCCTTAGGTAGCGCGTGGATGTTGCCTCCTTAAAAACCTTGCCGGAAAACCCTCTTCGGGATAAAAACTCGGTCGAAGGATTGGCATCTCGACTGCTTTGGTCGGGGGCCCATATAAAAGCTACCGTGAAATAAAAAAAAGGGGGAGATGATTATACCTCAGTGGCGATGACGCTTTTAGATTTTGGCGTTCGTTTGGTGGACGCGATACGAGGTTGCGATCCTTTATTTGAATACAGCCGAGGACGTGTCTTAAAAGATCGTTTGGATGGCACGTTGCGGTTCGTCCGTTTTGTTCTTTTTGGTTGTTTCTCTTTCTCGGGACTGATTTTTAGCTCGGTCGCTGAGGAATTCCCGAAGGTGACCGTTGTCGAGCAGCCGGGCCACTTCCTCTCGGAGTTGCCGGCAATCCTTGGTCCTGTGCCTGTGCGTGTTGTGAAACTCGCACACGAAGTTATAGTTCCTTTGCGAAGGATCCGACTGTACATGCCTGGGCCATTTGGCATCCCCGATTTTGCTGATGGCGAACACGATGTCCGATACGTCAACGCTGAAGTTGTATTATGAAAAGCGAGGTGCCTCAGTTGGCCTTGCATTTCTATCGAACCCGGCTCTGCTGATGAGTCCCCGAGGATTCTATCCTCGGTTCATCGATCGATCGTTTCGAGGCGGGTTGCGTCTCGGGGCGTTCCTCCTATCTTCTATGTATGGCTGATATCTTTCGTTGTTTGGTTTTGGCTCCTTTACTAAGAGCCTGCTTGGATATACTGAGCCCGAGGGGGCTCCCAGCTGGTCATCCTCGACCCTGATCTTTGACTGGTATTGGTTGTGGACGTCCGACTAGGTCAAAGCGGGATATTCGACCAGATTCTCTTTCAGCTGCCTTGAAGCCGCTGAGCTCCGCTCATTCAGGCCTTAAGTGAAGGCCTGCACTGCCCAGTCGTCAGAGACCGGCGGTAGTTCCATCCGTTCCATTTGGAAGCGAGACACGAACTCTCGCAACATTTCGTTCTCCCTCTGCTTCATTTTGAAGACGTCGGATTTCCTGGCGGCTACCTTGATGGCCCCGACGTGCGCCTTTATGAAGGAATCTCCCAACATGGCAAATGAGTCTATAGAGTTTGGGGCCAAGTTATGAAACCACATCATTGCCCCTTTAGAAAGTGTTTCTCAGAATTTTTTCAGTAGAACCGACTCGATATCAACGTCTTTTATGTCGTTGCCCTTCACTGCGCAAGTGTAAGCAGTATCGTGCTCATTGGGGTCTGAGGTCCCGTTGTACTTTGGGAGTTCAGGCATTTGTAACTTCTTTGGAATGGGTTTCGGAGCCGCTTCTTCAGGGAATGGCCTTTGCACGAACTTCTTCGAATCCACACCTTTCAGGACCGGGGGTGCGCTCGGGATTTGGTCGACCCTGGAATTGAAGGTCTCGACCTTCTTGTTGTTGGCTGTTATCATTTTCTCGCCCGATTCGATCTTTTTGGTGAGGTCTTCGAGCATTTTTATGATGGTGGGATCGGCTATCGACCCATTATTGCTTGACCTCTCCGGTACCCGTTCGGTCGGGGGAGCTGTATCTGGTGCTACCGTGCTAGGAGTCTTCTGGTGACTTTGCAGCTGAGTAATAGCCAGTTGTTTTGCCTGCAGCATTTCAAAAATAACATGAAGGCTAACTTCCCGTTCCTCTCGAGCTTGGTCTTTTTGGGCTTCCTGTTGGTTGCCTTAGTGTATGCTCTGTTAGTGTGGGAGCTTATTTTGACGTGCCGAGCGTCGCATGAGATTTCGTCCGTCGGGATCGGTCCTGGCGCGTTCTCAAGATTTTGTGGCAGCTCACCAACACCTGGAACATCCACACTATTTTCTCCGTGGTTCCCGATATTGTTGTTTACTGAATCACGCATTTTAACCTGAAACCGAAGATCTTGGACAAGAAAAAGTGTGAAAGATAACTTGCGTTATGTGATGAAACCAACAAGAAAATAATCACTATTATTTTTAGCCCCACGGTGGGCGCCAAACTGTTTACCGTAAAAATGGTAATAACAATTAAATTTGTTGATGGGACTCTAAAAATATGTAATTTATTTTTATGCTAGTTGTTAAGCAGTTGGTGCTAGATATGCGAGACTTAGTGACAAAATAGTGTTAAGGAGAAAGCTATAATCAAACCGTTAGGCTAGTTATTCGGGGCCTCGAGGTCGTACCCGGGCTCGAGCTCGGGCTATCGTGGGCAATCGGGGTAGGGCTAACAATTACAAGATAATTAAAGGAGGCTCTTTATGGCCAATGATAAGCAATAAAATGAAGAACAAGTATGAAGATAATAAATAAAAGCAACAATATCGAGAGAGTATGTTAGAGAAAGAGGGAGAGAGAGAGTTCTTATATATTTCGTGTAGAACAATTGGAGCAACAGACCTTACAAAGTGTCAAAGACCCCCTTTATATAGGAGGAGAATCCCAACATAGCATTAATTACAAAGATAGGGGGGTGGGACAACTAGATGACACTAGACCCTGTCAACACTAGCTGAATACCTAAGGAACTCCCCATTCCCACCATGACCGGGGCCAACATTATCATTAGGCCGAGCGTCAACGAACCTTTATGGAGGGAACTCGACCATGGCCTCGCAGCCTCGATGCCTCGAGGTGATCTCCAGAGATGCTTTAATAACGAGAAATTGGACTCTCCGATTTCGTCGTATACAAGTGCCGAGCCTAACCTCGACGAAGTAGTGACGAGGCTAAGGCAGGTCACCTACACTGCAACCTGTACGCAGTATATAATTATGGCAGAAAAAGGAAATACGGAACAGAATAAGACAGTCAACTGAAAATAATAACTAATGCCTCAAGATATAAGCCAATGTCGTCCAAAATTACCAATCCTTAGCATTTCAAATGATAATACAAAAAACTATCATAGCTCAAGGAAATAGAAACACATAGGTTGTTGCGGCGTGCAACCCGATCCTACTGTACAACACTGAATCCTCCCTTATTTCACCGTAACAACATCAACAACAACAATAATATATATATATATATATATATATATATATATATGTTGTGGTGCGCAACCCCATCCCACCATATATCAATATTAGTATCATAATTTACCCTTATTTCACCTTATAAATCTACCCTTAGTCCACCTGTTGCGGCGTGCAACCCGGTCCCACCATACAGTATAAGTTCACCCTTATTCCACCATATCAATCCACCCTAATCTCACCTGTTGCGGCGTGCAACCCGATCCCACCATATCAGTACAAGATACTCAATGTGCAGAGTGAAATTAACAATTCAAATCACGAAACCCTTTTGTGATCAGTGAATACCAAGCTGAACCAAAAAGGAAACCTTGTACAACATAGGAATCTACATAAGTAATACTTCACAGTGAGACCAGTCCAGTAATTGACAATTAGAAGATGCAAGTAAGTCAATTTATGCAAATAGCAGGGAATCATAAAACTATGAAAAGCCCTAAACATCATTAATAGGAGAAGACATTGATTAACAGGTAGCACATAAGCATGAAAAGCATTTATGGCATATAACACTTAAGAGCGGGAAGGACATAATTAAAGAACATTGGAAAATCAGGGAAAACAAGTAATTCGGCGGCATATAAGCACTCGTCAACTCGCATATACGCCGCTCACATGAAATTCACATAGCACATAATCCGAGGGTTCCTAATTCCCTCAAGTCAAGGTTAAACTCAACACTTACCCCGCTCCAAAGAGTACTCAAAGCCCAACCACAACTTTGCCTTTCAAACAAGCCTCCGAACAAACAATATCTAGCAAATTACCCACGATTGAAAAAGATTCAATTTAGGTTATTATTGACAAGTCATAAACACAGTAATGGACCTATACCCGTGCTTCGAAACCAAAACACGGACCCGATATCAATAAAGTCAAACATTGGTCAAACATTTTGATTCATCAAGTTTTTAAACTTTCAAATTTTAACAAAAAGCAATAACTCGAGCCAGGGACCTCCGAATTCGATTCCCGGCATACATCCAAGTCCCAAATCATGATACGGATCCTCCAGGACCGTCGAGACACGGATCCGGGTCTGTTTGCTCAAAACATTGATCAAAGTCAACTCAAATAAATTTTCGAAGTAAAATTTTATATTTTATCAGTTTTAACATAAAAGCTATCTATAAAACACCCGTATTGTGTGCGCAAATCGAGGAAGGATAAAATGAGGTATTTGAGGCTTCAAAACACAGAATTAGGTTGTAGAACATAAGATGACCTATCAGTTCATCACAGGTACATGCATAGAGATGCATTTCCTCGTGCTACCCCGTTTTGGTGGCATTCATGATTTCACCTGCATATTGACATGTAGGCATAGAGATGCACTTTCCTCATGTTATCTGAAAATTAAACATCTTATTTATTGTTGAAAGGTTTTTAGGAAAATCACGATTTTCAAACTTACTAATAAATTTTGGTATTTTTGGTGAAAGATTTGGGATATACTGTTATACTTGAAAAGCATGCCTATTTTCCGTAACTGTGAATGAGTTGAGCATCTTATCTCTGAGTTATGTTCTTGTACAATTTTTATTATATTGTTATGAAACGTGGCTGGTTATTAGAGTTGGATTCTGACCCTTGTCTGAGCTCGTCACTACATTCAACCTAAGGCTAAGTTTGTTACTTATTTAGTACATCATGTCGGTTGTACTCGTGCTACACCTGTGCACCTTGCGTTCAGATGTGGGATGTTGATGTTGCTGCGTACGGTGGGAGCTAGATCAGAAGATGTACCTGCGTTCCAGCTATGGCTATCACTTGTCCTTGGTAGCAATAGATTTGAGTTATGTTCATTTACATTTCAAACATATATTGTAATTAATTCAGTTCAGTCTTGTAAAAATTTAAATCTTAGAAACTCATGATTTGTACTACAAGTCCTTGGGAATTCTTTGTATAATAGTTCGGTTGCATTATCATTCTTCTCTTAATAAATATCATTTGAACTTGTTAATTGTTAACTGGTTTACCTAGCGGGTTGGGTTAGGTGCCATCACGGCTAGTTGGATTTTGGGTCGTAACAATTAAACACATTATATACATTGTTATACATAGTCATACGTTAATTATTCACAATTATATAATAATACACATTATCTGAAGGCAAGAAAATCCAAACACTTTTCTACAATTATCTATGTTGTATAATTATGTATACCTATGTATAATCTTGTATAAGTGTGTATAATCATGTATAATTCTGTATAACTATGAGAATACATACAAATATACATGGTTATACATGATTATACAAAGTATATATACAACATATACATCATTCTTCCTCCCTTCAGAAGTCATTAAAATTTGAGAGGAGGAGGAGGAGGAGGAGGAAAAATTATCAAAAAGAGGAGATTTCATAACTTAGAATAAGAGACAAGAATTAAAAGAAATAACCCCTCAATATTTTCTTTTTCTTCGAACGAGATGTAAAATAGCTTTTCTTCATAAAGCAAAGCAGCACAACTAACAATTACCATCAGGTAAAACATGAACCACGAGTTTAATTCGAGTAGTACAACTTTATGTAACAAAATTCTCCAAAATGCCAAAAGCAATGGAAACTTTAACAACTACCAAACTCAAGTAAGACACTAAACTCAAATACCAGGAATGAATCAAATATATGTAAATTCACCAACGGCCAAAAAATAAAAAGATCCTCTAACGTCAAAGTCGGAATCGACTTCGACGAGCACTAAATCAAAAAGAAAAAGACTACAAAAGATAGTTCCGGTTGTGGATTGTTTGATAGTGTTATTTTGTGGAAGAGGAAGATACTGATGAAACAGAGCAAGGAAATCTGATGAAGAACTCGACTATTATGCCAAAGAGAGAGAGAGAGAGAGAGAGAGAGAGAGAGAGAGAGAGAGAGAGAGAGAGAGAGAGAGAGAGAGAGAGAGAAAGAGAGAGAAAGAGCAACAACGAATTGAAAATGAAAGAGAAAGAGGGGTGGGGACAAAATCTGAAAGAGAAAACTGATTAGAATTATGAATTGGGAATGGAAAAAATTCCTCCGCATAAAGAGAAGGAGAGTGGGGACAATATGTGGCTAACCAATGAAAATAATTTTTCGACTTATGTACAAACTGGGTCATACCAAGTAAGAAGGTAAGATATAGGCCTAATTTTGTTAGGAAAGTCAAAATATTTTTCTCCCTAAAGAAAAGAGAAGAAGGTCTTACTCATGGACACAACCATTATCACAACATGCATACCTCCGGACAAGAACAATCAGATGGTCATCGAAGGAACAACAACAACACACTCCTACAAAGAAATGCTCCTAGATAAACTGGTAAGCCAGCAAAATGAATACTATGAGGAAGATGCCTCCACAGTCATTAAAGATGATAAAGGAAAATACACTGAAGGATCAATCTCACTATCCCAAGACAATAAGAAATACCTTTACCTCCCATGGTGTTACTCTGTAATCATAAAGGTCTTTGGACGTAGAATGCCACACCAATATCTTCGCTCTAAGCTAATTGACCTATGGAAACTATCCGAACAGTTAATCTTGATTGACAGGATGGGACTTCTTCATTGTCAAATTTAGTCTAGAGGAAAATATGGCTAAAGCACTACATCTAGGAGCATGCTTTGTCTCTGGGAATTTCATTTCAATACTGAAATGGGAACCAAATTTTGTACCACAAGAAGCCACCTCTCTACAACAGCTATCTAGATTCATCTACCACAACTCCCAGTAGAGTTCTACGATACAGATATACTGGAAATGGTTGGAAGGAAACTGGGCAAACTGCTAAAAATAGACTTATGTACCTCCTCCACCCTAAGAGGACGGTATGCATGCATATAAATTCAAGTACCCTTAAAAACACCAGTGGAAACATCTGTGATAATCAGAGACAACAAACAAGTAGTGATCTATGAAGGAGAAGGCACATTATGTATAACCTGCGGAAGTATTAGGCACATATAAAGGAATTGCAATTACAGGAAAACACAATCACCCACACCACAAGAAGCACCAAAGACTTCAGAAAAAATTATGAAACAAGGGGAAGAGAATGAATGGAAAACAGTTACCTTCCCAAAAAAGAAAAAAAATACCAGCAAAGGATGAATGAAAGGAACAGTGGAGCGTCAAACATCCAACACCATGCACCACAAGCTCAACGGATTCAGGTAAACATGTTCGACGCAAACTCAAGTAAGTTTCTAGAAACAAAAACTGTTCAGTAGAATACCAGGGCAAGCAAACCTAGTCCAAAATCATACACTATGCCCAACAGCCCAATCAACAAACAAAATCCTTCCCCCTTTTCCTGTGCAACTACTCCCACGCGGCCCCAGCCCAAAACTAATACAAAACGTAAGGAAAGAATGGGGCTCGAGGAAGCTGACATACCCCCAACCCTTGATCCCGACTTAATCTCCCAAGATGAGGCCCCTGGTTTAGGCTCATTCCACGATGCAAAAGACCCCAATTTTGGGGTTTTGGATTGCATTGTCAGTCATGCTCAATCAAGTGGGGACCTCACCCAATTGGAGACTACCAGCCCAAAAAATCAACCCTACACCATCGCCTACGCGTCCCCTACCTCTATCTCAGTAAAAACCTCTAATAGGGAAAACTCAACATATACCATGAATACTCAAGTGCCTCACCTGAAATCACACTAAAATTCAGGTGAAAAGACACTTGCCGTCCATTCTGCAAGATCTCTAATTAATTCAGAATCCCTCTCCCCAGGCACAATAACTCTGCCTCTTCCACTAACCAAGATTTGACATCAAAGGTCAAAATAATGACTCAGCCCCTTAACTTAATTCCCCCCATAACCCAAAGTAGTAAATAAAAAAAACACAAAAATGGAAAAGCCAAGTGCCGCCCTCTTTTGTGACATCACTACCGCTACCACCGGACCACCGACCAGCATTTTGGCTGGAGGCAGCGCTACAGGGGCAGGGGTTAACCTATAAATTCACCCTGTGAAGCCAACCGGTGACATTGATTGTCCATAACCCGGCACACTTGGCGAGGGTAACGGTGGAAGCACTGAACAAGGCCATGGCTGCCTTTTGATCATGCCTACGGCAGACGATGGTGAACAAAGAGAACATGCAACCGAACATCGACCCAATGATGCTCAGCAGTCAAATATCCCATGTCTTTCGGTCAATATCGTTCTTCCCAAATTTGGGAATAGAGGACCCAGTAGTGGAACTAATCTTTGCGTTAGCATGGACGAGGTGGCCACCACCCCTCAGGGCATCCACGCCATGGTGAATGTACTTCCTAACCATACCCCTTGGTTATTCTCGGCCATCTATGCTAGTAATAATTTAGCCGATAGGAAATTCCACTGGGAGAACTTAGTTACCATCTCCAAAACATCCACAAACAACTGGTTTGCAGGAAGAGACTTCAATGAAGTCTTGAAAGCTAGGGATAAATTTGGGGGCAACCCGATAAACCCTAGTCAGAGCAATTTGTTCTGGAGCTATCTTAATGAATGAAAATTAGACTTAGGTTACAAAGGTAGTATATTTACTTGGTCTAATAAGAGATACAACAATAGGACCTCTCTGATTCTTGAAAGAATAGATAGGCGTTTTGCCAACGAGAGTTGGATCTCACAGTACCCAGAGGCTACTGTGCTGCACCTACCTAGGACTTACTCTTATCATTGCCCCATCCAAGTTACCCTAATATGGGAATCCTTCAACAATACAACTAGACGTTTTAGGTTTGAATCGATTGTGGGCTAGCCACCCAACCTTCCCCAGCATCATCGATGAGGCTTTCCCCCTAAATTCCACTCTTATCCCATCTACTGAGACTTACAAGGAAATTGTGACTCAGTGGAAAAGAAATACCTTTGGCAACATTTTCCAGAAGAAAACAAGAATCTTAGCTAGAATTGCAGGAATCCAAACATCCCCTAACTATCAATTCAGCAATTACTTGTTAAACATAGAAAACAATCTGACTACTGAGCTAGATTCAATCCTTAAAAATGAGAAAGACTTCTGGAAGCCCAAATCTAGGATTAACTGGCTTCATGATGGGGATGCCAATACAAAATTCTTCCACACTTCCACTCTCAATAGAAGAAGATGAAACAGAATACTCTCTCTCAAAGATGAGAGTGGAAACTTGCTCTATGACCAAAAAGACATCCAAACAGCCATAATGTGCTTCTTCACAAACCTCTATACCTCCACTCACTCACAAGTTCCCATTTCCACCACCAGTCACCAAACAATGTCTCATACCCTATCTGACTCCCAAATGGACAGACTGGATAGGCCCCTTGAGATGAGAGAAATCAAAATGGATATCTTCTCCCTCGAGCCTTTTAAGGCTCCTAGCCCTGATGGCCTCCACCCCTTCTTCTACCAAAAATACTGGAGCATTGTGGGCAACTCAGTCTTTGACTTCTGCATGAAATGCTTCAGCACTAATTCCATGGATGAGACCATGAACAAAACTCTGCTCTGTCTCATGCCAAAATGCCCCCAAGCTTCCATGCTTAAAAACTTCAGACCAATTGGACTTTGCAACACAATCTACAAGTACATCACCAAGATAATTGTCAACAGAATTAAGCCAATGCCGCCTAATATAATAGGGCCTAGCCAGGCCACTTTCCTTTCAAATAGGTGAGCCTCTGATAATGCTATCGTTGTGCAAGTGTACATCACTCACCTTAGGAAAATGAAAGGGAAACATGGCAACATAATCCTCAAAATTGACCTGGAGAAAGCTTTTGACAGTTTCGAATGGTCCTTCATCAGAGACAAACTCCATGCCTTCAACTTTCCAACTTGGTTGACCAAGCTATTTATGTCTGAGCATGTAATTTTTGCCCTATATGAATTACTCCTACAGAATCCAAAAAAATAGATTTTTTCTTAATTATTTGTCATTTTTAGGTTTTTGTAAATTTTATTAATTGTTTGCATTTCTGTGCATGTTTAATTTTTATTTTAAATCATGAAAAATACCAAAAATATCATGCATCGCATTTAGGCTTTATTGTTACATTTTAGGATTAATCAGTAATTACTTGTTTTATAGAAATCGAAAATCACAAAAAAAGCTTCATTTTTACGTTTTTTCCTTTTCTTTTTAAGTTATTGATTTTTTTCTTTTAATTTAGAATTAAGTAGCATTTATAATTATTGTGATTAGGTAATTGTTTCAATTTAGCCCA
>NC_032000.1:13477251-13485461 GCF_001879085.1 Nicotiana attenuata | reverse complement strand
TGATTTGATGGAGTTTTTATAGGGTTAGACCCGTGAGAGTACGAGGGTTCTGAAAACGTTAATTCCATCCGAATCCGAGATGATGGCCTGAGGGGCGTTTTGGTCATTTTACCTAATTTCGCATCTTAGCTTTGAATTAAATCGTAGAATCAGTTGCTTGAGATGTTATTTATGATATGTAATTGATTTGAATAGATTTTGGCCATTTGGAGTAGGATACTCGTGGCAAAAGTGTGGTTTCGAGTTGATTTTGGAGCCGGTTCGAGGTAAGTGGCTTGTCTAATCTTGTGTGGGGGACTTTCCCCGTAGGATATGATGTTTGGAAATTGAATGGCCTGTACGTGAGGTGACGAGTGCGTACTTGAGCTAATTGTTGAAATTGAATGCCCTGTAGCATGCTTTATTCTATTTGCAATTATAGCATGTGTTAGATTAGAAAAGCATGCTTAGCTGATCTAAATTGCATACTTGCTTAAGTTGCTTTTTTTTTACTACGTGAAGCATGTTAGGCTAGAACAATCTGTTGCCTTGTATTTCTTTGAACTTCATTGCTGAATATCTTCTTGTCGTGGTTGCGTATTTACATTAGGACTACGGATGTGGGATTCCGGTAGCTCCCCCCCCCCCGGTTTGTTTACTTTGGGACTACGGGTTAGGTTCCCGATAGATCCTCCTGCATATTTACTTTGGGACTGCGGGTTCGATTCCCGATAGATCCCCCTGCACATTGGTAGTTGGACTACGGACGGTATTCCGGGAGATCCTTGGACAGTTGATGGGATGGACTACAGGACGGTATCCTGGGAGATCCTCGTTGTTGGTACTGGTATTGAGTTGTTTACTCCGTGTTACCTTATTCTCTGTGTGTTATTTGTTGCTTTGTATAACCTGTCTTACTTCATAGCCGTACTCATTATTGCTGCTTATTCTATATTGTTCCAAAACTTATTATTATGATTACCCTCGGTAGGGCCCTGACCTTCCTCGTCACTATCCGACCGAGGTTAGGCTTGGCACTTACTAATTACCGTTGTGGTGTAGTCATGCCCCTTCTGCGCATGTTTTTCATGTGCAGATCCAGGTACCTCCCCCTAGGCGTATCACCCTCGAGGCGGAGAGATCTAGCAGAGACTTCGAGGTACATCTGTCGCGTCCGCAGACAAAAGAGTCTCTATCTTATTCTAGTTTTAGCAGATATCCTTCCTTTCTTACTGTTGTTTTAGACATTCTGGAGTTAGAGCAGTGTACTTATTCTATTAGCTTGTGTTCCCGTGAGTTTCCGGATTTTGGGATGATATTGTAGACTTCCGTGTTATGGGATTGTATATGCCAAGTGGCATCTATACACCGTATTTTCTTTTAACTGTTCAAGTTGAATTAATATTTTCCACAAGTTATTTTGTTTTACGCATTTTAGGCTTACCTAGTTTTAGAGACTAGGTGCCATCACGACATGTCCACGGTGGGTAAACTGGGGTCGTGACAATTTGTTTTAAATTTTAGGCCATTAAATGCCAAGACCCGTCCAAATATTTACCCAGGTCCATGCCCAATCTCACAATACCGGTCCAGTTCCCGCCCGTTCCGAAACGACCCCGTTTCACATTTGATCGATCACAGCCGTTGGATTTTGTTAATCCAACGGCTCGGAACCGGCCTTGCCTTAACTATATTACTGTCTGAATGAGATAGACCCCCCCCACCCCCGAACTCTCCTCACTTCATCTCCCTCCTCTCAAGAACCAAACCCTAGCTACCTAGGATTCCCTCGCCGGTTCCGCCATCAACCGCCCACCGGAAATCGCCAACGGCGACGCCGGTACACGAAACCTCCACAAATCAACACCCCAGACTCCTCTTCACCTCCTCTTTACAAGTCTCCAACCCAATCCCTTCAAATCACCCTCAAATGCTTCGAATCTCAAATCCGAGATTCAAAGTCAAAAACCCTGAATCGCCGAAAAAGCCCCAAATTCATACCATATGATCCACAACCTTCCCTCATCACTGTCTCACCATTGATTTCCCAAAAATCCCAGCCAAGCTCCACGAATCTTAAATCTCAGATTCATTAACCCCTAATTTTCCCCTTCTAATTTTTTGATCAAAGTTTGGTCAAGTGAACTTAAAACCTCCATTAGTCGACTGTTCTTGTTAAGAACAGTCAATTAATGGTAATCAAAGTTCATTTACACTTCGAAGAGTTTGGACGAGTTCTTGAATTGATCCAGTTTTGAAATAAACTCTGGTAAATCCCTTTGTTTTCCTTTGATTGTTTGGTTTTATTTTTGTTCTTTTCTGCATGTTTAATTGTTTTGTTATGACTGCATGTTTTATTTAGGCTATTTTAGACCAGCTTTCTTTTAATTCACAAACCCTTAACTTTGTTCGATGTTTGTTTTGTTTATTAGATTAAAAAAAAAGAGAAAAACATGTTTCCAATTAGCCTAGGTTTCAATCTCTAAGATTCAGCATGTCAATTGATTGCTCTGTTTTCCTAAACTGGTCTAATGGCTTATTATAGGAGGATTAACAATTATTTAGGTTTTGTTGTTTCATTTGTTTAAGTTTTGCAAATTGATATAGTTTGAATTCTAGTTTGTTTCCTTGCATTTGCATCTCTGATTTTGTTTTATTACTGTTTAAATGCATCATTGGTTAATTTCAGTTCTAGTTTAGTTTTAATCAATTAAGCATTTCCTTCTATTAAGTTTGTACTGCGCCCGTTTGACCTTCTTAGGCATTTTGATCCAAATTTCCAACCCTTTTTAGTTTTGTCCTTGTTTGTTCTAATTTGCTCACAGATAGAAACTTTAGGGACTCAATTGAACCTAAAAAGATTATATTAGAACTGAAATAAGCAGTAACTTAAAGGGTATAATTGGATTTTTACTTAAGCTAAAATCAGAACATTCTAGAAATCCTTAGAAAATACTGGTTTTGGATAAGGAAAAAAGACAGTACAACTGTAAAAATATGATGTACTAGGTCAGAATATTCTTTCTTGGATGTTTTTTTGTGAACTATATAAAAGAAAACATTCCCACACATAATTTTACACACAATCATTAGAAATCATCAGCACATATTGAGCACCATTTTACTGCACAAAAGTTCTATTTTCTTTTTCTGAAAAAATCCAGATCCTAGAAAACTTAAAAAAAAACGTCAAAACTCCTCATTTTTTCTGATTTTTTTACAAGCTTGAAACAATGGTTTGAAGTTTGGAGGATCTTTCTTAGGGATTGTTTTTGGAATTTCTGGTTTCCAAGTGGCTGGTCTTTATTTTGAAACTCTGAAATTCATTTGGTTGCTGGGCTATGTATTTTCTGCTGCTGCTCCTATCTTCTTTCAAGATTTTGAACCAGTACATTCCTGTCTTAGTACTCGCTAGTTCTTGTTGCTGTTTGTTCAAGGTATTGAACTAAGCTTTTCTTCATGTAATGAGTTTGTTAAAATGATATGGGATCAAAAGCTGCAAGTTACCTGTGATGAATGGTTGTTCTTTTCATGTTAGTTTCTGACTGGATTGATGTATATCGTAGCTATTTGTTATTATGTGAGCTTAAGACTTGAAGTAATTTGGTATGAACAAGTTGAGTTAAAACATGGATGTTTAGCAGTCATCATTCCAAAAATGACCTTGTTTAAAGATGCTCTCTAGCTAAATACTCTGTTTGGATAATGCTGATTCTAGATTCTTGTCATGTCTTCCCCTTTCTTTTCTTCTATTCAAGTGCATAACTTGTTGTTTACTTGATGTCACCTGAGATTGTTTTGCTAACTATGAGTTGTAATCTATGAGTTTTGGCCACTAGTTGGTCAAATCAGTAGGTTAAAGGGCTAAGAATTGAAGGATTGTTGTTGGTAGCAACTGCGTTTGAATCATTTTTGCTCTTGTTCTCTTTACGATTGATGTTTGTTTTGGAGGTCATTTGAGCTTTATTTGCAAACTACTAGCCAATACCTACAGATTTGAGTCACTAGTTGACCAAATCAGTAGGTTCCCAGGCGAAGAGTCTAAAATTTCTATTGTTTAAACCTGCTGAAATCTAGTTTGTTTATATGAGAGGCCCAGCTTTAATGTATAAACAATGTCCAAAAGAGGCAGGTTTCCACCGGTTCATCAATGAAACGAGAGTTACAACAAATTAGCAATTAGAATAGTATTCTATGTACTTAATGGGATACCATGTAATATTCATAGATTTTTCTTAGAAAATTTGATTCTGTATGAAGTACTGTAATAAGTAAAACTTTTTTTTGTATGAATTATCAATAAGAGTATTCATAATTGTGGTGGTGGAATGGGATGGGGTCGAGAGCCCCAATCCGTAAGGGTGAAATGGGTTATCCTTGGATCAAGTGGGGTTGAACTTGAGGCCCAATTGAACATTGACCCATGAAAGGAATCTGGACCTAGGTCTTTGAGCCTGGGACCTAAGCCCAAAATCCAGGCTTCTTTTGTTCATGATATGATGCTTCTTTTATTTTGTAAATCATTGATTAACTTTCGAGATTAGAAATGCGTTTTGATCTTTACTGTCCTGATTTCTTTACTTGAGCAATAAATCAAAATGCTTTGGTTATAAATAGATAGATTGAGTTAAATGAAAAGGTAGATAGGCCCAACTAGAACACATATAGCATTTGGGCTCGCCTGAAGCCCAATGTGGGCAAAGAACTTAGTTAAAACCCAAAAGAAGCAAGACCTCTGGAACTCTCATTCTGCTGGGCCTAATTTTGGAGCCTAAGATCAGCTTTTCAAAGCTAATGTATTTCTGGGCTTAATCAAATGCTGGACGTCTTGACCCCAAGCAGTTTTCAACAGAAAAATTCAAAAGCTTTAGCCCTAAGTTAAGAAAATTTTTAGTTTGAAATTCAATTAGGATCCTTAGTTTTGTTTAAATAATCTCCCTAGCTAAAATCAAATTGAGGTGTGCCATAAAACCCCTCAACTCACGGCCCTCATAAAATTAAGTCAAGAGTTAACCCTTGTAGAAAAGATTTGAGGTGTGCCATCAATTAAATTATCCATGGCCCTCACAAATGTTGTTATTAAAATTGAACCTTCGTAGTTGCTTTAGGCGCGTTCCTTAAATAATTCTTCATAGCAACGGGTACGGTTCCCGTGATGTAGTTGTAAGTTTTAGTTACTAAATACGGGTGTACATTTCATGTGACCCAATTTTAATTTCTCAACAATGTTAAATAAAACGTATCGCGAACCGCGGGTGCATTTCATGTAGCGTGGTTTAAGACGAGTTTTAAATGACATTGAATCCTCCTAAAAATGGTTTAAAGCGGTTATAAAAGCTAAGAATGCACAATAGGTTAAAACATGTAGTAAATCTGATAATAGGCCAATCAATAATAGTTTAAGAGATCGTTCGAGAACCAAGGAACCCGGGAATGCCTAACACCTTCTCCCGGGTTAACAGAATTCCTTATCTAGAATTTTTGGTTTCGCAAGACTTTTGAATAAAGTCGAAAATTTCCTCGAATTGGGATTTTAAAATAACATGGTGACTTGGGACACCATAATAAATTATCCCAAGTGGCGACTCTAAAATTAAATGAAACAATCCCATTTCGAATAATGTCACTTTAATTGGAAAAACTCCCTTATATCTGCCCCCTTCGGGTGGTAAAAAAGGAGGTATGACATGTCCTGCATTAGCTCTTCCATCATCTCAATTCTTAGTAAATGGAGGGAAGACTGAAGCTTTTAAGCCCTCCATATGCGTCAGACAAGGGGATCCCATATCCCATTACCTTTTCATAATGTGTATGGAGAGGCTGTCCAGGTCAATTGACCATGCAGTACTGGAAAATCCATGGCAACCTATAAGTATCAGTAGGTCTGGTAAAAAAATCTCACACCTTTTCTTTGCTGATGACCTCTCCCTGTTTGCCAAGGCAAGCAACAGGAACCACACCTCCATATGCTCTATCTTGTAGTCCTTTAATGAGATTTCTAGTCAAAAATCAACCTTACTAAGTCAAGAGTGTTCTTCTCCTCTAATACATCCCAGGACACCACGGAATGTCTCACCAATGCTCTATCAATCAAAGCTACCACCTCATTTGGTAAATACCTTGGATTTCCCATATTCCATAAGAGAACCACTAGTGCAGACTTTTAATTCATAATAGACAACATCAATCCAAAATAGCTGGCTGGAAAACAAGTTGTCTTAACATGACTGGCGGGACCATCCTGGGTAAGTCTTCCCTAAATAGTATCCCTAACCATGTCATGCAATACATCAATTTGCCCATAAAAATCACCAAGAAAATTGATAGAATTCAAAGGAATTTTATCTGGGGCACCACCCCAAATAGGAAAAAAATGCATATAATAAATTGGGACAGGGTTACAAAAAAGAAGGCCAGTGGAAGGTTAGGGCTCCTAAAAGTTGAATTGAAAAACAAAGCAGCCCTTGAAAATCTGGCCCGGAGGACTTATCACAACAGATCAAGCTTATGGGCTAGAGTTCTCATCTCTAAGCACTGTAATTGGAACCATACTCCTAGAACTCTTAGATACCCTAAGTCTCCTACCTGGCAATGCATCCTCAAGGGCTGGGACACTTGCAGGAAGGCAAGCAGATGGGTGGCCACAAGGGAAATAGGGTTAGCTTTATGACTGATGCTTGGATCCCCAATCAGCCAGCCATTAGGGTCATGATAGAAGGCCCACTTACTCAGAATGATGAAATTTCCAAAGTAGACACTGTAACAACTCAGGGTTTTGGGATCTCTCCACCATCTCTATGGATCTGCCCCCAAGTATTTCTAACATGATCAATTTTGTCTTCATCCTTCCAAATACTACTAAGGATGACAAGTTAATCTGGGGATTGACTCCTAGTGGGTCCTTAACCAGCAAGTCTGCCTACTATTTCCTTAGCAAAACCAAAAATAATGTTGCAATAGAGGAGGAAGGGAATTTTAATTTGATATGGAAATTACACATACCCAAAAAAATCAAGAACTTCATCTGGCTTCTTACCCACAAAAGGTTACCTACTGGAGGTTACCTTCACAGAATTGGGGTTAACTGTAACCCACAATGCTGTTTCTGCTACAGTTTTGAAGAAACAAGTGACACATCTTCTTTGAATGCATTGATGCAGCCCAGTTCTTGCAAGACTTGTTATCCAAGGCCTCAATTGAGAGTAGGCAACAGAACCCCATCTTTTCATCCCAACAATGGACCTTAACTTGGAACAAGCTTAGGAACACACCCTTTAATGATCACATTCCTTGGGAAAACATCCTTCCTTTCTGTTTCTGGCATATCTGGCTATGCAGAAAACACAATTTGTTCAAAAATATCCTTTCGAATTTATTTTGCATCATTTAACAATTTATTTCTCAAGCCAATGAGGCAATATCAATTATTATAAATTCTAAAGCAACCAATTCAATCATGGGCACGTCATGCCGAGGTCGTACGGCCCAATCCAACACATAAACATAAACGATGCACTATCGAGGGTCGAATGATGCAAACCATAGATGCATCTGTGAGCACGTAATTTTTGCCCGACCAAAATACTCCTACAAAATCACACAACAGATTTTTGTAGTTCACTCAATTTATTATTGAATTTTTAGGAATATTTATTTAATTGTTTGCATTTCTGTTGCATTTTTTGCATATAGTAAAAGCATAGAAAATACCCGAAAAATATACATTTAAGTCTCATGCATTGCTTTCTTAGGTTGATAGTTGTTTTATTAGTTTAATTGTCAATTAATTGCATCAATAAAACAAATTAGTATATATAGATTATTCCGCACTTTAGCTTTAGTTTTATAAATTAGTACCTTGATTTCAGTAGTATTAAATTAATTAATCATTTCAGAATTAAAAATAGATAATTAAGTTCATTTTACATTTCTAGGTTTGGTTTAGGATTTAATTTAGGTTTAATTAAGTTCTTAGTATTTAAAATGGGAAATTAAAAGAAATTAATACAAAAAAAAGAAGAAGAAAAGAAAATCTTATTTGAACCCGAAATTGGGCTAAAACCATTCTTTTAGCCCAAATCTACATCGTGATCCACGCAGCCCAATCCCCTACCCGGTCCAGATCCCCCACATAACCAAGCGACATCGTTTGGCTGCCTTCAATCCCAATCGTTGATCTCTAATAATCCAACGGTTGGGAACTCAACACCCATTACCCTTATATATGTCGG
>NC_032000.1:13422467-13477231 GCF_001879085.1 Nicotiana attenuata | reverse complement strand
AACCCTAGCCGCCCTATTTTTCTTCCAAACACATACGGCACAAACCCTAGCCGCCACCCGCCAGAAATCATTTCACGGCGGCGGCTGGTCTCCAAACACCTCCAAATCTTCACCCTACAACCACCTTTACCCCTCCTTTCCAAATCCATGAGTCATTTCCCCCAAATCCTCCTCAAACCAGCCAAATATCAAATCTGAAAATCCAAAAAGCAGCTGTTCTTTCATATTTCATTCTTCCACGATGTATTCATTTGTATAGTTCGAAACTCACCCCAAATAGATTGTTCTTGACAAGAACAATCATTTGGGGTCAATTTTAAGCTATATCGAAGCCCAAGCGGAGATCCGCCTCAGATATTTCCTTGTTTCTCAAATACGTACAGCCTTGTCTTCTCTTGTTCGTTTTAGTATTCTGATTCATGTTTTAGGAAAACTAAAAGAAAGAAAAAACCACAGTGTTGTTTGTTTATCGATTTATTAAACTACTGTCTCATTTGGGTTTTTTTTTATTATTTATTTTCGTTTTTGTTTAATTCTATTTTTTTGTTTGTTGTTGTTTTTGTTATCCAATAAATTATTCAGTAGTATTAATCAGTTCACTCCAAGTTCATAACTGTTTCGGGCATATCTGTGTGGTATTTTCCGTTCCTTCTTTCGTTGTTCTTCCTTTTCTTTTCTTCATAATTGTTTTCTTATTTTAGTTTGCATGCTTTGGGATTTTCAGTATTCTATTGTTATGTGTTTGATCATATCGCCTATGTTAATATGAATCAACGTGGTTATTTCTGAGTTTGGCAGCCTCTTTCATTTGATTTAGGATAATTGTCGGTTCTGTTGATGTTTTCTATGATCTGTAAATCATTAGATACTTCTGGGGGGCTAATTGAACAAAAGAAAAACTTAAAGGGGTCATTTGAGGGGTGGGCAAATAGAAAAATAAGATAAGGCCATGTAGAGGGTTCTAGAACATGGACAGCTGGCCCTATTTGGCCAGTACAAAATACTGAAGCCAACTAGGGACAGCCAGCTGTCCAATTCTGTTAAAAAAGACGCTCTTTGAGGGCTGCTTTCAAAGGGAATAATTCCTGACTTGGAGAGCACATAAAATCCCTCTTAGAGTATAAATAGAACCTTTTTATTCACTCACTAGGGAGGGATTGAGAACCCTAAAAAAGATCTAAAGTGGTTTAGCCACTGTTTAATTGGTAGCTGGTTCTATTTTCTTCTAATTTTTTAGCAAAAAACTTAGAAAACTTTCTCTGGGATTTCTGGTTTTCTGATTCGAGTAAAGATTAAGCTGAAGCTGTGTACTCCTGTGATTTGCTATTGTCCTCTACTTATTTCTTGCTGAAGTCCTTACTTCAGTCTTGTCTTTGTTCTTGACATCCAGGTACCTCTATGAACTTTTGAGTTGCAAAATGAAGCTCTAAAGCATGTGTTTAGTCTTTAATGTAAGAAGAAATTGTGTATTCAAATGTTAAATTCCAGTTTTTCCTTATGTATGCTGCTTGCAAGTTGTTTAGTTTAGTATTTCTGTTTTAGTTTTGTTTAAGCATTCTGAATCTGGTGTTCTAATCTATTACTTAGTTATTTGTATGAATGTTCGAATTAGTCTAGATGTTCCATGTACTGTTTGTCAGTATTAAAATGTTTAATAGCCATAGTAGTTCATTTGGTCTTTAATAGAGGATGCTGGATGTGTACTGAACATGTCAAAAGGGACAGTGTTTGATTACTGAGCGCCTTCAGTTAAATCATCTCGAATTTCAATAGTGTTAAAGTGATTGCATATTTATGTTTGAGGTGATTCATGAATAAGTAAGGTTTAATCTCTTGTTGTTAGTACTAATAGCATGTTAATAATTTAAACTTCACCCTCTGAATTTTTTCAGAAATTTTTAATACTTTTGTGTCACATGTGATTTAGAGGAAATTGAGCCTCAATTGGGCCATAATGTCGAAGGACCTCCTGATGGAAGCAGTTGGGCCTGGTATTGGCCCAGATGAGGCAGCTTGGTCGAATCTCGACCTGGTGTGCATCTGTTTTCTGCTCATTTCCGCTTTTGAGCTCAATTTCGAGCCCAATCATCTTCAGGAATTTTTAGCCAATAAGTTTTCTGTTAATATATTAAAAATGGGTTTTAACATTGAAGGCTTGTCTTCGAAAAGCTGGGCCTGGTATTGGCCTGATCGAAGTTGCCAAGTCAAACCAGGTAGATTGCCCCCTTGTCCTCATTCCTGGGTTCAATTTCCAGCCCATTTCCCACCAGCCATATTTCTGTTAAAGATTTTCTTAGATAATGTAATGGGCCCACTGCTGGACCAGTTCTTCTCAAATGATTAAAGGCCTAGCTTATCTTCCAATGCATACTTACAATTAGTAGCTTTATATTGAATTTTAACTTAGATTAAACATGACCCTTCGTAGTTTGCTTTAGGCGCTCTATAATAAAAATTATCGTAGCTACGGGTACGGTTCCCGTGATGTAGTTATGATACATAATTTCAAAATCTGGGGGTACATTTATGTGACCCGGCCACAACTTCTAATAAAATTTATAAATTAAACATGTTGTAGATCATGGGTACGGTTCCCGTGGCACGATTAGCAATGTGTACCAAACAATCAAGTGTATGACAATCATAACTTGTTCCAGAATAATTCCATAAATAATTAAAAGCGATCAAAGGTAAAAAATGCACAATAATTATAAATTATGTAATTAATCATATAATTAGGCCAATAATAATAGTTGATCGACCGTGCTAAAACAACAGAACCCGGGAATGCCTAAAACCTTCTCCCGGGTTAACAGAATTCCTTACTCGAATTTCTGTGTTTCGCCGACTGTAACAACAGAAACTTCCTCGATTCGGTATTTTAAATCGGTGATTTGGGACACCACAAATTATCCCAAGTGGCGACTCTGAACTTAACTAAATAATCATGTTTCGATTACTGCCACTTTAATTGGAAAAACTCCGCTATACCCCTTTCGGGTAGAAAAATGAGGTGTGACAGCTCTGGCGACTCTGCTGGGGACACAAACCCAGAATCTCTGGTTCAGGGTTCAAGAATTCGAGCTTAGAATAATTGTTATATTTGGCTTTTATTATCTGATTTTTGTTACATGCTTGGGCCTAATGTGCTAAATGTCGCTTTTTACCGCTTTGATATTATTTGAACTGTATATAAACTACTGCGAAACCCCTCTCTTCTAATCTTCTGGGAAGTACACGCTGACGTGACTTCTTTTCCGTTAGTGTCATACCCTAATTTAGAACGAGGATCAGATCAGTTACAAAGCCGGATGGCCTTTTGTTTCCCGTACGTAGCCCCCTCCCGGCTCGAGTTGTCCGCTCGGGTAAGCCAGGTCTAGAACAATACACCCAGGTATTAAACCAAGAATAACACAGCCTCATGCCGGATCCCTAGTAGGAACGCTTGTTTGCATCATGTGCATTTGACTTTGGGGACTCAACACAGGGGTTGGGTCCGTCTAGGACAAGTGTACTCGAAAATAAAAAGACCAACCTGATGCATTTTTACGTGCTACCTGTGAATTTATTTGTTTCGGCTTGCATGTTGACCGCCTTCTAGATTTGGGAAGAAAAATCAAAGAAAAACAAGTTCGAGGTATGAGAGAGAATTTCATCCGTTTCCCAAAAATGGTGTTCAAAATATCCCGAAACTTTGTCGAAATTTTGATTTTTTTTGAAAAAAAAAAATAAAAAAAAGTTAGTCCAAAATGGTTTATATTTTTCTCGTCGCGTAAAAACTGACCGAACTACGCGGGTTTGATTCTCACCGGATGTGGGATACATAGGCAACCCTCATCGGGTCCAGCCCCATTTTTGCAAAAAATAACCAAAAATATGAAATGTCATCATTTTGTCGTAAATAAAGTGGGTGATGTCGTTTTTTTCTAAATAGCCGAACGTCCCGACGGGACGCCGAAAGGCTATTTTTGAAAGAACAGCCGCCGACGGTTTCTTTGTCAGTTAATGGTCACTTAGCAAACACAGCCCTAAAATCTTCCCTCTTGAAGTGCTGAAGGGCCGTATTTGCAAAAGTAGCCCTGACTTATTTGAGTTTTGCAAAACAAACCTTGTTTATCAGTTTTAAATAAGATTCACTTTGTATTTAACCAATCACCCTAATCTAAATGTGCAGAATGAGCATGAGTCAAAATTTATTGATGAAGGTCATGACTAAGATTCCGTTGGCACTTCACTTGTGGTGGGAGATTTGGGTGAACAAGGACGAGACACGGTCAACCATTACATGGGATCACTCACCGGATTGTTAAAGATTAAGCCTAGGGGTGATATAATAAAAGGACTGGTGACATTTTGGGACCCAGCTCACAACGTTCTGCATTTCTCGGACTTCGAACTTACACCTACTTTGGAGGAGATAGCGGGTTATGCTGGTAGTACAGAGGGTCTAAGACATAAATACCTGGTCGCTCCAAGGGCAGTTACTCCCCACAAGTTTCTGGACTTACTAAAAATAAGCAGGCAGGTCCAATATGCAGATTTGGAGGGTGGGTTTTCCACTCTACACTTCATATACTAGCGGTATCGGCATGTAGGAGGATTTGAAGACCTGAAAAGTAGAATCTGTAGTAGAGGGAACTGACCGAAGTGGGAAGAGAATAGATGCTTCGCTTTCATGGTGGCATTCCTAGGTCTTCTAGTGTTTCCCGGGAATGACGGGAATATTGATCTGCGGGTAGCTGGAGTCATCAATGTCTTGATTACCAATGCCAAGAGCGCCCTAGCACCTATGATATTATCTGAGATATTTCGAGGTCTCACAGCTTGCAAAGCCGGAGTAGATTTTTTCGAAGGGTGCAATTTGTTACTACAAATATGGATGATTGAGCATCTGTGTCATCGTCCTCGATACATGAACTACGGATCTACGGGGAAAAGCTACATCGAGGAGTTTGGTACAAGGGTTAACGGGTTAGAGATGCCAGAGGGGGTCGGACATTGGATATCCCGCCTGCATTCCATAACTGCAGATCAGATAGAATGGGTGTTGGGTTGGCTTCCTATTAATGAGATTGTACACATGCTTGCCACTGGCCCTCACTTCCTCCTAATGGGTCTCAGAAGTATCCAACCCTATGCCCCATACCGGGTTTTGAGACAACTAGGAAGATGCCAAATATTCCCCAAGGACGATGATCTTAGCATTCATAGAGTCAAGATCCGTTCTGATGGCCAATTTCATGTAGCAGTGGTTCGCCAGATCTGGAGTAAGTGCCAATATTTGACGGCGAACAGCCGAGTACGTGATTTATCCGAGGGTGAAGTCTCGTCTGGTTACCTTGCTTGGTATAAAAAGAGTGTTGAGTTAGGAAGACCAGCTAAAAGACCCCACCTCCAAGAATTTGTTGAAGCATCACAAGAACAATGGGATTGGCTGACGAAAGAAAATGAATACAGGGCCACCATAAGCAAGTTGGAAGGGCAAATCAGAGATCTTAAATTTGATAGTGGTTTGCAAGCCGATGCGGATGAGGGTGAAAAGAAAAGGTTGGCCCAAGAAAATGAAGCCCTTCGAGCCCAAATCCAGAAGATGAAAATAGCAGTTGAGAACCTGGTCAGGAGCGGAACAGATGAAAAACTTATAAACAATCTTAGGCGGAAAGTATGTGACTTTGGGTTGATTTGGAAAAGACTGAGGGTGAACTAGCAAAGGCCTGAGCAAAGTTGTCCAGGAATGCAGAAGAACGGGAAAGTTTCATTCAACAGTTGAAGGAAAAGTACGACAAAGAAATCACGGGTCTGATGAAAAAGATCAATACCCTTGAGAGTGAAATGACCAAGCAAGCAATGAACTTCAAAGCAGAAAGAGAGCACTACTATGCATTAATGTCACAAATAGAAGAGGACGTACTACAATTGAAAGAGCAAAATCGTACGACCACACAAGTTTTGGAGGCCAGATCTCAACAAATTAGACGTCTGCTCTAAGAGAAGGGCATCATCAGGGAGAGGATTAGAGGAGTTGCTGACTATATTGTGATGAAGTGCAATGAATGCCAGGATATTACCAGGTCCATGTTCTTCACTGTAGTTATGATTTTTTCCCGTCAGAGAATGGACGACCTATATCGCCTCCAAGAAGATATGGCACGTAGGCCCGCGGCGCGACCGACTGATGTCCCGTGGGCCCCTCGAGCAATATTGGAGGCACTTAAATATTCCTGATTTTATTTTTGAGTCTGTATTTCAGTTTCTTTTGGAGTTTGTAGTCCACTTTGAGACTTGTTTTGGTTTTTCAGTGCTTAAGTCTGTGTGATGGAGTCGTTGTAATAGAGGAAAATCAGAATGTTTTTATTTTATAAAAATTTTAAAACCCAAAAATATTTCTTTCTTTTATTTCGCATTTATCCCCTGAACTACGTAATGATCTGATTCATGCGGCATCATGATACGTAGGCAATCCCCATAGGATTCGATCATAGCCATAAAATGAAAAGCAGAAAAAACTGATTGGAAAGAAAGAATGGCAAAACGAGAGAGCAAAAGCGAGTGCAAAAGATAATAGAGAAGTGACAAGAACCAAGTGGGAAAATCAATAGGTACTGGAAAAAAGGGGGGGGGGGGGGCAGTAGTGAAAAAGAAAAGCAAAAGAGAGAAAAGAAAGTGCAAAGTGAAAAGAGTTAGTTAAGGCCGGGATGAAACATGCAACCGTTCAAATACATAATAGAAACTTTTATTTGTTTAGGTGCACTGCATCCCAAACGTGTGGTTGCCTATCTGTTAAACCCTTGAACACTAACAAGTTTGTTGTTATCATTGAGTCCAGGAAGGTGGTTAGTTTGTTTGGCATTTTGGCAAGCCACCCATACAATAACCGGTCTGGAAAGAAGGCGATCATGGCTGGCAAAGAATAGGACGCAAGTGTTATCGACCCGCCGAAAGAGGTGGAGGAATCTGTGTCTGGTTTGAAAGAAGAGGTACATAAGCTGAAGCACCAAATGGCAGAAATGTACCAGGCATAGATGAAAGGGCATCCTCCACCGTCATACCCCGCCAACCCTGCTTCATCCCACCACTAGCTCAATCTCAGGAGCCCTCATTTGTTGATCTATCCCTACAACATGCACCAAGCTTCACCCCTTACCACCACTATTCTGGCACGTCTTCCTAAACCATCCAAGCTCCACCAGCCAAAGCAACCACATACCCTGCTCCGCCGGCTACCACTTTCTTCGTAGCACTTCCGCCAGTAACACTCCATCGATCTTCCAGTTTGCCGGCATTCCAAGCCCAAGATAACCAGTACTATGCCCCAGAGCCCACCTTCAATGTCCTAGATCACTACTCCTACACTCCCCACTTCGAACTTCCTGTCGAAACTGAGAAGCCACCCAAAAACACGGAGCAAGAGGAGATATTTAGGAAGGTAAAGAGCTTGGAGCAGTCGCTGAGAAATATGCAAGGGTTAGGTGGCCAAGTGAGTGTGGCATATAAGGATCTGTGCTTGTTTCCCGATGTCCAGCTGCCTGCCGGATTCAAAATTCCCAAATTTGACTTGTACGATGGGCATGGAGACCCTGCGGCCCTCTTAAGAGGATTTTGCAGCAAAATGAGGGGTGCCGGTGGGAAAGATGAATTGCTGAAGGCATATTTTAGTCAAAGTTTGAGTAGTGCAGCATTGGACTGGTACACCCGCCAAGACAACAGCAGGTGGTATACTTGGGATGACTTGGCTTAGGCTTTAGCTCGGCATTTCCAGTACAACGTAGAAATTGTCCCAGATCGCTTATCCTTGACTATGATAGAGAGACAGCCCAGTGAGAGTTTCAGGGGGTATGGTTTCCGGTGGAGGGAAAATGCGGCACGAGTCAAACCTCTAATGGAGGAAGATGAAATGGTGGAGTACTTTCTTCAGGCCTTGGAGCCTACTTACTTTGGTCATCTGATCTCGGCCATAGGTAAGTCTTTCAATGAAGTGGTAAAAATGGGAGGAATGGTAGAGGAAGGACTCAAATCAAGCAAGATCATGACTTACTCTACCATCAAAGCAACTACACAAGCGATCCACAATGGCATCGGGGGTGTGTTAGGGAAAAAGAGGAAAAAAGATGTTGCTATGGTCGTCTCACGATCGTGGCATGGTCCAAGGGGCTCACCTCACCATTACACCCTGCCTCGACCCTAACCTCGTCCCTTCGCCCAAACTCCATATAATCTACGCAACATTACTTCCTACTACCAGAACCTCAGTATTCAGTCAGGCCACCCCAATATCATGTCCACCACGCATAGTCATACGCTCAACACCCTCCTTACCTGCAATGGCGTTCCCCAGCTCCACAAAACCCTTACCCACCTCCATAAACATACCAAAACCATACTAGTCCCAGCTTTCGACCTAGGCCGGAGTATAAAAGGGAAAGGTAGCAGCGGAAACAACTTTCACCCCACTTGGAGTCTTACGCTAGTATGTTCCAGAGGTTGAGGCAATTGGACGTTCTAAGGCTGATTGAGTCAATATTACCAAATTCCCCTCCGAAAAACCTAGATTATTCCCTCGGATATGCATATTATTCTGATGCATTGGGGCACGACACAGAAAAGTGTTGGCATTTGAAGATCGCCATGCAGGAGCTTATTGATACAAACCAAATTGTGGTCCAGAGCCCGGAAGTGCCAAATATCAATCAAAATCCATTGCCAGCCCATGCCGAAACGCACATGATTGAGATAGTGCATAAGGATGGGGAGCCCAAGAAGCCTTCAAAATTCTGATATGATGATCCATGCCAGTGAAAGTAAGCCATGAAACACTCTAGTTGTTACAAAGGCAACATCTTCGATAGCTGAAGAGCTGACAGACAAGCTAAGCACGCCCAATGATAAGCGGCATGTGGTAGTCGTGAAGGGGTTCCTAGATGATGTTGAAGAAAAACAAGGAAAGCCGAAAGTGATCTTTCCGGGGGTAGCAAGTAAGCCTGTAATAATCGTGGAAGGGGCTCGCATTGCCCCAGTTATTATTATACCTATGACCCAGCTGCCGATAGATGACACCAAGGTTTTTCCATGGAATTACAAGCGAGTGATAGTAACTTATAAAGGGAAAGAAGTTGAAAAGGAAGTTAATGAAACTCGGGGGTTGACTCGTTCGGAGAGATGCCTTGCCCCATAGGAATTAAGGAAAGCTAAGCCACTCAACGACAGTCCAATTCTAGTGAAGAAACCAGTCAACGAAGAGGAGGCAGAAGAATTTTTGAGAAAAATGAAAGTGCGGAATTACTCCATAGTTGAACAATTGAGAAAGACCCTCGATCAGATTTCTCTTCTATCATTGTTGATACATTCAGACGAGCACCGCGGGGCCCTCATATAGATTCTAAATGAAGCTCATGTCCCTTATAAGATCACAGTGAGCCATTTGGAGAAGATTGCCAACAAGATATTCGAGGCAAACAAGATCACCTTCTCGGATGATGAGTTGCCCTTGGAGGGTACGGATCACAATTGGGCTCTGTATCTCACAGTGAAATGCGAAGATTCTGTGGTCACGAGGGTGTTAGTTGACAATGGTTCTAGTGCAAACATTTGTCCTCTCTCCACTGTACACAAGTTGAAAGTTGATACTAAAAGGATCCAGAAGAACAGTATATGTGTCCGAGGTTTCGACGGATGGGGAAAAGATTCTGTTGGCGATATCATGCTCGCACTGACAATAGGACCGGTTGAATTTACCATGGAGTTCCAGGTTCTAGATGTGGCCGTCTCTTATAATTTTCTATTGGGTAGGCCCTGGATACATGTTGCCAAAGCAGTACAGTCTTCTTTACACCAGAAGGTAAAGTTCAAGTAGGACAAACAGGAAATCGTGGTGCACGCTGACAAGAAATTATGTGCTTACAATGACACATATGTCCCGTTTATTGAGGTCGAAGACCATAAGGGGCCTTTGGTTTACCATGTTTTCGAAACAGTGTCAGTTGAGAAGGTTCTGGAAGGGGAATGTATTCCAGGTCCAAAGCTAGCTTCTGCAACTGTCACGGTAGCAAATGAAATGTTGAAGAATGGTTTTGTGCCGGGCAGGGGTCTGGGCGCATCTTTGCAAGGTATCGTGCAGCCAGTGTCTTTACGTGAAAATCAAGGTACGTTTGTTCTGGGATTCAGGCCCACATGGGATGATTTGAAAAAGGCTAAAAAGTTGCAAAAGAAGGCATGGTCGCTCCCTAACCCTATCCCACGCCTCTCCAGGTCCTTCGTCAAGTCAGGGCTCGTGAAGCGCCCGGTGTCAGCAGTTCTAAAGCCTGTGGTCAACTTTGATGAAGAGCTGATTGAAAGGTTCCAGAGCCTATTTGATGAGGTGAACATGGTGGAAATTGGGGAAGGTTCGAGCAAAGCAGATGTGCAGTTTATTAGGCCAAAAATGAAGCTTAACAATTGGAATGCTACTCCTCTCCCTACTCGGAAGGAGTTTTGGTAGTTTGAATTATTTTCCTTTCTGTTATCTGGATATTCCGGGGTTGTAATCCAGATTTTTATTTTTCGCTTGTTTTGATGTACAAACCCTTCTATCCTTTATTTTCAATGAAATGCAAATTACTCTTTTTCCATTACTCCTGATAGTGTCATTTTTGTCTTTCTTTGTACAGTTCTTTTTATGCGGGTTTCAATTACATGACATGATGAGGAATCTTTGGCCAAGTCTTAAAAGTCAATCTAACTCTGAAATAATAATCCAAGAAATAGAGTGTGATGATGAAACAGAATATGATGAAGACGCGGCATTTGAGGAAATTAGTAAAGAACTAAATCATTTTAACGAGATACCAAATCCTAATTTGAATGAAACTGAAGCAATAAATTTAGGAGATCCAGATAATATCAGGGAAACCAAGATAAGTGTACACTTGGAACAGCAAATCAAGGATGAAATAATCAAAGCACTGTTTGAATATAAAGGTATTTTTGCATGGTCATGTGACGACATGCCGGGTTTGAGTACTGACTTGGTAGTTCAAAAATTGCCAACTAATCCGGCATTCCCTCCCGTCAAACAGAAGTTAAGGAAGTTCAAGACTTACATGAGTGTGAAGATCAAGGAAGAAATCACAGAAAGTTGGATGCAAAAGTCATTCAAGTCACGCGATACCCCACTTGGTTAGCTAATGTTGTGCCAGTACTAAAGAAGGATGGTAAGACCAGGGTGTGCGTTAATTACCACGATCTCAACAAAGCAAGTCCAAAGGATAACTTCCCATTGCCAAATATCCACATTTTGATTGATAACTATGCCAAGCATGAGATTGGGTCTTTTGTGGATTGCTATGCGGGATATCACCGGATCTTGATAAATAAGGAAGATGCAGACAAGACATCGTTCATCACACCATGGGGAACATATTGCTACCGGGTAATGCCATATGGTTTGAAAAATGTTGGGGCGACCTACATGAGGGAAATGATTACCGTATTTCATGACATGACACACAAGCAAATTGAGGTCTATGTGGATAATGTGATCATCAAGTCAAGAAAGCAGTCCGACCATGTTGGAGACTTGAGATAGTTTTTCCAGAGGCTCCGTAGGTACAATCTTAAGCTCAACCCTACAAAATGTGCATTTGGTGTTCCGTCTGGGAAACTGTTAGGGTTCATTGTCAGTCGGCAAGGCATTAAGTTAGATCCATCAAAGATCAAAGCTATCCAAGAATTGCCACCGCCAACGAATAAGACTGAGGTGATGAGTTTGCTCGGGTGATTAAACTGCATCAGCAAGTTTATTGCTCAGCTCACGACAACCTGTGAGCCTATCTTTATGTTGCTACAGAAAGATGCCGCGGTCAAATGGACTGAGGTGCCAGGAGGCATTTAATAAGATCAAGGGGTACTTGTTAAACCCACTCGTATTGGTCCCGCCGGAGCCTGGAAGACCTTTAATTCTCTACTTGACAGTCCTGGATAATTCATTTGGTTGTGTGTTGGGTCAACACAACATCACTGGCAAGAAGGATCTGGCCATTTACTATCTCAGCAAGAATTTCACTTCATATGAGGTTAAGTATACTCTGCTTGAAAGGACATGTTGCGCCCTGACTTGAGTGGCACAAAAGTTCTAACATTATCTGTCATCCTACACTGCTTACCTCATTTCTCGCGTGGATCCTCAAAAGTATATCTTTCAGAAGATTATGCCCACAGGAAGACTTGCAAAGTGGCAGATTTAGCTCACAGAGTTTGACATCATCTATGTGACTCGAACCACGATGAAATCCCAAGCATTGGCCGATCATTTGGTCGAGAACCCGGTGGATGAAGAGTATGAGCCATTGAGGACTTATTTTCCTGATGAAGAGGTAATGCATATTGATAAGGTTGAGCAGGGTGAAAAGCCAGGTTGGAAACTTTTCTTTGATGGAGCCGCGAACATGAAAGGTGTTGGAATAGGGGCGGTGCTCATTTCTGAAACAGGGCATCGCTACCCTGTTATAGCGCAACTTCGTTTCTATTGTACCGACAACATGGCTGAGTACGAGGCATGTATTCTGGGTTTGAGGTTAGCTGTAGATATGGGAGTCTAGGAAGTCTTTGTCTTGGGAGATTAGAATCTGTTGGTGCACCAGATTCAGGGATAATAGGAGACTCGGGATTTAAAGCTCATACTGTATCGATAATGTTTGCATGATCTTTGTTAACGGTTCAGATCAGTAGAGTTCAGGCATATTCCTAGGATCCATAATGAGATTGACGATGCCTTGGCTATCTTGGCGTAAATGTTACACCATCGATATAAGGCTTATGTTGACCCTCTACAGATTCAAGTTTGTGATCAGCATGCCTACTGTAATGTGGTTGAGGAGGAACATAATGGTGAATCGTGGTTCCATGATAACCGGGAATACATCAAGATGGGGGTGTATCCGGTACAGGTCACTGGTGATCAAAAGAGAACAATTCGACGTTTGGCTAGTGGATTTTTCTTGAGCGGGGGAATTTTGTACAAGCGAACTCCAGATCATAGACTGCTGAGGTGCATAGATGCTAAACAAGCCACGACTATCATTACCGAAGTGCCTTCCGCAGTTTACGGGCCGCATATGAGTGGTTATGTTTTGGCAAAGAAAATTCTTGGAGCAGGCTATTATTGGCTCACCGTGGAATGAGATTGCATCAGCTTTGTGCGCAAGTGTCATCAATGCCAGGTACACGGTGATTTGATTCATTCTCCGCCACCTGAGTTGCATACGATATCCGCACGTTGGCCCTTTGTTGCTTGGGGCATGGATGTCATTGGACCAATTGAGCCATCGACATCAAATGGGAACAGGTTTATTATGGTGTCCATCGATTATTTCACTAAGTGGGTTGAAGCTATGACTTTCAAATATGTGACCAAGAAGGAAGTGGTCGATTTTGTTTATTCGAACCTCATTTGCCGGTTTGGAATCCCCAAGGTAATCATCACGGACAATGGTGCTAATCTTAATAGCCATTTGATGAAAGAAGTATGCCAACAGTTCAAGATTATGCATCAAAATTCCACTCCATATTTCCCAAAAGAAAATGGAGCTGTTGAGGCGGCTAACAAGAACATAAAGAAGATACTTCGAAAGATGGTGCAAGGTTCTAGGCAATGGCATGAAAAGTTGCCTTTTGCTTTGCTGGGTTACCGCACTACTGTTCGCACTTCAGTAGGTGCAACTCCTTATTTGTTGTTATATGGTACTGAAGCAGTTATACCCGCGGAAGTCAAAATTCCATCCCTTCGGATTCTTGCTGAAGCTGAAATTGATGAAGATGAGTGGGTCAAAACCCGTTTGGAGCAGTTAAGTCGGATCAATGAGAAAAGACTGGCGGCAGTATATCATGGTCAATTGTATCAAAAGAGAATGGCAAGAGCATACAACAAGAAGGTGCGTCCCCGAAAATTCGATGTGGCAAGGGCCATTCATTGTAACGAGAGTGTTGCCCAACTTTTGGAATCAGATCTATTGAAACACATTCTTCGACCTGATTCCTTTTAAGGATATGTAGGCAGCCTCACGGTTTGGTCCCATCAAAACAAATATCCAAAATTCCCCAAACTCGAAGAAACTGGGGCAGAAGTTGTGGTTTTGCAAAAGATCTGATTCCATAAGTTGTAACTTTGAACCCGCTTATTATTTTTAAGCCGACATGCTGCCTTTCCTTTCTAACCCCGTCCAAAAGCTCGCACCCCGGTCCAAAGAAAGACCTTATGATCAATCTTTGAAATATGTCAAGTCAAGCAAGATAAAGGTATGATTCACATCATGGGTAACACTTTTGTTTAGGAGCACAAGGAAAAATGAATAAATGAGAGAGTCTTGTTGGTGAAAACCTTCACGGGCGCCGTAAGGCGATGGAAAGCTGAGAGTAAACCAAAATAAGAGATTCTTATTGGTGAAAACCCTCGCGGGCACCGTAAGGCGACAGTGAGTTGAGAGATGAACAAATGAGAGAGGTTTGTTGCTGAAAACCCCTCAGGGGACTACAAGACGAATGAGGCTCGGGACTTTGCAGAGAGATTGGTTTATGGAAAATCCCGATTTCGAAGTATGAAGACGGGGCACAAAATGAAATATGATTAGGTGAACGGTCTGGGCTGATTAATCCAAAATGCATGTCATGATCATTGGAGCAAGCTGCTTCACTCAAATAAGTCTCTTTCCCACTCTTCCTCAAATAGTCATCTCTGTCTAAAATTCCCTCTTTGTCTTTGTTTCTCGAAGTCACTTTGCTTCGTTTTCTTTTGGGTCTACTTCTCTAAGTCTTTTTCAATGTTAGCCTTGTTAAGCAAGCAAAAAAGGATTTCAAAGGTTTTTACCAACTTTTATTTGCACAAAGCAAAGTGCGGCCAAAGCATACCAGAAATAGCATGATTCAAAATGAGAAATAAGGTGTTAGGGGATGTTCAAGTGGTCAAGTGGTTTTTTGAACTTTGAGGAATTATAGAGGTTCAAATTGGAAGGACAGAAATGTAAAATAGCAGGATGAGTGTGAGGCACTCGGGTCATTCAGGGTTCTGTGGTTGAGGTTCGATCAGAAGTTCAACAATTCTTTGCTAGCCCAAGGTAGCTAATCTGAACAAAGTATGGAAGTGGAAAGGCCACCTTATGCAAGAATGCCGCAAACAAACCACCACATTTCAAACTGATAAGATCTTCTTTGATTGAAACAGGGGCAGGAAATTTCGTGTTCAGGAGGAACCCTCTGTGAGGAAAGTGTACGGCAGATAGGTTCAACCGTAAGTTCTCAGGACCCTCATGGATAATGGGATTTAATTTCAAGTTCTCAGGACCCCTCCTGGATAATGGAATTTAGTTTCAAGTCAGTCAGGACCCTCCTGGATAATGGGATTTAGTATTAAGCTTTTAAGACCTTCATAGATAATCAGATTTAGCGTAAGTTTTACCTTTAGGAAGTAGAATATAGCTTTGAAGTTTTCAATCTTAAGATGAGATTTAATTTTTCAGGGCCCTCCTGGATAATGGGATTCATCTTTTAAATTCTTATAGCTCTTTTGGATAACAAGATTCGATTAACACTCACAGATGTTCCCGGTACCAAACTGGGGCGGAAAAGTTTCTTTTGTTTTGTTTGTTTTGTCACAATGCAGGCGCCCACCTAGAAAACAAGGGAATTCCTATCAAGTTTATGTTGCAGGCGCCCACCTGGAAAACAAGGGAATTTATTTCAAAGTTTAAGTTGCAGGCGCCCACCCGGAAAACAAGGGAATTTAAACAACAACAACAACTACCCAGTATAGTCCCACAAAGTGGGGTCTGGGGAAGGTAATACGTACAGAGGCCCTACCCCTACCCGAAAGGGCAGAGAGGCTGTTTCCAATCGACCCTCGGCTCTAGAAAGAATAGGAAAAGGAAAAAGAAAAAGAAAAAAACATTAGTGACTCCAGCAGAAATCGCATAAATAATTATCTAAACATAAAACCACAAATTAAATGGCATGCAATAATATCGACCAGAAACTACCAAACCCCACCGAGCCCCGAGAATGAAGTACGAAAAGTTCTAGAAGCCCCTGTCCTACAACCCTGATACTAGACCTCCAAACTTTCCTATCAAGGGCCATGTCCTCGAAAATCCGCATTCTTGCCATGTCCTGCCTAATCACCTCTCCCCAATACTTCTTAGGCCTCCCTCTGCCTCGACTCGAGCCAACCACCGCCAGCCACTCACAACTCCTTACCGGGGCATCAGGGCTTCTCCTCCGCACATGCCCGAACCACCTGAGCCTCGCTTCCCGCATCTTCTCATCCACTGGGGCCACCCCCACCTTCTCCTGAATAACTTCATTCTTAATCTTATCTAACCTGGTGCGCCCGCACATCCACCTGAGCATCGTCATCTCCGCAACCCTCACTTTCTGAACATGCGATTTCTTAACCGGCCAGCTCTCCGCCCCATGCAACATGGCAGGTCTAACCACAGCTCTATAAAACTTCCCCTTGAGTTTCGGTGGAACTTTCTTGTCACACAAGACTCCTGATGCAAGCCTCCATTTCCACCACCCCGCCCCTATACGGTGAGTGACATCCTCGTCTATCTCTCCGTCCCCTTGAATCACCGACCCAAGATATTTGAAACTTTCCCTCTTGGAGATGACCCGAGATCTAAGCTTCACGTCCCTTCCTACTTCGCTCGACTCGGTGCTAAACTTGCACTCCAGGTATTCTGTCTTAGACCTGCTTAGTTTGAAACCCTTAGACTCGAGAGTCTGTCTCTAGAGCTCCAACCTTTCGTTAACAACGACCCTCGTCTCGTCTATCAAGACTATGTCATCAGCAAATAGCATACACTATGGCACATCCCCTTGAATATGGCGTGTCAGTGCATCCATCACCAAGGCAAATAAGAAAGGGCTAAGCGCGGATCCTTGGCTAAGCCCCATAACCACCGGGAAATGGTCTGAGTCGCCACCCACCGTCCTAACCCTAGTCTTAGCTCCATCGTACATGTCCTTGATCGCTCTGATGTAGGCTTCCGGCAAGCTCTTCGCCTCCAGGCACCTCCATAGCACCTCCCTTGGGACCTCGTCATACGCCTTCTCCAAGTCAATAAACACCATGTGCAGGTCCTTCTTCTTATCCCTGAATTGTTCCACCAATCTCCTGACAAGGTGGATAGCTTCTGTAGTGGAGCGGCCCGGCACGAAACCAAATTGGTTCACAGATATGGATGTCATCCCCCTCACCCTCGCCTCAACCACCCGCTCCCAGACTTTCATGGTGTGACTAAGTAATTTGATACCCCTATAGTTGTTATAACACTGGATATCCCTTTTGTTCTTATACAAGGGCACCACTGTACTCCACATTCACTCATCCGGCATCCTTTTAGTCCTGAAGATCACATTGAACAACCTAGACAGCCACTCCTCTCCTGTCCTACCCACGCATTTCTAGAACTCCATCGGGATTTCGTCTGGCCCGGTCGCTCGACCCTGACTCATCCTACGCAAAGCCCCCACGACCTCCTCCACCCTAATGCGCCTGCAGTACCCAAGGTCTCTATGACACTCTGAATGCCCCAGCTCCCCTAGCTCTATGTCTCGATCCCCCTCTTCGTTAAGCAGGTCTCCAAAGTACGATTGCCACCTCTGCTTGACTAGAGTCTCCCCCATCAGAACTCTACCATCCTCGTCCTTGATGCACCTAACTTGTTCTAGATCCCGAGCCTTCCTCTCCCTCACTTTAACCAACCGGAATAATTTCCTGTCCCCGCCTTTCTCCCCCAATTCCTCCTACAAATGACCAAACGCCGCATTTTTAGCTTCCGTGACCGCCAGCTTCGCTTCCTTCCTCGCCACCTTGTAGCTCTCCCTGTTCACTCTCCTTTCTTCCTCGCTTGTGCTCCCTGCCAACTTAGCAAACGCCGCCTTCTTCGCCTCCACTATTCCTTGGACTACACCGTTCCACCACCAGTCACCTTGATGTCTGCCTGAATAGCCCTTTGCTACCCAAGCACATCCCGCGCTGCCTCCCTAACCAAGTTCGCCGTCGCTGACCACATTGCGTCCGCATCCCCAGAACTTCTCCAAGCTCCACCATCAACTAACCTCCTCTCCAACTCCTAGGCTTTCTCCTTAGTCAAAGCTCCCCATCTAATCCGCGGTCGGCCCCGAGCACCCCTCCTCTTCCTCTTCACCCAGAGACCGAAAAACAACGAAATTTATTTCAAATATTAAGTTAGCATCAGGCGCCCACCTGGAGAACAAGGGAATTCATTTCAACTTTAAGCATCAGGCGCCCACCTGGAAAACAAGGGAATTTATTTCAAGTTTAATTTGCAGGCACCCACCTGGAAAATAAGGGAATTTATATCAAATTTTAAGTTATCATCAGGCGCCCACCTGAAGAACAAGGGAATTCATTTCAAGTTTAAGTTGCAGGCGCCCACCTGGAGAATAAGGGAATTCATTTCAAGTTTAAGTTGCAGGCGCCCACCTGGAAAATAAGGGAATTTATTTCAAAGTTTACGTGTCAGGCGCCCACCTGGAGATCAAGGGAATTTAGTTCAAATTTTAAGTCAACCTCAGGCCCCCACCTGGAGAACAAGGGAATTCATTTATAGTTTAAGTTGCAGGCGTCCACCTGGATAACAAGGGAATATATTTCAAAATTTATGTCAACATCAGTTGCAGGCGCCCACCTGGAGAACAAGGAATCCATTCAAGTATTAGGTCAAGTAGCAGGAACCCACTTGGAGAACAAGGGAATTCGTTTCATGTATCAAGTCAAGTAGCGGGAACCCACCTAGGGAACGAGGGAATATATATCAGAGTTAAGCCCAAGACAACAGCAGTAACCCGCCTGAAGAATGGGGTCAATTCATGTTAGGAATAACACAAGCTCGCCTCGAGAATTCGAGTCAACAGTTCGAGATGCACGATAGAACTGCAGAAGTTTCAAGATCATGTTTGAAGACATATAGATAGGAATCTTGTAACTCATAGATCATAGATTTGTCTAGCTTCTTTTAATTTTGGTTTTGGTGTAATAAGGAGTTCAGCAAGCAGTAACAGCAGCAACATCAGTGAAATCATAGCTTCCCGGTAGTCCCAGCTACCCAAAACATCCAGAACTACACTGACCTGATTCCTTTATAGCCAAGGATATTCAGGCAACCTCGGAAGCAAGGTTCGGTTAGACTTCTCAAAAATGCTTCCCACGGAGTATCCAAACGGGCAACAATCGCTCGTATTCACTCACTTTATCTTTGCCCTAAAACTCTTCGCGTTTCCGAGCAAAGAGGGACAGCTGTGAGCACGTGATTTTAGCCCGACCAAAATACTCCTACAAATCACACAATAGACTTTTGTAGTTCATTTCAATATTTTATAGAATTTTTAGGAATATTTGTTTAATTGTTTGCATTTCTGTTGCATTTTTTGCATATAGTAAAAGCATAGAAAATACCCGAAAAATATACATTTAAGTCTCATGCGTTGCATTCTTAGATTGATAGTTGTTTTTTTCGTTTAAATGTCAACTAATTGCATCAATAAAAAAAATTAGTATATATAGATTATTCCGCATTTTAGCTTTAGTTTTATATATTAGTACCTTGCTTTCAGTAGTATTAAATCAATTAATCACTTTAGTATTAAAAATAGATAATTAAGTTAATTTTACATTGATAGTTTTGGTTTAGGATATAATTTAGGGTTAATTAAGTTATTAGTATCTAAAATGGGCAACTAAAAGAAACTAATACAAAAAAAAATGTGATTTGGACCCGAAATTGGGCCAAAACCATTCATTTATCCCAAATCCACACCCTGATACACCCAGCCCAATCCCCTACCCGGTCCAGATCCCCCACTTAACCAAACGACGTCGTTTGGCTACCTTCAATCCCAACCGTTGATCTCTGATGATCCAACGGTTGGGAACTCGGCACCCCTTACCCTTATATATGTTGGAACCCCCCTCCCTCCATACCGTAGAGAACCCTTTCACTTCGCCCCCATCTCTAACCTAGCAAACACTAGTCGCCCTGTTTTTCTCTCAAACACACACGGCCCAAACCCTAGCCGCCGCCCGCCGGAAATCATTTCACGGCGATGGCTGGTCTCCAAACACCTCCAAATTTTCACCCTCGAACCACCTTTACCCCTCCTTTCCAAAACCATGAGTTATTTCCCCCAAATCCTCCTCAAACCAGCCAAATATTAAATTTGAAAATCCAAAAAGCAATTGTTCTTCCATGTTTCATTCCTCCGCGATTTATTCGTTCGTATAGTTTGAAACTCACCCCAAATAGAATGTTCTTGAAAAGAAGAATCATTTGGGGTCAATTTTGAGCTATATCAAAGCCCAAGCAGAGATCCGCATCAGATCTTTCCCTGTTTCTCAAATAGGTGCAGCCTTGTCTTCGCTTGTTAGTTTTAGTATTCTGATTCATGTTTAGGAAAACTAATAGAAGAAAAAAACCACAGTGTTGTTTGTTTATCGATTTATTAGACTACTATCTCATTTGGGTTTTTTAATTATTTATTTTTGTTTTTGTTTAATTGCATTTTTTTGTTTTTGTTAGCCATTAAGTTAGTCAGTTGTATAAATCAGTTCACTCCAAGTTCATAACTGTTTCGGGCATATCTATGTGGTATTTTCCGTTCCTTCTTTCGTTGTTCTTCCTTTTCTCTTCTTCATAATAGTTTTCTTATTTTAGTTTGCATGCTTTGAAATTTTCAGTATTCTATTGTTACGTGTTTGATCGTCTCGCCTATGTTAATATGAATCAGCGTGGTTATTTCAGAGTTTGGCAGTCTCTTTGATTGGATTTATTATAAAATTGTTGGTTCTGTTGATGTGTGTTATGATCTGTATATCATTAGATACTTCTGGGGGTTAATTTAACACAAGAAAAACTTAAAGGGGTCATTTGAGGGGTGGGCAAATATAAAAATGAGATAAGGCTAGGTAGAGGGTTCTAGAACATGGGCAGCTGGTCCTATTTGACAAGTACAAAATAGTGAAGCCAATTAGGGACAACCAGTTGTCCAATTCTTTTAGAAAAGACGCTCTTTGAGGGCTGCTTTCAAAGGGAATAATTCCTGACTTGGAGAGCACATAACAACCCTCTTAGAGTACAAATAGAACCTTTTTTTCACTCATTAGGGAGAGATTGAGAACCCTAAAAAACACTCCAAAAAGGTTCAACTACTGTTTCATTGGTAGATGGTTCTATTTTCTTCTGATTTTTTAGTAAAAAAACATAGAAAACTTTCTCTAGGATTTCTGGTTTTCTGATTCGAGTATGGATTAAGCTGAAGATGTGTCCTGCTGTGATTTGATATTGTCCTCTACTTATTTCTTGATAAAGTCCTTACTTCACTCTTGTCTTTGTTCTTGACATCCAGGTACCTCTATGAACTTTTGAGTTGCAAAATGAAGCTCTAAACCATGTGTTTAGTCTTTAATGTAATAAGAAGTTGGGTATTCAAATGTTAAATTCCAGTTTTTTCTTATGTATGCTGTTTGCAAGTTATTTAGTTTAGTATTTCTATTTTAGTTTTGTTTAAGCATTCTGAATCTGGTGTTCTAAACTATAACTTAGTTATTTGTATGAACGTTCAAATTAGTCTAGTTGTTCCATCTACTGTTTGACAGTTTTCAAATGTTTAATAGCCATGGTAATTCATTTAGTCTTTATTAGAGGATGCTGGATGTGTACTGAACATGTCAGAAAGGGATAGTGTTTGACTGCTGAGCGCCTTCAGTTAAATCAACTCGAATTTCAACAGTGTTAAAGTGATTGCATATTTAAGTTTGAGGTGATTCATGAATAAGTAAGGTTTAATCTCTTATTGTTAGTACTAATAGCATGTTAATAATTTAAACTTCAGCCTCTGAGTTTTTTCAGAAATTTTTAATACTTTTGTGTCACATGTGATTTAGAGGAAATTGAGCCTCAATTGGGCCTTAGTGTCGAAGGCCCTCCTGCAGGAAGCAGTTGGGCCTGGTATTGCCAGATGAGGCAGCCTGGTCAAATCTCGACCTGGTGTGCGTCTGTTTTCACTCATTTCCGCTTTTGGGTAAATTTCGAGCCCAATCATCTTCAGCAACTTTTATCCATTAAGTTTTCTGTTAATATAATAAAAATGGGTTTTAACATTTAATGCTTGTCTTTGAAAAGCTGGGCCTGGTATTGGCCCAATCGAAGCTGCCAAGTCAAACCAGGGTTCTTGCCCCCTTGTCCTCATTCCTGGGCTCAATTTCGAGCCCAGTTCTCACAAGCCATATTACTCTTGAAGATTTTCTTAGATAATGTAATTGGCCTACTGCTGGCCCAGTTCTTCTCAAATGATTAAAGGCCTAGCTTACTTCCAATGCATACTTACAATTAGTAGCTTTATATTGATTTTCAACTTAGATTAAACATGGCCCTTCGTAGTTTGCTTTAGGCGCTCTATAATAAAAATTATCATAGCTACGGGTATAGTTCCCATGACGTAGTTATGATACATAATTTCAAAATCCGAGGGTACATTTATGTGACCCGGCCACAACTTCTAATAATGATAATAATTAAACATGTTGTAGATCTTTGATACGGTTCCCATGGCAGGATTCGCAATGTGTACCAAACAAACAAGTATATGACAGTCGTAACTTGTTCCAGAATAATTTCATAAATAATTAAAAACGGTCACAGGTAAAAAATGCACAATAGGTATAAATTATGTAATTAATCATATAATTAGGCCAATAATAATAGTTGAGCGACCGTGCTAAAACCACAGAACCCGGGAATGCCTAACACCTTCTCCCGGGTTAACGGAATTCCCTACCCGGATTTTTGTGTTTCGCGGACTATAAACAAAGTCAAACTTCATCAATTCGGGAATTTAAACCGGTGACTTGGGACACCATAAATTATCCCAAGTGGCGACTCTGAACTTAATTAAATAATCTTGTTTCGGTTATTGTCACTTTAATTGGAAAAACTCCCCTATACCCCTTCCGGGTAGAAAAAGGTGGTGTGACAGCTGGGGACAAAACCCAGAATCTCTGGTTCAGGGTTCCAGGATTCGAGCGTAGAATAATTGTTATATTTTGCTTTTATTATCTAATTTTTATTACATACGTGGGCCTAATGTGCTAAATGTCGCTTTTTACCGCTTTGTTATTATTTGAACTGTATATAAACTTCTACGAAACTCCTCTCTTCTAATCTTCTAGGAAGTGCACGCCGGCGTGACTTATTTTCCGTTAGTATCATACCCTAATTTAGAACGAGGATCGGATCAGTTACAAAGCCGGATGGCCTTTTGGTTCCCGGTACGTACCCTACCCCCCCCCCCCCCCCCGGCTCGAGTTGTCCGCTCGGGTAAGCCAGGTCTAGAAAAATACACCCAAAAATGAATATGTCCCCTACTCTATATAAAACCTTGTCCAATAAATATGATTACCTCTATGAAGTAGATATACAACCTGGTGAACAAAAAGTATCCTCCACTGAACTACCCCTCATAAACCCTTACTCAGCTTTTGCCAAAAAATCCTTGTGGGATTCGGCACATGATTGTTCAATAAGATGTTGCTCAATCTCTTTGATTTGTTCGTCATTGGTGATTTGGAATAACCTTGGAATCTCAGAATAAGGTCTGAACTGCTTTTTAAAAGCTATCCCGTTGGCCCTGATCTGGAGTTGATCTCTAAGTTGTCTGTAAATGTCGAATCCAATAATAAGATCCTTTCCTGGTACATCATATCCTAGCAGCTTGGTTCTGTACTTCAATCCTGGAAAGAACTCAATTGTGATCGGGTGCTTTGTAATGACAGTTGTGGTCAAGATTGCATTTGATGCAGTGTTGAAATCCTTAAAATGCGGTACCCATTGATCTTCAGGGAGAACAGCAGGATTTATAAGTGAGGAAGCAGCTCCAGTGTCGATGAAAGCTATAACTCGAGTTGGTTTATCCCACTTGGATGAATAAACTTTGAGTTCTACTTGAGGAACGACTGCGAGCGCATTGATCGTCTCTCGGGCTTCGATCATTGGTTCTGAAATTTGGTAATGATCATTGCCTTGATCTTCATAGATATCAAGAGACAATAAAGTTTCTTCATTGGGTTCATCATCCACAGAGAATGTGGATTCAAGGTCCTCTTCCCTGCCGAGATGTATGCCGGTGTAATCTTCAATTTCTTCGATCAGTTTGACAGGTCTTCCTTATTGTGGACAATTCTTAGCAAAATGTCCAATCTTATGACAAATAAAACATCTGTTTTTCTTGTGAAAATTTCCTGGCCTTCTTCGTCTGAAATATTTTGTGCGTCTCTTGGACCTTGATTTCCCGTCTGAAATTCTTGGCCCTTTGAACCTCCTAAATTCTCTCCGTCGCCTAGATGTGTGGCAGAAACATCCTGATCCGGTGATTAGATCAGATTTGCGGCATACTTTGTCAAGCGATGGATTGTGTTGGATAATTTGTTTTAGGATAGAGCGCTTCGTACAAATATCATCCAACGCTACGAAAATAGCTTGCCTGATGTAACCAATTTGTGGGATTGTTATGCACTGAAACTTTTCTTCAATGATGGTCATGGTTCGACTTGCCAGCAACTTTGGAAGGGAAGATACAAAGGCTTGCTTTAGATTGATGTCTCCACCGATCTCGAAGTATATCTTCGCTATTTTTTGAAAATGTCTATCAATGTCATTTCTGTCGAATGATACACACTTCATCTCAAAGAGTTGTCTTCGCATTTTTTTCCTGTCTTTGGCTAGTATCTCGGCAGAAAACATCACGTAGGATCCCGATGTTGAAGGCAAAATCTTGGGAAGTAAGAAAAGTATTTTTATCTTGGATTCCAAGTGAGTTCCAGCAATCTCTGAGAATTCCTGAGAACCGTGAAGTGAATTCTGAAAGGATGATATACTTTTCTCGTTCAACCAAATTTTTTGTCACCATCCAAGTATAGAAGTCTTGGATCCTTTGAGGCCATTTTGAAACCTTGACGTCATCTAAGGTGAAAGTGTGGAAACCAGTTCCAACTGGTTTTGACGCCATGGGCTCATATCTTTTTTCTGGGATTGGTTCATCTGTCATGCCTTCTTGTTCCTCATCTACTTCAGATATTTCTGGGTCTCTTGGCTGGTTTACAAATATTGGGGGATCGTCTTTTTTGGCAGAGTTCGTTGTGGATTCATTGCTTGATTGAGAGCTATCTTCCATTGTTTCATCTTCTGATGAATTTAGAGATTCCGACCATGGAGTATCTTCCTCTGATATGTAACTTGGCTGGGAGACATAGAGGCCTGGAGCCTTCTAGTTAGAAATCATCATATTTTCGGGATTCGATCCTTTTGAACTTTTTCCTTGGTCTCGCCTTTTCTTGGTTTGTTTCTGTGCTGCAAGGGCATCTTTCCTTTCCCAAACCATTTTTGCGGTATCAAAATCATGTTCTTCTTTTGCTGGTTGGGTGAAAGAGATTGGATTTTGTGAGGTAGATGGAAAGGTAGAAAAGGTGTAGTCCAATTTAGGCGGGGAATATGCTTGTGGAGACATAGGGAAGAAGGTAGGCTTTGAAGGGAAAACTGGGGGTTTTTGTGGCTCAAGGTGTTCATTTCTCAAAAGTTGGATTTGTTCCTTGATGGAAATCGACTCTTTTTGTTATTGTTGGAAAAATTGGAAAAGTGAAGTTCCTGGCGGATCCCTAGTAGGAACGCTTGTTTGCATCATGGGAATTTGACTTTAGGGACTCAACACAGGGGTTGGGTCCGTCTAGCACAGGTGTACCCAAAAATAAAAAGACCAACCTGATCCATTTTACGTGCTACCTGTGCATTTATTTGTTTCGGCTTGCATGTTGACCCCCTTCTAGATTAGGGAAGAAAAATCAAAGAAAACCAAGTTCGAGGTATGAGAGAGAATTTCATCCGTTTCCCGAAAATGGTGTTCGAAATATCCCGAAACTCTGCCGAAATTTTGATTTAATTTTTTTTTAAAAAAAAGAGAAAAAAAGCTAGTCCAAAATGGTTTATATTTTTCTCGTCGCGTCAAAACTGACCGAACTACGCGGGTTGAAGGGCCGTATTTGCAAAAGTAGCCCTGATTTGTTTGAGTTTTGCAAAACAAACCTTATTTATGAGTTTTAAAATAAGATTCACTTTATTTTTAAACCAATCATCCTAATCTAAATGTGCAGAATGAGCACGAGCCAAAATTTTAGATGAAGGTTATGACTAAGATTCCGCTGGCACTTCACTAGTGGTGGGAAGATTTGGGTGAACGAGGACGAAACACGGTAAACCATTACCTGGGGGCACTCATCGGATTATTAATGATTAAGCCTAGGGGTGATATAATAAAGCACTGGTGACATTTTGGGACCTAGCTCACAACGTTCTGCATTTCTCGGACTTTGAACTTACACCTACTTTTGAGGAGATAGCGGGTTATGCTGGTAGTACAGAGGGTCTAAGACACAAATACCTGGTCGCTCCAATGGTGCAACGACCCGGCAGGTTGTTTTAAGAATTAACGCCCCGATCCCCTATTAACTACATTCCCCGTGTTTGGTTCTGCTATTGTGAGTTGCCGGGAGGATTTATTTGGAGTTTCAGAGAGTTTTGGGACACTTAGTCCCTACATGAGAGTTTAAGTTTTAGAATTTGGACTGTAGTCGGAACAATGTGAAGACGGACTCGGAATGGACTTATGTTGGTTCTGTTAGCTCCGTTGGGTGATTTAGGGATTAGTGGCGTGTTCGGATTGTGTTTTGGAGGTCCGTAGCCTATTTAGGCGTGTTCCGAAAGTTGAATTTTAGAAGTTTTCGGTTCGATAGTGAGATTTTGATCGAAGGGTCAGAATGGAATTCCGGAAGTTGGAGTAGCTCCGTAGTGTTGAATGTGACGTGCTTGCAAAATTTCAGGTATTTCGGACAAGGTTTGATAGACTTCTTTGATCGAAAGCGTATTTTGAGAGTTTTGAAGTTCTTATGGTTGAATTCGATGCTAATTGGTTGATTTGATGTTGTTTGAGGTGTTTTGAAGATTTGTGTAAGTTTGTTCAGTGGTACTAGACTTGTTTGTGCTTTTGGTTGAGGTCCGGGGGGCCTCGGGGTGATTTCGGATTGTTGATAGAAAGATTAGGAAATTGGAGTTGCAGCTGAAGTTTAGGACTGCTGTCATTACCGCATCTACGACTGAGAGGCCGCAGGTGCGACTCTCACAGATGCGGAAACAAGCCGCAGAAGCAGCCAAGGGGAAGAAGAGTTGAAACCGCAGAAGCGGAAGGTAAACCGCACCTGCGGGACCGCAGATGCGTATTCTGGGTCGCAGGTACGGCGAAGAGAATTTAAGTGGAAATCGCAGAAGCGGTCCTTTGACCGCAGAAGCGGTCTTGCAGATGCGAAAATTGGACTGCAGGTGCGAAATCCCTGGTCAGAAAAGGGGGCAGAACGAGGGTTTAGTTCAAAAGTTAGAAAATTTTATTTGGAGCTCGGGAGAGGGCGATTTTGGGAGATTTTTTAAGAGAAGATCATTGGGTAGCAGTTCCTTATCCCTTTCTAGTTGTATTCCTTTAATCTATTGCTAGTTTTATCATTTAATTTCGGATTTGGGGTGAGAAATTGGGGAAAATTTTGGAAAAGTTCTTAGGCCGAAGATTCGAGTTTTGATTGGGGATTTGACATTGGATTTGGATAATTTTGGTATGTATGAAGTCGTTAGAGTGTGAGGATTCTGAATTTGAAAATTTTACCCGATTTCGAGATGTGGGCCCGGGGGGCGTTTTGGTCAGTTTTCCTAATTTCGCATATTATCTTAGAATTTAATTAGTGGAATCAGTTACTTGAAGTTATATTTACATTATGCAATTGAATTGAATAGATTTGAGCATTTGGAGTCGAGTACTCGTGGCAAGAGCGTTGTTTCGGGTTGATTTTGAGCCGATTCGAGGTAAGTGGCTTGCCTAACCTTGTGTGGGGGAAACTCCCCTTAGGATTTGGTATTGTTGATATTTGAAATGCCTTGTACGTAAGGTGACGAGTGCGTACTTCTGCTAATTGTTGAAAATCCTGTTTCATTAAGTAACCCTAATTGTGTTTCCTTTCTTACTTATACTATTTGCCATTTTGAGCCTGCTGTTAGCTTAGGGAAGCATGTCGAATTGCCTTAATTGCTTTATTTGCTCAAACTGCCTTATATGGATTATGTGTGGCATGCTAGGTTAGAAATACCTTTTTTACCTTGGTACGAAATTTGAACTGAATTGAGTATTCTTCGTGTTGCTGCTGTGTGTTTACTTTGGGACTACGGGATGGTATCCCGGGAGATCCCCCTGCTTGTTCCCTTTGAGACTACGGATTTGTATTCCGGGAGATCCCCTGCACCTATACTGATTTGGACTGTAGTGCGGGATACGGAGAGATCCCCAACACGTATATTGAGGATACTAAGAGATCCTTGGGATACCGAGAGATCCCCCAGCACGTATAGTGAGGATACTAAGAGATCCTTGGGATACCGAGAGATCCCCAACATATATATATTGAGGATATTAAGAGATCCTCGGGATACTGAGAGATTCTAGTACACATATTGAGGATACTAAGAGATCCTCGGGATACTGAGAGATCCCCAATTGTTATCTATGTGTTGAGCGGTATTCCTTTTGTAATTATCTTGTCTCTGTTATAGTTGTTGTTATTCTTATTATCCTGTGATACTTCTTAGTGTTAGCATTTAATTATATTGTCGTATTCTACACTATTTTACCTCGTTTATCAGCTATAATCAGTAGGGCCCTGACTTTCCTCGTCACTACCCGTCCGAGGTTAGGCTTGGCACTTACTGAGTACCGATGTGGTGTACTCATGCCCTTCCTGCGCATGTTTTTCATGTGCAGATCCAGGTACTTCGACTTAGCCCTACTATCCTTGAGGCGGGGTGATCCATCAGAGACTTCGAGGTATGTCTGTCGCGTCCGCAGACCGAGGAGTCCCTTTCCATTCTCCCTTATAGCATTAGCCCCTCTTTATTTCTTTTTGTTTAGACACTCTGGAGTTAGAACATTGTAGTTATTCCACAGCTTGTGATTTCATGAGATTCCGGGTTCTGGGAAATATAGTTTCAGTTTGAGAGTTGTATTGTATATGCCGAGCGACATCTTTAAACCTTCACTATGTTTATTCCACAAGTTTTTATTTGATTTATTCTGTTGTTTCTTTTTCCGTAATTTGTTAGGCTTACCTAGTCGTGGAGACTAGGTGTCGTCACGATAGTTCATGGAGGGCGAACTGGGGTCGTGACATGTTGGTATCAGAGCACTAGGTTCATAGGAGTCATGAATCACAAGCCGGTTATTTAGAGTCTCGCTGATCGGTACGGAGACGTGTGTACTTATCTACGAGAGGCTATGTAACGGTTAGGAAGATTCCACTTCATTCGATTTCCTTGTAGTGCGAGATTTTTGATATCACAATTCTAAACTTCTGTCATCTATTCTCTCACATATGGTGAGGACACGTGCTACCCGAGATGATCAGGCACCCGCTCCCCCTACTGGAGCCGTAAGAGGCCGTGGCCGGGGTAGAGGCTGAGGACACGCACATGGTTCGGCCAGAGCACCCGCGCGAGCTGCCACCGAGGTGCCACCAGTAGTTCCAGCCGGGGTCCAGATACCTGATACGTCTCCTACTACTACTTCGGCACTCCAGGAGACTCTGGCGCAGTTTATGACTATGTACACCACTCTAGCTCAGGAAGGGTTGCTTCCCCTTGCTGCATCTACATCCTAGGCTGGGGGAGGAGCATAGGCTCCCACCGCCCGCACTCGTGAGCAGCGAGTGCATGTTGATCATGTCCCAGAGATTATTCTTGTACAGCCGGTAGCCCCAGCTCAGCCCGAGGAGAGGGCAGTAGCTTCAGAGGAGGGGCAGAAGAGGCTCGAGAGGTTCAAAAAGTATCAACCTCCTACATTCAGTGGATTAGCCTCAGATGATGCTCTTGGATTTCTAGAGGAGTGCTACCGCATCCTCCGACTCATGGGTATTTCATGATCGAGCGGGGTTTCCTTCACTACCTTAAAGCTTCGAGGAGCCGCCTATCAGTGGTGGTGTGCTTATGAGTTAGACAGTCCGAATGAGGCAGCTTCCCTGACTTAGGCTCAGTTTTCAGATATGTTCACGAGAGAGTATGTTCCCTAGAGTCTGAGGGACGCTTGGCGCGAAGAGTTTGAGCATTTGCGCCATGGTACTATGACTGTCTCGAAGTATGTTGTCCGTTTCACTGACTTGGCTAGACATGCACCAGCTTTGGTTTCTACTATTCGCGAGAAGGTCCGCCGGTTTATTGAGGGGCTCATTCCCAGCATCAAGTCTAGTATGGCTTCGGAGTTGGATATGGATATTTCTTATCAGCAGCTGGTGAGCATTGCTAGGAGAGTAGAGGGTATGCATGCACGGGACAGAGAGGAGAGGGAGGCCAAGAGGTCTCGAGAGTCAGGCCATTATTCTGGTGCCCGTGCCCCAGCTTCAGCTCGTGGTGGTAGGGGCTATATGAGTCGCCCTGTTCATTCAGCTCTTCCAGCAGCCAGTGGTACTCTAGCTCCTCGTAGAGCTCAGGAGCCTTATTATGCACCTCCAGTATCTAGTGCGCCTCCTATGCGGGGTTCTTCCAGCGGTCAGTCCAGTAGACCTGGCTCGAGCCAGTCACAGCCGCCACGTCCTCCCAGAGCTTGTTTTGAGTGTGGTGACAAATGCCATATAGTGAGGGATTGCCCTAGACTTGGGAGGGCTGCACCTCTACAGACTTCTCAGCCACAGTGCGCCCCGCAGAGTTCTCAGGCTATGATCACAGCACCAGTTACTACCCCCCTTGCTCAGCCAGCTAGAGGAGGTCGGGGAGGTAGAGGTCGCCCTCGAGAGGGAGGCCAAGCCAGATACTATGCCTTTCCTGCCCGTACTGAGGCTGTCGCCTCCGATTCTGTCATTACAGGTACTATCCTGGTCTGTCATAGAGATGCATCGGTTCTATTCGATCCAGGCTCCACTTATTCTTATGTGTCCTCTTATTTTGCCCCGTATTTGGGCGTATCTCGGGATTCTTTGAGTTCTCCTGTTTATGTTTCTACTCCTGTTGGAGATTCTCTTGTTGCGGACCGCGTTTATCGGTCGTGTTTGATTGCTCTTAGTGGTTTTGAGGCCAAAGCCCATTTGTTATTGCTCAGCATGGTAGACTTTGATGTTATTCTGGGCATGGGCTGTTTGTCGCCCCATTATGCTATTCTTGATTGTCACGCGAAAACCGTGACGCTGGCTATGCCAGGTATACCGCGAGTAGAGTTGAGGGGTGCTTTAGATCATACTTCCAGTTGAGTTATTTCATTCCTTAAGTCACAACTATGGTTGAGAAGGGGTGTGACGCGTATCTAGCTTATGTGAGAGATGTTAGTATCGATACCCCTACAGTTGATTCAGTCCCAGTAGTACAGGATTTCTCTGATGTGTTTCCAGCTGACCTTCCGGGCATGCCGCCCGATAGAGATATTGATTTTGGCATTGATATGTTGTCGGGCACTCAGCCCATTTCTATTCATCTGTACCGTATGGCTCCTCCTGAGTTGAAGGAGCAGTTACAGGAATTACATGATAAGGGTTTCATTCAGCCGAGTGTATCACCTTGGGGTGCTCCTGTCTTATTTGTGAAGAAGAAGGATGGTTCTATGCATATGTGTGTTGATTATCGCTGGGTGAACAAGGTTACAGTGAAGAACCGTTATCCTTCGCCCCGTATTGATGACCTGTTTGATCAACTACAGGGTGCTTGTGTGTTTTCTAAGATTGACTTGCGTTCAGGCTATAATCAGTTGAGGATTCGCGAGCCAAATATCCCGAAGACTGCCTTCGTGACTCGGTGTGGTCATTACGAGTTCCTTGTTATGTCATTTGGGCTGACCAATGCCCCAGCAGCCTTCATGCATTTGATGCACAGTGTATTCCGGCCATATATTGACTCATTCGTCATTGTCTTTATTGATAACATTGTGGTATATTCCCGGAGTTGGGAAGATCATGAGCAACACCTGAGGAAAGTGCTCCAGAATTTGAGGGAGAAGAAATTATATGCTATGTTCTCGATATGTGAGTTCTGGTTGGATTCCGTGGCGTTCTTGGGTGACGTGGTATCTAGTGAGCGAATAAAGGTTGATCTGAAGAAAGTAGAAGAAGTACAGAATTGGACCAAACCATCCTCAGATATAGAGATCCGCAGTGTTCTTGGCTTGGCGGGTTATTACCGTAGATTTGTTCAGGTGTTTTCATCTATTGCAGCACCTATGGCTAGGCTGACCCAGAAGGGTTCTCCGTTCTAGTGGACGGAAGAGTGTGAGGAGAGCTTTTAGAAGCTCAAGACAGCTTTGACTACAGCCCTAGTTTTGATATTGCCTACTGGTTCGGGGTCTTATATTGTCTATTGTGGTGCCTCGAGGGTTGGCCTTGGAGCGGTATTGATGTAGGACGGTAGGGTGATTGCCTATGCGTCCAGATAGTTGAAGGTACATGAGAAGAATTATCCTGTCCATGATCTCGAGTTAGATGCTATTGTTCACGCCTTGAAGATCTGGCGTCACTATTTGTACGGTGTGCCTTGTGAAATTTATACTGATCACCAGAGTTTGCAGCATCTGTTCAAGCAGAAGGACCTTAATTTGTGGCAGAGGAGGTGGTTAGAGCTGCTGAAGGACTATAATATCACTATTTTGTATCACCCGGGCAAGGCCAATGTGGTGGCCGATGCTTTGAGCCACCGGGCAGAGAGTTTGGGAATTTTAGCTTATTTACCAGCAGTGGAGAGGCCCATGGCAATGGATGTTTAGCCTTAGCCAGCCAGTTTGTGAGATTGGATATTTCAGAGCCCAGTCGGGTTCTAGCTTACGTGGTCTCTCGGTCTTCCTTGTTTGATCGTATCCGGGAGCGTCAATTCGATGACCCTTATTTGCTTGTCCTCAAGGACAAGGTTTTGCATGGCGACGCCAGAGATGTGACTGTTGATGATGACGGGGTATTGAGGATGCAGGGTCGAGTTTGTGTACCCAATGTTGATGGGCTTCGGGAGTTGATTCTAGAGGAGGCCCATAGTTTGCGGTATTCCATTCATTCGGGTGTTGCAAAGATGTATCAGGATTTGACACAGCACTATTGGTGGAGGCAGATGAAGAGAGATATAGTTGGGTTTGTAGCTCTATGCCTTAATTGTGAGCAGGTGAAGTATGAGCACCAGATACCGGGTGGATTGCTTCAGCAGATATAGATTCCGGAGTGGATGTGGGAGCGGACCACTATGGATTTCGTAGTTGGGCTCCCACGGACTTTGAGGAAGTTCGATGCCATTTGGGTGATTGTGGATCGGCTGACCAAGTTCGTGCATTTCATTCCTGTGAGTACTACCTATTCTTCGGAGCGGTTGGCGGAGATTTATATCTAGACCGTACAGCATGAGTTAGGTACTCGGGTGGAGTTGAGCACAGTATTTCACCCCAGACGGACGGACAGTCCGACCGCACTATTTAGATTCTTGAGGATATGCTCCGTGCGTATGTGATTGAGTTTGGATGGTCTTGGGATCAGTTCTTCCCATTGGCGGAGTTTGCCTACAACAACAGCTATCAGTCCAGCATTCAGATGGCACCGAATGAGGCTTTATATGGTAGGCAGTGTAGATCTTCGATGGGTTGGTTCGAGACGGGTGAGGCTAGATTATTGGGCACAGATTTGGTACAAGATACTTTAGAGAAGGTTAAGATGATCTAGGATAGACTTCGTACAGCCCATTCCAGACAGAAGAGTTATGCGGACCGGAAGGTTCGTGATGTTTCCTATATGGTTGGAGAGCGGGTTCTGCTTCGGGTTTCGCCTATGAAGGGCACTATGAGATTTGGGAAGAAAGGGAAGTTGAGTCCGAGGTTTATTTGCCCTTTTGAGATATTGAGGCGTGTTGGGGAGGTTGCTTATGAGCTTTCCTTACCTCCCAGCTTGGCAGGAGTTCATCCGGTATTTCATGTTTCGATGATCCGGAGGTATCACGGCGATTCGTCGCACGTGTCGGATTTCAGTTCAGTCTAGTTGGACAAGGTTCTATCTTATGTTGAGGAGCCGGTGGCCAAATTGGACAGGGGGGTTCGGAAGTTAAGGTCAAAGAACATTGCATCAATAAAGGTTCAGTGGTGGGGTTAGCCGGTCGAGGAGGCGACTTGGAAGACCGAGCAGGATATGCGCAACCGTTACCCTCATCTTTTCACTACTTTGGGTATGTCTCTATGCTCGTTCGAGGACGAACAAATGTTTATGTGTGGGAGGATGTAACGACCCGGACGATCGTTTTAAGAATTAATTCCCCGATCCCCTATTAACTGCATTCCCCGTGTTTGTTTCTGCTATTGTGAGTTGCGGAGAGGATTTATTTGGAGTTTCGGAAAGTTTTTGGGACACTTAGTCCCTAAATGAGAGTTTAAGTTTTAGAATTTGGACCGTAGTCGGAACAGTGTGAAGACGACCTCGAAATGGAAGTTTGTTGGTTCCATTAGCTCCGTTGGGTGATTTGGGTTTAGGGGCGTGTTCGCATTGTGTTTTGGAGGTTCGTAGCCTATTTAGGCTTGAAATGCAGAAAGTTGAATTTTTAAAGTTTCCTGTTCGATAGTGAGATTTTTATCTAAGGGTCGGAAAGGAATTCCGGAAGTTGGAGTAGCTCCGTAGTGTTAAATGTGACGTGCTTGCAAAATTTCAAGTATTTTGGACGAGGTTTGATAGACTTTTTGATCAAAAGCGTATTTTGAGAGTTTTGAAGTTCTTAGGCTTGAATTCGATGCTAATTGGTTGATTTGATGTTTTTTGAGGTGTTTTCAAGATTCGTATAAGTTTGTTCTGTGGTATTAGATTTTTTTGTGCTTTTGGTTAAGGTCCAGGGACCTCGGGGTGATTTCGGATGGTTGACGGAAAGATTGGGAAATTAGAGTTGCAGCTGAAGTATAGGACTGCTGTCAAAACCGCATCTGCGGTTGAGAGGCCGCAGGTGCAACTCTCGCAGATGCGGAAACAAGCCGCAGAAGCGGCCAAGGGGAAGAAGAGCTGAGACCGCAGAAGCGGAAGGTGTATCGCACCTGCGGGACCGCAGATGCGGATTTTGGGTCACAGGTGCGGCGAAGAGAATTTAAGTGGAAATCGCAGAAGCGCTCCTTTGATCGCAGATGAGAAAATTGGACCGCAGGGGCGAAATCTCTGGTCAGAAAAGGGGGCAAAACGAGGGTTTAGTTCAGAAGTTAGAAAAATTTATTTGGAGCTCGGGAGAGGGAGACCTTGGGAGATTTTTGAAGAGAAGATCATTGGGTAACAATTCCTTATCCCTTTCTAGTTGTACTCCATTAATCTATTGTTAGTTTTATCATTTAATTTCGGATTTGGGGTGAGAAATTATGGAAAATTTTGGAAAAGTTCTTAGGCCTAAGTTTTGAGTTTCGATTGGGGATTTGACATCGGATTTGGATAATGTTGGTATGTATGAACTCGTGAGAGTTTGAGGATTCAGAATTTGAAAATTCTACCAGATTCCGAGACGTGGGCCCGGGGGGGGGGGGGGGGGAATTTTGGTCATTTTTCCTAATTTCGCGTATTAGCTTAGAATTTAATTAGTGGAATCAGTTACTTGAAGTTATATTCACATTATGCAATTGAATTGAATAGATTTGGGCCATTTGGAGTCGAGTACTCGTGGCAAGAGCGTGGTTTCGGGTTAATTTTCAGCTGGTTCGAGGTAAGTGGCTTGCCTAACCTTGTGTGGGGGAAACGCCCCTTAGGATTTGGTATTGTTGATATTTGAAATGCCTTGTACGTGAGGTGACGAGTGCGTACTCGTGCTAATTGTTGAAAATCCTATTTTCATTAAGTAACTCTAATTGTGTTTCCTTTCCTGCTTATACTATTTGCCATTTTGAGCCTGCTGTTAGCTTAGGGAAGCATGTCTAATTGCCTTAATTACTTTATTTTTCGAAACTGCGTTATTTGGATTATGTGTGGCATGCTAGGTTAGAAATAACTGTTTTTTACCTTGGTATGAAATTTCAACTGAATTGAGTATTCTTCGTGTTGCTGCTGTGTATTTACATTGGGACTACGGGAGAGTATCCCGGGAGATCCCCCTGCTTGTTTATTTTGGGACTACGGATTTGTATTCTGGGAGATCCCCTGCACCTATACTAATTTGGACTGTAGTGCGGGATACCGAGAGATCCCCAGCACGTATATTGAGGGTACTAAGAGATCAATGGGATACCGAGAGATCCCCGGGCACGTATATTGAGGATACTAAGAGATATTTGGGATACCAAGAGATCCCCAGCATATATATATTGAGGATTCTAAGAGATCCTCGGGATACTGAGAGATCCCCAGTACACATATTGAGGATACTAAGAGATCCTCGGGATACTGAGAGATCCCCGATTGTTATCTCTGTGTTGAGCGGTATTCCTTTTTTAATTATTTTGTCTCTGTTATAGTTGTTGTTATTCTTATTATCCTGTGGTACTCCATACTGTTAGCATTTAATTATATTGTCGTATTCTATACTTTTTTACCTCGTTTATCAGCTATAATCAATAGGGCCCTAACATTCCTCGTCACTACCCGACCGAGGTTAGGCCTTGGCACTTACTGAGTACCGCTGTGGTGTATTCATGCCCTTCCTGCGCATGTTTTTCATGTCCAGATCCAGGTACTTCGACTTAGCGCTACTATCCTTACGGCGGGGTAATCCATCAGGGACTTTGAGTTATGTCTGCCGCGTCCACAGACTGAGGAGTCCCTTTCCATTCTCTCTCATAGCATTAGCCCCTCTGTATTTCTTTTTTTTAGACACTCTGTAGTTAGAACATTGTAGTTATTCCAGAACTTGTGATTTCATGAGATTCAGGGTTTTGAGAAATGTAGTTTCAGTTTGAGAGTTGTATTGTATATGCCGAGCGACATCTTTAAACCTTCACTATGTTTATTCCGCAAGATTTTATTCTGTTGTTTCTTTTTCCGCAAGTTGTTAGGCTTACCTAGTTGTAGAGACTAGGTGCCATCACGATAGTTCACGGAGGGCGAACTTGGGTCGTGAGAAAGGGCAATCACTCCCCACATGTTTCTGGACTTACTAAAAATAAGCAGGCAAGTCCAATATGCAGATTTGGCGTGTGGGTTTCCCACTCTACACTTCATATACCAACGGTATGGGCATGTAGGAGGATTTGAATACCCGAAAAGTGGAATATGTAGTAGAGGGAACCGACCGAAGTGGAAAGAGAATAGATGCTTCACTTTCATGGTGGCATTCTTAGGTCTTCTAGTGTTTCCCAGGAAGGATGGGAATATTGATATGCGGGTAGCTGGAGTCGTCACTATCTTGATTACCTATGCCAAGAGCACCCCCGCACCTATGATATTATCTGAGATATTCCGAGCTCTCACAGCTTGCAAAGCCGGAGTAGATTTTTTCGAAGGGTGCAATTTATTACTATAAAATATGGATGATTGAGCACCTTTGTCATCGTCCTCGATACATGTACGGATCTACAGGGAAAAGCTGCATCGAGGACTTTGGTACAAGGGTCAACGGGTTCGAGATTCCAGAGGGGGTCGCAAATTGGATATCTCGCATGCGTTCCATAACTGCAGATCAGATAGAATGGACGTTGGGTTGGCTTCCTATTAATGAGATTGTACACATGCCTGCCACCGGCCCTCACTTCCTCCTAATGGGTCTCAGACGTATCCAACCCTGCACCCCATACCGGGTTTTGAGACAGCTAGGAAGATGCCAAGTAATCCCCAAGGACGAAGATCTTAGCATTCATGCAGTCGAGATTCGTTCTGATGGCCAATTTCATGTAGCAGTGGTTCGCCAGATCTGGAGTGAGTGCTAATGTTTGACGGAGAACACTCGAGTACGTGATTTATCCAAGGGTGAAGTCTCGTCTGGTTACCTTCCTTGGTATAAAAAGAGTGTTGAGTTTGGAAGACCAGCTAAAAGACCCCACCTACAAGAATTTGTTGAAGCATCACAAGAACAATGGGATGTGCTGACCAAAGAAAATGAATACAGGTCCACCATAAGAGAGTTGGAAGGGCAAATCAGAGATCTTAAATTCGATAGTTGTTTGCAAGCCGCTGCGGATGAGGGTGAAAAGAAAAGGTTGGCCCAAGAAAATGAAGCCCTCCGAGCCCAAATCCAGAAGATGAAAATAGCAGTTGAGAACCCGGTCAGGAGCGGAACAGATGAAAAACTTATAAATAGTCTTAGGCAAAAAGTATGTGACTATGGTGTTGATTTGGAAAAGACTGAGGGTGAACTAGCAAAGGCCCGAGCAAAGTTGGTGTAACGAAGTTGGTATCAGAGCCTAGATTAATAGGTCTCACGAGTCATGAGCAAGTTTAGTAGAGTCTCGCGGATCGGTACAGAGACGTCTGTATTTATTCTCGAGAGGCTGTAGAACCTTTAGGAAAAACTTCACATTCTTGAATTCTTATCGTGCGTCCTTGATTCAGCTTGAAAAGTAACTCTTGAAATTCTTTCCACGTGTTCGTATGCGTGCATGAACGGTTAGTATCAGATGTGCATTGACGGCTTGTGATCCCCTGATCGAGGGGCGAGATATGATTTATGTGCAATGATGTTTGGCCAGTCTAGAGGACTTGAGGCCGGGTTTTTCCTGTAGCTGGAGCACTGAGGTGCTGATTGTGTGAGCATTTGCTTTTTGAATTTATATGTTCGGTAGTGTCCCTATTAGTAGAAGTGGTGGCTGGATGACTATGTGATGAGTATGATGTGACTGCAAGATGTGTTCAAATGATTTGATTGAGACGAGAAGGGTCTGCTTGAGGGTAGAAATAACTATTTGGTGCTTGAATTCCATCTTGATTTGATATGAAGCCCCAAGTTATGGGTGTGTTGAAGGATCTTTCCATGTTTTCTAGTTGGGGGAATGAAGTAGATTTCATGTCGTGATATGAGTTCAGACTCAGGAAGATTATGTGATTGCATGATGTTTAGGATGGTGGAAGGGTATAAAGATATGTTAGTTTGAGGCGAAGCAGGTGGGTTATCTCATACGGAGTGCGCTGAAATTGTGTGATCCAAATGTTGTTTTGTAGCGGGATCTCTTTTACCAGGGAAATATATGTGTTACAATTTGAATTTTGATCGCTTAAGTGAGTGGGCTTGACTGTTACGAGGGTGAATACGAGATTTGCAGATGATTTTAAGCACTAGATGGTCTGTGTTGCACGAGCTCATGAAGAATTTAGTTCAATCTTACTATGGTGTTATGGCAGTAATAGAGTATATGCATTAGGAGTTATTGTGTGTTTTGATCTATGGCTTTGAGCCAACTAGGGGAGACTGCTATTAACTAGTTAATTGCACGGTTATGTGCTATTTTGGTTCCAGTTGGAGGCGTACTGGTGAATCAGTTGTGGCTTACGGAGGTTGAGACCGAGGATGCTCGAGTAAAGGAAATTTCAATAAAGGTTATGCTATGCATTATGGGTGTATGAGAATCGTGGAATGACTTGAGTTGTTATTGTAAAGGATTTGCGGTGCATAGATCGTGTGGTTGCTTGGTTGCATTAAGGTGAGGTTACATTTTGCGGTGTAGGAGTGCTAATGGAGCACAGATCCTCCGGTCCGTTTGATCGGTCTAATTGCGGATTGAGCAGAGTGGATGACTCTCGAGAATGGTTCTAACGGGTTCAAGATTTTACATGTAGTGATTGGAGATTTCCAAGTTGTATGTGTTGCTAGAAACTAAGTTTGCACTGGAAGGTGTCAAGACTAGTAGTATTTCTATATCATTATGGGGTTCTATATAGCAGTATAAGGAAGGTAAAGGTAATGTCCTTGGATTCGCAGGTAGTCCTTTCAGGGTAGGTATTTTGGATGTGGTGTTTTAGGAATATTTAAGAGAGAATGCAGAGGCTTATGAGCCTTAGGTGGTGTGGTTTTATGTTAAACTTTGTGGGGCAAGTTTTAGTTAAGGGTAGTGATGTACTAGCAAGGAAACATATAAATTTGAAGGTAATTCGGAAGGAACTCAGAGGATTAGGACAACTTGGCAGTAGGCTGGATCGGCATGGTAATGGATATGATCGGCTCTTGGGTTCTTATGAAGTGGTGGGTTTCCACAGGTGTTTCATGGCAATGCTCTTAGGTTTTGATGGCTTGTATAGCTTGGTTGAGTTAGAAGGAGTCAGTCCTGATGGTTCGGTTTTGTGGAAAGGGGATTCATAGAGTTCTTGATAATTTCTACCACTGTTAGAGATGGATAATTTCTGCTGGCATGAGGAGCATGGGAGGTATAGTGATTTTCTCCTAGATGGGATCAAATGGAAAGTTCTTGACTAGTTGAGTATATATTTGATTGTGGCTCGGAAGGGATTGTGAAGTTCTCATATTTATCATAGGATGGCATGGTATATGTGGTATGTTGTGTAGGGTTGAGACTGGCATGTGTAAGGTCACAGTTCAATTCAGAAAGGAAGGTCATAAATTCTTAGACAGCACGGGTAGTTTCAAATGTCTAGGTAAATGATATTACTAAATGGTGTGTCTTGATAAGTGTATACACTTCAAAAAAAGGGCAAGGTGTTTGAATTAAGGATACATCATTAGTATTATGGCACTCACTTATTGGATGGACTGTCAATATTCAAGTTGGCTTGGTAGCACAGAAGAATTATAGGAGTATCCCTCGTGTAATGAACGAGTATCGGATGTGTGTTAGATATTCGGCAGTGTAGCTGGGATCAGATATGGTGATTCGTGTGCTTTATGGACTGGAAGACTAAGAGTTTCTGTGATTAGATGGCTTTATGGTTGTGGACTGTGAGGAAATAGCTAAGGCTAGTCAGAGGTTAGCATGTGTGATGATTTAGTTATTGTGAACCTTCAAAGAGTTATTTTATCTGTTGTGGGTGGCCAGAGTTGATTTGGGGTTTGTTGGTAGGTCCAACATGGATGTGTTTTCTGCACCTGGTCAGAATTGTTTACTCCGAACTGCTATTATTGAGAGATATGCCATTCGATTGTTGTTGAGCTTATTCGTGATCTATGAGTTACCCTCCTGTGTTTACGAGGAGTAAGACTTGGTGGTTATATGCATATATGGTACGCTTTTATTGGGGTTTTGTAGCGAAATTTGAGTGGAAAGAGTATTGGGTGTTGCTTGGTGGACGACGTATTGGTTATGTTCTTTCGGGTTTCGTGTGGTGTTATGTCATTTGCCTCTCCGTGGTTATGGTGATTCACTTTTGGTACTAGACATCAACAGCGCGTGGTTGTTGATTTTGGGCATGGTGACTTGAGGTGTTTCATGAGGACCAGTGTTTGGATAGGGTCGCGCATTGCAGCGATGTTATGTGGAGGTATGACCCTTCGAGTTAGATTCATGTGTTCTGTTTCTACGATGTGTGACGGGTTCCCAGCATTGTGTGTGGTGGTACTGGTGAGCTTGCGGTACAACTCTCTCATTTGAGTCATTTTTCACGATTTGAGTACGTTCGGATTGTTGCTTGTTGGTGCGCAGATTGCACGAGTTGTGGTTGTAGATTGTATTGATGTGTCATGTCCCCAAAGTAGTTGTGTTGGATTAGATGAGACCGTTGGGATCTGAAATGAGTAGAAACTGATTCCATTTCAGCATGTTAGAAGGATAATATCGAGGTTTGGCTCAGAAATTTGCTATGGTCTTTGCCAACGGAGAAGTGGCTTAATGAATGGTTGATCTGAGAAATGGTTATGGCTTATTGCGTGTTTCACTTATCATTGGCAGTAAATGAAAGTGACGGAACGAGACTTTAGTTGATAAGAGGTTTTCTATCGATATTCGGTTATTATGTGCAGCTGCTGTGATTAGAAGTTATCGCTACCAGTGTTTGAGTTATGTGGTATATCATGTAATTGCACCTAAGATTACAGATATGGTTTGTTGCAGCTTGTTCGGACTTATTCACAGTATAAATGTGAGATTCTGATCGTATTGAAGATTTCAGAAGTGGAAATGTGGTTCTAAGGTTTAAGGGCTAGGTTGGATTGTGAAATCTCTGTTATATCGTATTATCGGACCTATGTGATATAGGGTGACGTGGGATCACCCCCGAGCATATGCATGGTAAGGTTATTCGGCGATTAGTTGGCTTTTGGAACAACTCTGGGCACGTTCGAGGACGAACGTATGTTTAAGTGGGGGAGGATTTAGCGACCCGACCTGTCGTTTTGAGCTTTTGCACTTTGCTTGCCAGTTCTTGGGCATGACTTGCCCCGTGTAGTGTATTATGACTTATGTAAATTGTCGGTATTGGTTTTCAGGGTGATCAGAATGAATTTGGAAGAACAGTTCTCAGTTTGAAGCTTGAAATTTGAAAGGTTTGACCAAGATTTGACTTGTTAGTATATGATCTCAGATTGAAATTTTTATGATTTGGTTAGCTTCGTTAGGTGATTTGGGACATAGGAGCATGATCGGAACGTGTTTTGGAGGTCCGGAGTAGATTTAGGCTTGAATTGGCGAAATTGAGTTTTTGGCGTTTTTCGGTTGATTGGTGAGATTTCGATATACGGGTCGGAATGGAATTCCAAGAGTTGCAGTAGTTCGGTTGTGTCATTTGGGATGTGTGTGCAAAATTTCAGGTTATTCGGACGTGGTTTGGTTGGGTTTTTTATCAAAAGCGTAATTTAGAAGATTTTGAAATTCTTAGGCTTGAATCCGATGCGAATTTGGTGTTGTGATGTTGTTTTGAGTTCCGAAGGTTGGAACAAGTTTGAATGATGTTTTGAGATATGTTGGCATGTTTGGTTGAGGTCCCGGTGGCCTCGGGTGAGTTTCGGGTGGTTAAACGGACTATTTCATGCTTTGGTAAAGTTGCAGATTTTTGAGCTTCACCTGTTCACCAGAAAATTTCTGATGCGAGGAGTTGAGTTTGGAAGCTCATATCTTGCAATCTATAAGGAATCAGAACAAGTGCAAAACATGAAAGTTGTAGCCTTTGCATTCTAGTTTCCAGAAAGTTAATGGAGCCGACATGGCTAGTGGAGCAGTTTCGATAGCATTTTTTGATGCATGGAGCCGAATTTAGAAGCTCATATCTCGGAATATATAAAGAGTTATATGGTGTACAACCTATCAAATGAAAGATCTTCGAGTCTAGTTTCTAAATCTTCAAACCGTTTGTCATTTGGATATTGTCGCAAGGAGTTATGGGCATTTGAACAGAAGGTGTACAGCAGGGGAAAATGGTAAGAGAATGTAGAACCTGCACAGCGCAAGGTACAACTCGATGAAGCCTGGGCAGATTGTTTTAAACACGAGTTTTAGCCCATTTCTTTCATTTCTTTCATTTGGCTTGGACGATTTTGGAGAGCTCAAGGAGGGATTTTCACCAAGCAACACTAGGTAAGTGATTTCTTCCTATTTTTGAGTTAAATATGTTATCTTACATGGATTTAGACATGAAAATCAGTAGAAAAAGGTGGAGTTAGGGCTTGAGATTATGAGACCTTCTAGGGATAATTTGAGGGATCAAACGAACTCCGATTTTCGAGTTCTTTATATGTACGGAATCGTGAGATGATGAAGAATATTTTGGTATAATGTTTGTCCAGTTTCGGGACGCAGGCCCGGGGGTCGGGTTTTCACTGATTTTGGATGTTGTGCTTAAAATCGATATTTTCAATTGGAATTCATTCGTTTAGCATAATTTGATGATAAAAATCTGAACTTGGTAGATTTGGAACACTCGGAAGTTGGGTCGAGAGGCAAGCGTGTTGCAGAGTAGCTTTTCGGGCTAGTTCGAGGTGAGTAATGATTTTAAATGTTCTGAGGGTACGAAACCCCGGATTGCACAGTGTCGTGCTATATTGAGGTGAAACACACGCTAGATGACAAGAGTGGGGTCGTGCACCATTGGGGATTGTGACTTAGTCCATCCCGAATGACTATTTTTCTGTATAATGGGCAGCTAATTGTTTGATATTATTAAACTTTGGGCTAAATGCCATATTTGGGCTTCGTGCCAACTGTTTGAACCCTTAGGGGATTGTTAATGATATTTTCCTCACTGTTTGATTTCATACTTCTGCTCAGTCATGCAATATTTTCACTATTTTAAAAACTCAGCTATGTTATTCTGTTTTAAACAGATTAATTGACATTTTCAAAGATATTTGAGCTGAGCTTCATATTTTACTGATGTCCGAGGGGCTTATGAGATTCTGACTGAGTAAGGCCGAGGGCCTGTATAGTGAGGATACTTTTGGGTCGGGCTGCACGCCGCAGTAGTGATATACTGATTATGATAATGAGGCCGAGGGCCTGAGATTGTGCTCCACGAGGTGGCTTGATATTGATATGAGGCCGAGAGCCTGTTTATGATGCCATGATATGGCTTAATATTGCGCTTGGGCCGTAAGGAGCCCCTCCAGGAGTCTGTGCACCCCCAGTGAGCGCGGGTACCCACTGTGATTCTATTGTTATTATGCCCGATGGGCTGGTATTATTCCATGTGTTTGCCCGAGGGGCTGCTTTTGTTGGTATTGTGCCCGAGGGGCTGATTCTATTGATATTGTGCCCGAGGGGCGGTTCTTTACGTGCTTATCTTTTCTAGTTGCCTGTCATTTACTTGCTTAACTATTAAAATTTCTAATTGCTTGCATTCAATTGCTTAGCTGTTGAAAAGCCATTTTTGAAGAAGTTTAAACTGAGCTAAGGTGCTTAAGAGATTTCACAGCTTCATTGCTTTCTTACTGGTTTTTTACTGCTTCTACACAGCATGTTGATGTACTCATCGTGATTTCCTATCACTCAGTCATCATTTATTTTTATTGCTCACTGAGTCTTACTTCCTGCACCTTGTGTGCAGATTCAGGTATTTTTGAACCCGGTAGCGGGTATTGGTTGCTCAGAGGCAGAGTCATCGGAGTTTAGCAAGGTAGTTGCCCAACGTTCGCAGCACTGCTTTTCTCCCTCTCGATTTCATTAGACCATATTTAGAACATTTTTGACTCTAGTTGTATTCGGACCTTGGTAGATGCTCATGACTAGTGACACCCTGATGTCGGGCTGTGTTGGTTTTTATATTCGCAAATTATACTGCTATATGCTCATTTTGGGATTTTATTTCTGATTAATGACTTAGTAGTTATTGTTTTAGTTGTTTAAAATGAATTGGAGGTGTGTCGGCTGGCCTTGTCTTCACGAGAGGTGCCATCACGACCGGGTTGGGATTTAGGGTCGTGACAGTTGGCCAGGAATGCGGAAGAACGGGCAAGTTTCGTTCAATAGTTGAAGGAAAAGTACGACAAAGGAATCACGAATCTGAAGAAAAAGGTCAATACCCTTGAGAGTGAAATGACCAAGCAAGCAAAGAACTTCAAAGCAGAAAGAGAGCACTGCTATGCATTGATGTCACAAGTAGAAGAGGACCTATTACAATTGCAAGAGCAAAATCATTCGGCCACACAAGTTTGGAGGCCAGATCTCTACAAATTAGGCGTCTGCTCCAAGAGAAGGGTGTCATCAGGGAGAGGATTAGAAGAGTTGTTGACTATATTGTGACGAAGTGCAATGAAAGCGATGATATGACTAGGTCCATGTTCTTCCCTACAGTGATGATTTTTGTCCGTCAGATAATGGACGACCTATATCGCCTCCAAGAAGATATGGCACGTAGGCCCGCGGCGAGACCGAGTGATGTCCCACGGGCCCCTGGAGCAGTATTGGAGGCACTTATGTATTCCTAATTTTATTTTCGAGTCTGTATTTCAGTTTCTTTTGGAGTCTGTTAGTCCACTTTGAGTCTTGTTTTGGTTTTTCAGTGCTTAAGTCTGTGTGATAAGGTCGTTGTAATGCCTTTTGGACTGATCTTAGGCCCTGACTCACCCTCCGTGGTAGAGGAAAATCAGAATTTTTTTATTTTATGAAAATTTGAAAACCCAAAAATATTTCTTTCTTTTATTTCGCATTTATCCCCTGAACTACGTAATAATCTGATTCATGCGGCGTCATGATACGTAGGCAATCCCTATAGGATTCGATCATAGCCATAAAGTGAAAAGCAAAAAAAACTGAGTGGAAAGAAAGAATGGCAAAAGGAGAGAGGAAAAGGGAGTGCAAAAGATAAAAGGGGAGCGACAAGACCTAAGTGGGAAAATCAATAGTGATTGGAAAAAAAAGGGGGGCAATAGTGAAAAAGAAAAGAAAAAGAGAGAAAACAAAGTGCAAAGTGAAAAGAGTTAGTTAAGGCCGGGATGAAACATGCAACCGTTCAAATACATAATAGAAACTTTTATTTGTTCAGGTCCATTGCATCCCAAACGTGCGGTTGCCTATCTATTAAAGCCTTGAACACTAACAACTTTGCTGTTGTCATTGAGTCCAGGTAGGTTGTTAGTTTGTCTAACATTCTGGCAAGCCACCCATACAATACCAGGTCTAAACACAAGGCGATCATGGATGGCAAAGAATTGGACAAAAGTGTTATCGACCCGCTGAAAGAGGTGGAGGAATCTGAGTCTGGTTTGAAAGAAGAGGTACATAAGCTGAAGCACCAAATGTAACACCCCGTAAACTTGAATCAGTTATGGATGAGTAAAATGATTATTAATGTGATGGTTATCAATTGGTTATGATAATAAGTGTACGAGGCATATCATAAGTGATTTTGGGTCCAAGGAGAGACCTAAGTCTAAGCCAAGTTGGAAAATTGCATGATAGACTAAAATTCCAAATGAGTATGCACAAGACAACACTTTGGACGAGCATATCTATAGATATATATAGCTTTAGGTGATGCGCAACCTATAAAATGAAAGTTCTTTGAGTCTAGTTTCTAAAGCTTCAAACCGTTCGTCATTTGAACTTTCCTACAAGAAGTTATGACAAAATTACCAATGGGTGGTAGAGGACTGCACGGATGCGAAGCATCCGAGGCCGTGTCTGAAAATTGGGGCTGGCAGTGAAGTGCTGCCATAGCATCCGAGATCCTGAGCGGAGGAGTGGTCAGATGCGAAGCATCCACGTCCGCATCCAAAATATGGGCTTATAAACACAATTTCGGGATTTATTTTCCCCATTTCTTTTGGACGACTTTTAGGATTTTCCTTTACTCTCTCAGGACCTATAACCCCTCCCATCTTCAAGGTAAGTAATCCCCATTATCTTTGTGCGAAATTCCATAATTTCTACACTAAAATTGATGAAATCTACACATAAATTACTTAGATCTTCAAGAGATATCTTCAAGAACCTAAAGGAGGGTTTTGCAATATTTCTTCCAAAAAACGGTAATCCTACACCCTTCGACTTACATGTATGAATTTATTAAGGGAATATGAGTATGAATAAGTATTGGAACTCTTGGTATGGTGATTGGAAGCCATAAATTCCGTATTTAATTACATAACTATTGTAGAGATTGAAAGATGATTAATTGACGGAATTTTGTTGGTTGGGTATGGATGGATGGTAATATATGTGATGTTGGAAGTTATAAATTGGTTAATCATGATGATGGGATAAATTGTTGATGAATGGTGGTAGTTGGATGAACTAATTATATGGTGATGAGATGTAGAGATTTATGCCTATAAGGTGTTTCATAATATGTCAAAATGGCTTAAGTTAGGGAAATATTGGTTCCATTGGATATTGCTACTGTAGATTGAATGTTCTTAGTATTGTGGATCATTGTAGTAGCACTAAAGGACGAAATTGAGGTATGTGAGGCTAACTCTCTATGTTTGGAAATTTTAATGACTCTCCCTACACTACGTTTCTTTTAAGACGTTACCAATTGCCTCAGAAATATAGTTAAGCCTAGTTCCTTGAATAGTTGCAGAACTTCTATTCTGTAGCTTCGTAACTCGTTCATGACTTTCATTCTGAACGTTGTGAAATCAGTGCGTAATCAATATAGGCTAGGGTTTGATGCCCATGAGTCTCGGTCTAGAGTACTCAGCATGTCATAAACAATTGAAGTTTCAATATTCATAATCAGCTCATAAATACGTGTCTCAATCTAGCTCTATTCAGCATTCAACTATCGTGTAACTCAGTATGGTTCAGTATTTCAGCATGATGTATTTCAGTATGATTCTCAGTTCCTGAATGTTGAACACCTGAATTTGGGCCTGAGGCCGCAGTTATGTATATGTATACTTGGGCCCGAGGCCGCAGTTGTGCACATATATATATTGGGCCTGAGGCTGCAGTTCAATATTCAGATAAACAGGTTGTTCATCATTCAGAAGAGGGAGTATTCATATCCTTACTTCCTCTGTTCAGTTCAGTTCAGTTATCATTTCAGTTATTAGTTATCATTTTAGTTACCAGTTATCAGTTCAATTATCAGGTATCAGTTCGGTTATCAGTTATCATTTCGGTTTCAGTTTAAATTGTTATCATTTCAATTATCAAATATCAATTCTCAGTTATCAGCATAGTTTCAGTTTCAGCATTTATAATTCTTTCTTTTAGTTGCTTTATATACCAGTGCAATTCAAATGTACTGACGTCCCTTTTTCCCGGGGCCTGCATCGTAATGATTCACATGTTGATGATTTAGAACGCTAGGATTCTCGTATCAGCTATTTGGTGATCCCCAGTTCGTTCGGGGCATTATTAGTATCTTACAGTCTTCAGTATTTTCAGACATTCAGTGTTTTCAGTACTCCAATAGAGGCTTCATAGACTAGAGTATCAATTAGACAAAGTCACAAGCTTTTTGTGTTAAGAAATGTTGGCTACAGACATGACTCAGACTTGTATTAGTGTTTCCACACTTTGATTTTTATCATTCAGACTTTCAGTATATCAGCATGTGTTAGTTTATCTTACGCATTTAGTATGTTATGATATCACATATTGATTCAGCCAGCCAGTTGGTTCGCTCGGTCACATATAGTCAGGCATCGAGTGGCGTGTTACGTCCAGGCCCATGTTCCGGGCATGACAAAGCTTGGTATAAGAGCACTAGGTTCAAGAGTCCTAGGGAGTCTATGAACCCGTGTCTAGGGGAGTTTTCTTTATATGTATGTGCCGGCCGCTCATATAAATGGTTAACTACCAAGACATCCAGGATTGTCTCATTTCATTCTACTCTAGATCGTGCCATGAAGCTTAGAGCAATAGTTAACCTTCTCTCTCTATCGAATTCCAAACATATTGGATGCCCAAGCGACGCACACGAGAAACCTAAGTTCCTAGAGAGGATAATTTCCCATTGGGGTATAATTATGGAGTACAGGTTGGTAAATATGAGACTTGAGAGGATGTTAAAAGTGTGATGCAATGGATAGTAGTACATATTAGAGCATAACCGTATTAGAAAGTACAAGAGCAGTCATTATGTTTTTGGTTATCAGTTTAACTCAGTTACCAGTTCTACAGTCTTTCAGTTATCAGGTTTATGGTTATTCAGTATGCCAGTTATTTCTTATTCAGTTACCAGATCTCTAATTTACAGTGTATCCAGCGTCTGCTGACTTGGGAGTATACGGTGATGCCTACGGGTGCTAAGAGAAAATGTAAGAACAATGATTGTAGCAAAATTGTCACATGTTTTAGGTCTGAATTAAGACCAGGACTTGCCAGATTGTGTAGGAAGTGATTTATAAGGTGATGGTATCTCAGAAGGACATGTTTATGTATGGTTGTGTATCCAAATGTGTCTTACCTCACAGAACAATTTCATTTTTTAATTCTTAGAAATTGAGCTACATGTTGGATTACGATAATTTAGATGTCAGACCCTACAATGTAGCAGGTTAAGAATTTGACCGAAACTGGCATAGAATTGGTTATTATAGTTTTGGACAGAAAAGAGACTACAGACAAAATTCCTAGTAGTCAGAAATGTTTGATATTACCAAAGATGTATTTTTCATACGACTCATGTATATGACTAAGAAGACATGATGTATGAAGTGAGAATCAACAGCAGCCGATATTGAATTTCAGGGAATGATTTTAAGTTGTTCATATTTATTCATACTAGAACTAGAAAATACCACCTTAGTAAGTTACTATAAAAAGTAGGTAGTATTGTGAGATAAAGGATATGACAGTTCCCTTTAGGTATATGACTATGTGTTTACCCCAAACGTTTGTATTTTGATATGATTTTGAAGTGTATAGAAATTAGATATTCCAATTTTGTTTAATACAGATGAAATTTCCCTAAGTGTGATCCATGTGCATAGTAAAAAAAAAGACAGTGTGCGACCGTAGAATAGGGTCGGATGGTGAGGGAAGATAGGAATAACCTTATGCTTCACTTTAGTTATTCAATGCAGAGCAAGAAAACATAATGCTAGCAGGTGGTTACTAAAAGAATAGTAAATGAATTTTGAGTAAATATAGTGAATTAGCAATTTCAGCAGACGTAGTAGAGGTAAGATTTGATTCACTCAGCCAGGTTAACTCTAGTGAGTGGATGACACTTTGAAATATCGAACATATGTTAGAACCCAAAGAGTTTAAGTTAAACCCAAAGTAAAGTGACAGTGGAAAAAAATCAACGAGCAGTAAGAGATCAACTATAACGAAATAGCCTTTAAGAATTATCGAAAAGAGGTTTCCCCAAGATTGACAGTGTAAGCAGAGTTAAATTATTAAGATTGTGTATGATAGTTGTGAATACATTAGCTTTCCCTTATGTAAGTAATATAGTTTTTCCTAGTAAGGAAGATTTCTTAGGAGTAAGTTGAAAGATGAGTCGTCGTTGTCATAAAGTGCAAAAAAAATTGCAGAAGATAAGAAAAGTTGTTCAGATCTCAACAAAAGAGAATGATCCACAAGTACAAGATCCTAACCTTTGTTTTAAGGGAGAGATGTGAAAATCATCAGTAAGTCCAGTTAGAGATTTGAAATCCACATAGTTAGCATGGGGCAGAAACCTACAAAATCATGGCCAGTTACGTATTACGAGGGTAGTGCCATTGCATGAGACTCTAATATTCCGAGTACTGGTCAGTGACTTAGCTCACAAAAATACTATAAGTGTTTTTAGGAAGTGCTTAAGAAGATAATCAAGTGTGGGAAGTATAGCTCATGAATGAGGTAGAGATGAGAACTATGTTGAAAGAAGTTCACTACTTAGCCAAGGTAGGAGTTCGACTTTCGGACACCAAAGATAGTGGAGTTGTTGTCTAGAACAGGACCTGTTCCTCCTTAGTAGCCGAAGTGAAGGAGAAACGGTTTGATGATCCCTACTTGTTGTAGCTGAAATAGGGGATTCACATGCATAAGATAATGGCTTTTGAACAAGGGGGAGATGATGTTACTTTGAGGTACCAGGATAGATTGTGTGTTCCAACCATAGATGGACTTAGCGAGCGAGGAAGATGTTATAAGCCCATAATTCTAGGTATTCTAAACACCGAAGTTTCCCAAAGATGTATCATGATCTTAACGAGATTTAGTGGTTGAACGACATGACAAGAGAGTTGCAGACTATGTGGACAAGTGTCTGAATTGTCAGCAAGTGAAAGTCGAGCAGCAGAAAACCAAGTGTTTATCTCAGAACACACACATCCTTTAGTGGAGATGGTAAATATGGACCTTATAATAAGATTATCTCGTTCATTTTAAAAGCATGATTTTTATGGGCGAAGGTGTAGATTGCCAACTATTTTGTTCGAAGTTGGCGAGGCGGAGTTCCTGGGAGTAGATTTGGTCAATCAGAGTTGCCAAAAGTCTTATCCGAACAAACAACATAGAGAACTAGAGTTTCAAGTTGATGATTGGGTGTTTCGGAAAGTTTTGCCTATGAAAGGTGTTATAAGATTTTGGAAGAAAGGAAAGCTCAATCCGAGATACATCGGGCCATATAGGATCCTATGAAGGATCGGGTAAGTAGCTTATGAGTTAGATTTTCCACCATAATTATCGGTTGTACACCAGTATTTCACATGTCATGTTATAATATTCATGCTTCCAGTATTCAAATCTCAAGTCACAACATTTGTGTTTCTAGTATTCAGATCTCATGTTTGAACATTCAAGTCAGTTCAGTACTCAGATACTCATGTCAGTCTAGTACTCAGATGTTCATGCTAGCTTAAAACATAGATATTGATGTGAGTTCAGCAATCAGATATTCATATCAGTTCAGCACACGATTATTCGTGCCAGTTCAGTATTCATATATCCACGTTAGTTCATTATTCACGTACTCAAACAAGTATTAATATATGTGTATCATATTATGCATATTATTATGCCCTATGGAGCTAGTGTTATGCTCTGTTAGATGGTAGGTATTTTGCACAAATGTCGAATGTATCTAACCTTCTCATTCAGACCTTAGAATACAATCTCCATGTCTTTCAGTGTTTAGTCAGTCTAGTAGCCATTCAGTCTAGTACCTATTCAGTTCAGTATCTCATCAGCGTAGTAATCGTGTATTCATTCAAGTTTAGTATGCAAGTGTTAATGAATGTTCATGTACACACCAGACACATTTAAGGTCCGAAGATAGCCGAAGATACAGCAAGGACAATCATTCGAGGACGAATGATCCCAAGGGGGAGATAACGTAACACCCCATAAATTTGAATCAGCTATGGATGCATTAAATGAGTATTAATGAGATGGTGTGATGACCCGACCCGTCGTCACCTGAGTTACCACTTCGTTTTCCCCATTTTTAGCTTCTTTATGCTTCATTATCCGTATCTTATGTGATCGAGTTGGTTTGAAGAGATTTTGGTAGGAAATGAGACACTTAGTCTCTTTGAGGAAGGTTTGGTTTGGAAAAGTCAACCAGATGTTGACTTATGAGTTAAAGGGCTCGGATGTGATTTCCGGTTATTCGGTTAGCTTCGGGGGATGATTTGTGACTTAGGAGCGTGATCAAAAGTGATGTTGGAGGTCCGGTGTAGAATTAGGCTTGGATTGGCGAAGTTATTATTTTGGCGAATTCCGGTTGATAGGTGAGATTTTGATCCGAGGGTCAGAATGGGATACCGAGAGTTTCTGTAGCTTCGTTAGGTGATTTGGGATGTGAGTGCAAAACTTCAGGTCATTTGAAGCTGTTTTGGTCGGGTTTTTGATGAAATGCGAGTTTCGGAAGTTTTAGAAGAACTTGGGCTTGAATTCGATGAGAATTGATGGTTTTAGTGTTATTCGAGGTGTTTAAATGATTTGAAAAAGTTTGAATGATGTTTTAGGATGCGTTGGTGCTTTTGGTTGAGGTCCCAGGGGCCTCGGGTGAGTTTCAGATGGTCAATCGGATCATTTTTGGCTTTGAGGAGTTGCAGATTTTTCATTTCAGGTATTGCAGAGATTTATCTCTTCGCGTTCGCGTAAGGGCCTCGCGTTCGCGAAGAAGGATTTGGAAGGCAGGAATTTAAGCCTTCGCATTCGCGTTAGAAACTCGCGTTTGTGGAAGGCAAAGGGGGTTGAGCTTCACGTTCGCGTCAACCCATTCGCGTTCGCGTAGGAGGGGCCTGGGCCCCGTTGGCATTGTTCTTCGCGTTTGCGGCATCAAGCTCGCGTTCGCGTAGTTGTAACAGTTAAAGCATCGCGTTCGCGGGTAAGGCACCGCGTTCGCGAAGGGTAATTTGGTCAGAGGCAAGTTTTGTTCATCGCGAACGCGAGAGAGCCCTCGCGTTCGCATAGAGCAAAAAGTCACCTGGGCAGAATAGATTTAAGTCATTTTGTTCCGTGAGCTAGGTTATTTTTCCACCATTTTTGAGCATCCTTGAGAGATTTTGGACGGGAATTGAAGGGATTTCGACTGGGATTGATTGGAGGTAAGTTTTATGAACTAAAGACATGATTTAATTGTATAATCAACCTAGAAATTCATGAAAAATTATCAAAAAGGGGGAAGAACTAGGGCTTGAGTTTTAAATTTTCAAATTGGGTTTTGATGGGTCATTTGAGCTCGGATTTGAGAGTTCTTGGTATATATAGACTCTTGGCGAGATAAGGAATCCGTTGATGTAAAATTTTCTGAGTTTCGAGAAGTGGGCCCGGGGCTCGGGTTTTGCAAATTTTGTGATTTTCGATGTTTTTCGATTCTTTTCGATTGGGTTATGTTCCCTTAGCCTATTGTGATGTATTCGTTGTGGTTTTGGTCAGATTCGACGCGCGAGGAGGCCGATTTGCGAGGCAAGGGCATAGCGAGCTAGGATTTTGGCCGGCTTGAGGTGAGTAATGATAGTAAATGATATCCTGAGGGTTTAAAACCCCGGATTTGCACAACGTAGTGCTATATTGAGGTGAAACACGCGCTCAATGACGAGCGCGGGGTTGTTTACTATTGGGGATTGTGACTTGGTCCGTCCCGACTTATGTTTTTACCGCGTATTTGACTGAGATGTGTTTTATTATCAACATGACTTGGGCCTATTGCCATATTTTGGGCTTCATGCCGACTACTTGAACCCTTCGTGGATTTTTATCACTGTTTCCTCGCTATTTTGATATACTACTTGAACTCAGTCCTGTGATTATACTGTTTTAAAAACTCAGCCGCTTCAATTGAATTTTAGTCTTAAATGATATTTCCACTGTTGTTTGGGCTGAGCACTACTATTTTATTGATGCCCGAGGGGCTTATGATGTTTTCTGGACTGAGTGAGGCCAAGGGCCATATGTGAGGATATGCTTAGTGATATGAGGCCGAGGACCTGAGATACATTTATATGCCACGAGGTGGCTTGAGTGACGTGAGGAGGCTTTCAGGCCTT
>NC_032000.1:13420288-13422125 GCF_001879085.1 Nicotiana attenuata | reverse complement strand
TTTGGCCGGCTTGAGATGAGTAATGATAGTAAATGATATCCTGAGGGTTTGAAACCCCGGATTTGCACAACGTAGTGCTATATTGAGGTGGAACACGCGCATCATGGCGAGCGTGGGGTTGTTNGAGTCTCGCGGATCGGTACGGAGACGTCTGTACTTATCCTTGGGAGGCTGCAGAACCTTTAGGAAAACTTTACATTCCTGAAATTCTTGTCGTGCGAACTTGTTGATCCGAGTACTAAATTTCTCTTTATTCTATCCTCTCACAGATGGCGAGGACGCGAGCTACCGGACGTGGCGGAGGACTACCAGTACCACACGCTGAGGCCACCAGAGGCCGTGGACGCGGTCGTGTTCGTGGCAGAGGCAGAGTAGCAAGGGCAGCAGCTGTTGATCCACCAGCTGCCCTAGCTACGAATCAGACTCCAGCAGCACTAGTTCAGACACCAGCTGTGCCCATCGTGATTCCGGGTCTTCAGGAGGCCTCGGCTCAGATTTTGACAGTTTGCACCGGCCTAGCTCAAGCAGTTTCAGCCACTACAGCAGCAGCTACTTCGCAGGCTGGGGGAGGCAATCAGATCCCCGCTGCTCGCACAACTGAGCAGGTAGTGTAGGGATTACAGACTCCAAAGGCACCTCCAGCCCAGCCAGTTGCACCAGTGCAGGAGTTCAGGGTTCCAGCTATGCCTGATGATGAGAAGCATTGTCTTGAGAGGTTTAGTAGACTCCAGCCTCTGACGTTCACTGGTGCTGAGGGAGAGGATACCCAGGGTTTTCTTGACAGATGTTAGCGGATGCTCCGTACAGCAGGAATTCTCGAGTCTAGTGGTGTGGCTTTTACAACCTTTCAGTTTACCGGGGCTGCCTTCACTTGGCGGGAGGTGTATGAGAGGCGTAGGCCGACTGGTGCAGCACCTTTGACTTGGCAGGAGTTCTCCACTCTCTTCTTGGAGAAGTATGTACTGCAGTCCCGCAGAGAGGAGTTGCGCAAGCAGTTTGAGTGGTTACGGCAGGGAGATATGACTGTGTCTCAGTACGAGATAAGGTTTTCAGAGTTGGAATGTCATTCCGTCTGGATGGTTCCGACTGATCGTGAGCGTATCAGGAGATTTGTTGATGGCCTTAACTGCCATCTCCGTGTTCTTATGACTAGAGATAGAGTGCTGGGTGCTACATTTGAGGAGGTGGTTGATATAGCTCGAGAGATTGAGGCGGTTCGCCGTCATGATCGAGAGGAGAGGGAGGCCAAGAGGCCTCGAGGTTCTGGTAGTTATAGTGGCGCTCCTTCGAGGGGATAGTTCCAGCATGGTCGGGGTCGTTCTTTCAGGCCCGCTCAGTCCGCTCGTCCCGAGTATCGTGGTGCATTTTCAGGTCGTGGTTATCATGGTTCTCAGCAGGGTGAGCCTTCACTCAGCGCTCTTCAAGCACATAGTTCATTTCGTGCCCCGTCTGTTCAGGGTTCTTCTAGGTCGAGTGCGTCAGCTAGCCCCTCCGGCGCGAGGGGTTCCCTTCAGTCCCATTCTCTTTCACCTGGGAGTTGCTATGAGTGTGGAGAGTTTGGGCATATGTGGAGGCAGTGTCCGCATCGTGCTGCTAGCTCATCTCAGCAGAGGAGCCAGCCCTCGTCTTCTGGTCCAGTTTCTTCAGCACCCGCCCCGCCAGCTAGGGGTGAGGGTCAGGCAGCCAGGGGTACCCCTAGAGGTGGAGGTCGATCAGGCGGTTGTCAGGCTCGTTTTTATGCTCTTTAGGGCAGGACAGATGCCATTGCTTCAGATGTCGTCATTACAGGTATTGTTTCAGTCTGCCACAGAGATGCCTCAGTCTTATTTGATCCCGG
>NC_032000.1:13330272-13420263 GCF_001879085.1 Nicotiana attenuata | reverse complement strand
CTACACCTATTCTTCTGTGTCCTCATATTTTGATCATTATTTGGGTACGTCCCGAGGGTGTTCTGCTTTACCAGTTTCATGTATCTACCCGGTGGGCGATACTATTGTTGTAGACCATGTGTACCGGTAATGTTTAGTGACTATTGGGGGTCTGGAGACCCGAGTTGATCTATTGCTATTGAGCATGGTGGATTTTGATGTTATTTTGGGCATGGACTGGTTATCTCTGTGTCATGCTATTCTAGACTGTCATGCTTAGACAGTCACTTTGGCTATACCGGTGTACGAGGATCGAGTGGCGTGGTCTGATTGATTATGTTTCTAGTAGGGTGATTTCATTCTTAAAGCCTAGCGATATGGTTGGGAAGGGTGCCTTTCATATTTGTGCGTGTTCGTAGGGATGTTGGAGCCGAGACATCCTAGCATTGATTCTGTCCCAGTTGTGAGGAGTTTCCCGATGTATTTCTGCAGACCTGCCGGGCATGCCACCGGACAGGGACATCGATTTTGGTATTAAACTGGTGCCGGGCACTCAGCCCATTTCTATTCCGCCATATGTATAGCACCGCAGAGTTGAAAGAATTAAAGGATCAGCTGCAGGGAAACATCTAGATAAGGGGTTCATTCGGCCTAGTGTGTCACCGTGGGGTGCACCGGTTCTGTCTGTGAAGAAGAAGGATGGCACCGTGAGAATGTGCATTGACTACAGGGCAATTGAACAAAGTAACAGTGAAGAACAAGTATCCCATGCTCGCATTGATGATTTATTTTGACCAGCTTCAGGAGCGAGGGTGTCTCCAAGATTGATCTCCGTTCGGGCACACCAGTTGAAGATCAGGGATTCAGATATTCTTAAGACTGCTTTGAGGACTAGATACGGGCACTATGAGTTTCTTGTTATGACTTTTGGATGACTAATGCCCCTAGCAGCGTTCATTGCATCTGATGACAGTGTATTTTGGCCTTATCTGGATTCGTTCGTTTATCTTTTTATCGATGATATTCTGTGTACTCGCGAGTCAGGAGGAGCACGCGCAGCATTTGTGAGTTGTATTGCAAGATTGAGGCAGGAGAAAGCTTTATTGTAAAGTTTCTCAAGTGTGATTCTGGCTCAGTTCAGTGGCTTTATGGGGCACGTGGTGTCCAGCGAGGGTATTCAGGTCGACCCAGAAGATAGAGGCGGTTTCAAAGTTGGCCTAGAGCGACCTCAGCCACAGAGATTGTCGTAGTTTCCTTGGTTTTGCAGGTTATTACCGCGGTTTGTTCAGGGATTGTCCTCTATTGCATGCCCTTGACCAAGGTGACTCAGAATGGGTGCTCCATTTGTATGGTCGGACGAGTGCGAGGAGAGCTTTTCAGAAGCTCATGACAGCTTGATCCACAGCTCCAGTATTGGTTTTGCCTTCAGTTTCAGGTTCTTATACTGTATATTTTGATGCTTCGAGAGTTGGGATTGGATGTGTATTGATGTAGGAGGGGTAGAGTTATGCTTATGCTTCTCATCAGTGGAAGCCCCACGAGAAGAACTACCCTGTCCACTGATTTGGAGTTGGCTACATAGTTCATGGCTTGAAGATTGGAGGCACTACTTTTATGGCGTATCTTGTGAGGTATTCATCCGATCATCGCAGTCTTCAGGCATTGTTCAAGCAAAAGGATCTTAATTAAGAGCAGCGGAGGTGGCTAAGTTACTTACAGATTATGATATTTACCATTTGTTATCACCCGGGGAAGCCATGTAGTGGCCCGATGCTTTGAGACGAAAAGGCAGTGAGTATGGGAGATAGTTTTGGCATATATTCCGTTGGGAGAGGGCCCTTTTGCATTGATTGTCCTATGCCTTGTGCCAATCGGTTGGTGAGACTAGATTATTTCGAAACCTAGTTGGCGTTGGCTTGTGTGGTTTCTCGTCTTCCTTATATTGATCGCATTAGAGACGCCAGTATGATTGATCCGCATTTTGCTTGTCGTCAAGGACAACGGTGCAGCATATGGATGCCAGGGATGTTTACAATTGGTGATGATGGTATGTTTGAGGATGTAAGGCCGATTTGGTGACCAATGTGGATGGGTTCGGGAGTTGATATTTGGAGGAGGCCCATACCTCAACGACCGGTATTCCATTTATCCGTGTGCCGCCGAAGATGTGATCAGGACTTGAGGCTACAACTATTTGGTGGAGAAGCAATGAAGAAAGACATTGTAGGATTTTGGGCTCAGGTGTCTCAACTTCTCAGCAGGTGAAATATGACATCAGAGACTGTGGGCGGCGTACTTCAGCAGATGATTGCATATATCCCGAAGTGGAAGTGGTAGAGAGTCACTATGGATTTTTGGTGAGTGGTCTTTCCTCGACCTTGAAGAAGTTCTATTCGATTTGGTGATTGTTAGATTCGGGCTGACAAGCCGCAGCGCACTTCATTCTATGGTATGCACTACTATTCTTCGTGAGCGGCTGCAGGGATCTTTATCCGGAGTATTGTTCGGATTGCATGGCCTGTTCTCCAGTGTCTATTACTCGTGTACTCGTTTTACTCCATCATACATGTCCTTTAATCAATCCTAACGTAGGCAACTGTACACCTCTAGCCTCCAAATATTCCATTAAAAAATCTCCCTCGGAACTTTATCGTACCGCCTTTTCTCGAGTCGATGAAACCATATGCATACGGTCCTTTCTTTCTCTCCCTATACGAGCTCCATCAATCTCTTAAACAAGAGTCGATGGCTTCTGTAATCGAACGTCTCGGGCATAAACCCAAACTGGTTCTCGAAAATAGGACATCCACTCCTCTTTACCCTGTTAGCTCTACCACTTCCGTCTCCCACGATTTTCATAGTAGGCTAAGCCGCGGGATACTACCGCTTTGATACCAATAGTTATTACAATTATATATCACCCTGTTGTTCCTGTATACCTAGACGACAACCATCGCGCTCCAACCTCCACTCTTCGGGCGGTTTTCTTCGTTCTAAAATGACATTTAAAATAACCTAATCGAGCCACTGCCAGTTTGCCTTGCCCGCACTCTTCCAAAACTCCACCGGCTGATTTCATCCGGCTTGGTCCTTTGCCCCTGCCGCAAGGGCTACCTCTGTAGGCGGATAGTACACCCTTGTTCTTGTATTATAAGAATCCACCGTGCTCCACCTCAACTCTTCGGTCGTCTTCTTCATTCTTAAAATGACATTAAATACCTAGTTAGCCCACCTCCAAAAGCCTAGCCTGCCCGTTCACTCGTTCCAAAACCAGTCCATCGGGCATTTCATTCGGCCCGTCGCTTTGCCCCTGCTCGATCTTACCGACATAAGCCCCCTACCAACACTTCCTCCAACTTCTAATCACCTTACAATTACCCAAGTCTACAACGGCTCCTGGAAGAGTTCCACATCACCTTAGTACATTAACCATGCTCATGTCCCTCCCCCCTTCGTTTAAGAGACTATGAAGTAGATCTGCCACTCGACGGATAAGCCCTCCATCCAAAAAACTCTACATCTCTCTCTTTTTTTCTCCAAGTGTGAGTTCTGGCTCAGTTCAGTGGCTTTCTTGGGGCACGTGGTGTCCAGCGAGGGTATTCAGGTCGACCCGAAGAAGATAGAGGCGGTTCAGAGTTGGCCTAGACCGACCTCAGCCTCAGAGATTCGTAGTTTCCTTGGTTTGGCAGGTTATTACCGCCGGTTTGTTCAGGGATTTTCCTCTATTGCATCGCCCTTGACCAAGTTGACTCAGAAGGGTGCTCCATTTGTATGGTCGGACGAGTGCGAGGAGAGCTTTCAGAAGCTCATGACAGCTTTGACCACAGCTCCAGTATTGGTTTTTCCATCAGCTTCAGGTTCTTATACTGTATATTGTGATGCTTCGAGAGTTGGGATTGGATGTGTATTGATGCAGGAGGTTAGAGTTATTGCTTATGCTTCTCGTCAGTTGAAGCCCCACGAGAAGAACTACCCTGTCCATGATTTGGAGTTGGCTGCCATAGTTCATGCTTTGAAGATTTGGAGGCACTACTTGTATGGCGTATCTTGTGAGGTATTCACCGATCATCGCAGTCTTCAGCATTTGTTCAAGCAAAAGGATCTTAATTTGAGGCAGCGGAGGTGGCTAGAGTTACTTAAGGATTATGATATTACCATTCTGTATCACCCGGGGAAGGCCAATGTAGTGGCCGATGCTTTGAGCCGAAAGGCAGTGAGTATGGGGAGTTTGGCATATATTCCAGTTGGGGAGAGGCCCTTTGCAATTGATGTCCATGCCTTGGCCAATCGGTTGGTGAGACTAGATATTTCGAAGCCTAGTTGGGCGTTGGCTTGTGTGGTTTCTCGGTCTTCCTTATATGATCGCATTAGAGAGCGCCAGTATGATGATCCGCATTTGCTTGTCGTCAAGGACAAGGTGCAGCATGATGATGCCAGGGATGTTACCATTGGTGATGATGGTATGTTGAGGATGTAAGGCCGGATTTGCGTGACCAATGTGGATGGGCTTCGGGAGTTGATATTGGAGGAGGCCCATACCTCGCGGTATTCCATTTATCCGTGTGCCGCGAAGATGTATCAGGACTTGAGGCTACACTATTGGTGGAGAAGAATGAAGAAAGACATTGTAGGATTTGTGGCTCGGTGTCTCAACTGTCAGCAGGTGAAATATGAGCATCAGAGACTGGGCGGCGTACTTCAGCAGATGATTATTCCCGAGTGGAAGTGGGAGAGAGTCACTATGGATTTTGTGAGTGGTCTTCCTCGGACTTTGAAGAAGTTCGATTCGATTTGGGTGATTGTAGATCGGCTGACCAAGCCCGCGCACTTCATTCTGGTATGCACTACCTATTCTTCGGAGCGGCTGGCAGGGATCTTTATCCGGGAGATTGTTCGGTTGCATGGTGTTCCAGTGTCTATTATCTCAGATAGAGGTACTCAGTTTACTTCTCAGTTCTTGAGGACTTTTCAGCGAGAGTTGGGTACGCAGGTGGAGTTGAGCACAGCATTTCATCCTCAGACGGACGGGCAGTCCGAGCGTACTATTCAGATATTGGAGGAAATGTTGCGTGCCTGTGTTATTGATTTTGGAGGTTCTTGGGATGATTTTTTGCCGCTTGTAGAGTTTGCCTACAACAACAGCTATCAGTCGAGCATTTAGATGGCTCCGTATGAGGAGTTGTATGGGAGGCGGTGTAGATCTCCAGTTGGTTGGTTCGAGCCTGGTGAGGCTAGGCTATTGAGGACAGAGTTGGTTCAGGATGCTTTAGAGAAGGTGAAGCTGATTCAGGAGAGGCTTGGTACAGCACAGTCGCGTCAGAAGAGTTATGCGGACCGGAAGGTTCGAGATGTGTCTTATATGGTTGGTGAGAAGGTCTTGCTGAAGGTTTCGCCCATGAAGGGTGTTATGCGGTTTGGAAAGAAAGAAAAGTTGAGTCCACGGTTTATTGGGCCTTTTGAGGTACTTAGGAGGATTGGGGAGGTGGCCTACATGCTTGCCTTGCCACCCAGCTTGTCGGGCGTGCATCCGATATTTCATGTATCTATGCTCCGGGAGTATATTGGGGACCCGTCCATGTATTGGACTTTAGCACGGTTCAGCTGGATGATGATTTGACCTATGATGTGGAGCCAGTGGCTATTTGGGTAATCAAGTTCGAAAGTTGAGATCAAAGGATATAGCTTCGGTGAAAGTGCAGTGAAGAGGTTGGCCCGTGGAGCAGGCTACCTAGGAGACCGAGCGGGACAAGCGGAGCAGATATCCTCACCTGTTTGAGGCTTCAGGTATATTTCTTGACCCGCTCGAGAACGAGCGTTTGTTTTAGTTGGGGAGGATGTGACGACCCAACCCGTCGTCACGCGATTTACTGCTTCGTTTTCCCCATTTTCAACTTCTTTATGCTTCATTATCCGTATCTTATGTGATCGAGTTGGTTTGAAGAGGTTTTGGTAAGAAATGAGACACTTAGTCTCTTTAAGGAAGGTTTGGTTTGGAAAAGTCAACCGGATGTTGACTTATGAGTTAGAGGGCTCGGATGTGATTTCCGGTGATTCAGTTAGCTTCGTGGGATGATTTGTGACTTAGGAGCGTGATAGGAAGTGATTTTGGAGGTCCGGTGTAGAATTAGGCATGGATTGGCGAAGTTTGTATTGCGAATTTCGGTTGATAGCTGAGATTTTGATCCAAGGGTCGGAATGGGATTCCGAGAGTTTCTGTAGCTTCGTTAGGTGATTTGTGATGTGTGTGCAAAATTTCAGGTCATTTGGAGGTGCTTTGTCGGGTTTTTGATCAAATGCAAGTTTCGGAAGTTTTAGAAGAACTTAGGCTTGAATTCAATGAGAATTGATGATTTTAGTGTTGTTCGAGGTGTTTTGATGATTGGAACAAGTTTGAATGATGTTTTAGGATGCGTTGGTGCTTTTGGTTGAGGTCCCGGGGGCCTCGGGTGAGTTTCGGATGGTCAATCGGATCATTTTTGACTTTGAGGAGTTGTAGATTTTTCATTTCAGGTGTTGCAGAGATTTATCTCTTCGCGTTCGCGTAAGGGGCTCGCGTTCGCGAAGAACGATTTGGAAGGCAGGAATTTAAGCCTTCGCGTTCGCGTTAGAAACTCGTGTTCGCGGAAGGCAAAGGGGGTTGAGCTTCGCGTTCGCGTCAACCCGTTCGCGTTCGCGTAGGAGGGGCCTGGGCCCCGTTAGCATTGTTCTTCGCGTTCGCGGCATCAGGCTCGCATTCGCGTAGTTGTAACAATTAAAGCGTCGCGTTCGCGGGTAAGTCACCGCGTTTGCGAAGGGTAATTTGGTCAGAGGAAAGTTTTGTTCATCGCGAATGCGAGAGAGCCCTCGCGTTCGCATAGAGTAAAAAGTCACCTGGGCAGAATAGATTTAAGTCATTTTGTTCCGCGAGCTAGGTTATTTTTTCCACCATTTTTGAGCATCCTTGAGAGCTTTTGGACGGGAATTGAAGGGGATTTCAACTGTCATTGATTGGAGGTAAGTTTTATGAACTAAAGACATGATTTAATTGTAGAATCAACCTAGAAATTCATGAAAATTTATCAAAAAGGGGGAAGAACTAGGGCTTGAGTTTTGAAATTTCAAATTGGGTTTTGATGGGTCATTTGAGCTCGGATTTGGGAGTTCTTGGTATATATAGACTCGTGGCGAGATAAGGAATCCGTTGATGTAAAATTTTCTGAGTTTTGAGAAGTGGGCCCGGGGCTCGGGTTTTGCAAATTTCGTGATTTTCGATGTTTTTCGATTCTTTTCGATTGGGTTATGTTCCCTTAGCCTATTGTGACGTATTCGTTGCGGTTTTGGTCAGATTCAACGCGCGAGGAGGCCGATTTGTGAGGCAAGGGCATAGCGAGCTAGGATTTTGGCCGGCTTGAGGTGAGTAATGATAGTAAATGATATCCTGAGGGTTTGAAACCCCGAATTGGCACAACGTAGTGCTATATTGAGGTGAAACACGCGCTCAATGACGAGCACGGGGTTGTTTACTATTGGGGATTGTGACTTGGTACGTCCCGACTTATGTTTTTACCGCGTATTTGACTGAGATGTGTTTATTATCAACATGACTTGGGCCTATTGCCCTATTTTGGGGTTCATGCCGACTACTTGAACCCTCCGTGGATTTTTATCACTGTTTCCTCACTATTTTGATATACTACTTGAACTCAGTCCTGTGATTATACTATTTTACAAACTCAGCCGCTTCAATTGAATTTTAGACTTAAATGATATTTCCACTATTGTTTAGCTGAGCACTACTATTTTATTGATGCCCGATGGGCTTATGATGTTTTCTGGACTGAGTGAGGCCGAGGGCCTGAGATACATTTATATGCCACGAGGTGGCTTGAGTGACGTGAGGAGGCTTTCAGGCCTTGTGAGTGATGTGAGGAGGCTTTCAGGCCTTATGAGTGATGTGAGAAGGCTTTTAGGCCTTCTGTCGATATAGAGCTTGGGCCGTAAGGGGTCCCTCCGGAGTCTGCACACCCACAGTGAGCGCGGGTACCCATATGATCTGAGAGTGAGCCCGAGGGGCTGATGCTATACAGAGTGACTGATACTGAGCTCGAGGGGCTGACACTGTTCTGAGCGATTGATAGTGGGCCTGAGGGGCAGATTCCTACTCACTATTTACTTGTTGTTTACCTGATTTACCTGTTTTTAAAAGGATATTTCATTTGGCTCTTTACTGTTTACTGCTTAAAGTGATTTACAACCTGATATAGAATTGCCTTGTGCACTTGTGTGTTTTCATGCCTTCGGTTATTATTTATTATTATTACTTACTGGGTCGGAGTACTCACATTACTCCCTGCACCATGTGTGCATATTCAGGCATAGCAGAGTCCGCACCTGAGCGTTGATTCCTTCCAGACCAGGCAGCGATTTGGAGTTACGAGGTAGTTGTTGACGTCCGCATCCCCTTATCTCCCCTATCCTCTATCATTTATGTTTTCTTCAGACTATTGTACCGGATTTCATACTTTGTAGACTTATATAAAACTCTGTAGTAGCTCGTGACTTGTGACACCCCGGTTTGGGCTGTGTCGGGATGGTTTCCCTTGTTATTGTCGTTGTTCTGTATTATTGGCTATATCAAGCATGTATTAGAATTGTTAATGTTAATTAATTGCTTTAAAAGAGGTGTTTGCATTGTTGTGGCTGGCCTTGTCTTCACGAGAGGCGCCATCACGACCGGGTTTGGGAATTGGGTTGTGACAGATGGTTATCAATTGGTTATGATAATAAGTGTACGAGGCATATCATAAGTGATTTGGGGTCTAAGGAGAGACCTAAGTCTAAGCCAAGATGGAAAATTAAATGATAGACTAAAAATCCAAATGAGTACTCACAAGACCACACTTTGGACGAGCATATCTACAGATATATATGGCTTTACGTGATGCACAATGATCACGCCCAACTATACCTTATAAAAAGGACTAAGTGGTCGTTGCAAATATAATCCGGTTTACAAGTCCGGAGTCGAATCCCACAGAGAACTAAGGCTTAGCTACAACTCTTCACGATCACCTAGAAGACAAGCTCGAACAATTCCTAACTTATAGATATTAAGATTCTTGTGTTTAACTAATTAACTAACAAATTAAAATAATAAATTAACACTAAAGATACTACAGGTTGGAGAACAGATTTAGGAGGTCTATAGTTATGATTTCCCCAATGTCGGAATCCTTCCCGCTATGTCTTTTATAATTTTGCCTAAGTATTCTCTACCGATCATGAGCGCTCTGCATGTTGTAATTCTCTCCCGAGTAATTATGACAATTTACTAGACATACTCTCCCGAGTAACGCTAGCTGGCTTTAATTACAGCTCACTTAGATCACACCCAAGGTTTCGTTATCCCTAATCACACCTTTTAATCCTTGGCTATTGATTCCTCACATACGTCGGGAGTGATGTTGTTCAACAACTACCTAAATATGCAATCTCTCCCAAGTAATACATACTAAATATGCACGGCTAATTGAGGGCCCTTCAATCAACCACTAGAATAATATAGTTGAACAAATAGAGAAAATACTGCGGCTCAATTATGTAAAAACATAACAAGAATTTATCCTTTAAAAGGTTCCATCAAAACCATAGATAACAAATTAGCTATTCATGATAGTATGTAAAACTACAATACAAAAAGTCATTACCAACAATGAAAAATAGGAAGAGGAAGGAAAAACTCGTAGAAGAATTCCCCGCCTTGCTCCTATTGTGTCTCTGCCTCCTTAGGTTGAATCTGTGTCTCAAATCTGACCAACCCCGATCTCTCCTTCTCGGTTTGTCTTTTTTTGTTCTCGTCAAAAGTGACGTTTTTAGGTCTATCTATATGTTTGAGACAAGCCCTAAATGTGTAGGTCAACTTCTAGTCAAACCGGGAAATACTTAAAACCTTCAAAACTTGGACTGGACCTGGCCTTAGGCCTGATAATGCCTGGATAATGCCAGCCTAGGCCTGGCTTTAAGCTGGCCTCGCCTGGATAAAGCCTGGTTATCCCTCGCTTCAAGCTAGCCTCACCTGGATAAGGCCTGGTTAGGCCTGGCTCTAAGCTGATCTCACCTGGATAAAGCCTAGTTAGCCCTGGCTTCAAGCTAGCCTCACCTGGATAAAGCCTGGTTAGGCCTGGCTCTAAGCTGGCCTTACCTGGATAAAGCCTGGTTAGTTGACTTTTTCCCGGCTTCTCCTTTTCATCGTTCTCGAGCGTCCTTTTGACATTTAAGCATCCCTTTAGCTCTACTTTCATTTCCGATGCACCTACACATAAAATAGCCTCCATTACGCTCAAACAAAGTGTATTTTAACATTAAATCATGTAAAACGCAAGGCATATAATGTGCAAAAACCATGAATTATAGCCACACATCAATACCCCCACACTTAAACATTTGATCGTCCTCGAGCAATCAAGCAACACTTATGGACACGAACTTTTTAACCAATTCCCTTAACTTGTCACACCAAGAATATTTAAAATATACTAATCACAAAGGTGTAACATCTTCACCTCAAGATTTGACTCGCAAGCACCATGCATTATTCACAACTCACTCACTTATACTAACATAGAGGTCAATGACATTACCTTTCCATCATGAATCACGTGCCCCCACACAACAAAAGAGAGTAGTTCCACACAAAATAAAATTTAAAAAGAATTAGGAACTCAAGATAGAAATAATTCACTCACTCAAAATAACATTCATATGCTACAAAAGATGCACCATAGGCTTCACATAGTGTATTACTCTACTAATAGAGCTCATTCAGTCTAGGATCAAGTATGACTTTATTTGGTTGTAATGTAGGCTGCGGGACGGGTAGGATGCATTTAGATAAAAGAGTCACTAAACCTCCCTAGGCACTTTAATACATATACTTTAACATTCAAACCCTATACTTATGTAAAACCAAACTCCACCTTCACAACAATGTATATTACCCCATTCTTCTTTAAGCATACTTACATCAAAAGCCAACACTTATCATGGAATATTTTTTTTCTCACAAGATTCCAACTATTTTTTTTATTTTTTTTTTCAATTCAAGTGGCTCTTACTTGTTCAAAACAGTGCACCTATCGTTTTATTAGTTCCGCTCAAAAGCCAAACCAGCCACCCCACACTTTAACTTTTACATAGTTCATAAACAATTCAAGTGCTCATGAAAGGTTACAATTGTTCAAATAGATGGTTAATTCAAATAAATGGGTAAGGCTTGTAATGTGGTTGCCAAAGAAACAGGATTACATGCTCAAAGGGGTTAACTACGATACATAACAATTAGGCGAGTAAAATATACATATCTGGCTCAACAAAGAAACGCCTATATCACTTCCAAGACTGAACAAAACTACTATTTCGCTTTGCAAACACACGGGACAAGTTCTAGGAATCAAATTCAATGCACAGAATAACACCCAAAACTCACACTCACATGGCACATAACTCACACGGGATTGGATTCATCAAGACACTGTAGTCAAAGCAGTTAAGAAAAGTTAAGAACATACAATTTAAGGTACTTATACAAGAGTCAAAAACTGAGCCTAAGCGTCACAACCAAAGTACTCACTATTCTCAAGGCATAAAAAAGTCAAGAGATATTGCTTCAATTCAAAACACAACACAATGGCTCCTATTCCTAAAAAAAAACTAACTACACCCGGTTCAAACAAAACTCTTGGAAAAGAACCGCGACACAAAGAAAAACCGAGGGGTAATTGCTACCTTACCTAACAACAAAAAATCTTTTTATCTTTTCCTTTAGACTTAAATCCCTCAAGAAAATTGTCTAATAGATCCATCGTCGGGAAAAGTCCAAACCATTTTTTTTTTCTAAAAAAAAAAATATATTCAATTAAACTAACACAACTAAAATAGCATAGAAATTCACCCAGACAATCTCCTCACCCCACACTTAAAATTGTGCATTGTCCCCAATGCACACCATAACTAATAAAAGAGTAAAAGAAACTCCCTGGTAGGCCATAGGCCGAAGCACTAACAGCTCATGGGGTACTCAGACTTCTCCCAAGCTTGGTCCTTCTTGCGGGTACGTCACACTTAGTTCCAACCATTTGGTTTGCTGTTGCATCTTTCCAATAGCTTTGCTTTCCATGCTCCTAGAAAATAAAAAATTGACACTACAAAAAATAATACAATAAAACAAAAAAAAGAAAGCAATAAAGCTGGGTTGCCTCCCAACAAGTGCTTGATTTAACGCCGGCACGACGCGAATCAATTTTTGCCTCCACCTCGAGCTTATGAATTGAACCCCCAATTTTGATTCAAGCTTATGATTATGGTCATGGGGCGGTGGAACGAATCTAACTGGCTCAAGGAAATAATGTGGTATTCTGCACTCCTTGGCCTTTGTATGAGGTATGGAATCCTGACTTTCTGGCAAGAAGAATTCAAGAGTATATGCACCTTGTACCTCAATCCTTGACTCTTCAATTGGTTCGGATGACTCTATTTCCATATCTCATCCAAATATTATGTGGAAAATGCTTGGAGTGTGGACCAATGCGCTCAAACACATGAACTTCAGGACTTTCAACATCCTCAACATCAATGATACTAGAGTTAACAAAATTTATATCCTCAAAGTCCTTGGATGGCTCTAGTCTCACTTCTTCAACATTGACATCCTCAAATTGTAGTTGGCTAGGTTGTTGATGTTCTACTCTGACCTCCCCAATTAACACCTCAAATTCATGCTCTTCTTGTCTACTATCCTCAATATTGTCTTGTTGAGCATTAAAAGCTCCAACCACTTGACTCAATTGAGCCTCCAACTTGCGAATAGTTGCCTCTTGCCTTTCTATCTGCAATTGTTTTTCATTATTTTGTTTCAAAAGGCACTTTAACATATCCTTGATCTCCTTCAGGTCTGCATCCCCAGGTTCTTTGTTCCTGTTAACTTTACAAGAAAAGGTAGAACCATCATAATAAGGGGTTGGGGGAAGATAAGAAATATAAGAACAACCATAAAAGTGACCATTTTTACAACCACACACAACACACACATTCCCACAAATAAGATTGTGTTAGTGCACATAACTCGCTCTCTGGAACGTTTTGAAAATTTTGCCACGGGTGATTTCCTTCACAATATGTATGGAGATCAATAGTAGAATTATCTACACCTAAATTCCCATAATTCCTAGATGTCATGTTTCTCAAATCAACAGTTATAAAAAAAATACAAAAAACAAAACAAAATAAAAGTTCAAACTCGAAACCTAGCAATATGTACAGCTACAACTACACTGTTAGTTCCCCGGCAACGCCGCCAAAATTTGATCACGCCCAAATTTGCCTTATAAAAAAGACTAAGCGGTCGTTGCAAATATATTCCAGTTTACATGTCCGGAGTCGAATCCCACAGAGAACTAAGGCTTAGCTACAACTGTTCACGATCACCAAGAAGACAAGCTTGAACAATTCCTAACTTATAGATATTAAGATTCTTGTGTTTAACTAATTAACTAACAAATTAAAATAATAAATTAACACTAAAGATACTACAGGTTGGAGAACAGATTTAGGAGGTCTAGAGATATGATTTCCCCAATTGTCGGAATCCTTCCCGCTATGTTTTCTATAATTTCGCCTAAGTATTCTCTACCGATCACGAGCACTCTACGTGTTGTAATTCTCTCCCGAGTAATTACGACAATTTACTGGACATACTCTGCCGAGTTACTTTTGCTGGCTTTAATTACAGCTCACTTAGATCGCACCCAAGGTTTCGTTATCCCTAATCCCACATTTAAACCCTTCGTTATTAATTCCTCACATACGTCAGGAGTGATGTTGTTCAACAACTACCTAAATATGCACTCTCTCCCGAGTATTACACACTAAATAGGCACCGCTAATTGAGGGCCCTTCAATCAACCACAAGAATAATATAGTTGAACAAATAAAGAAAATACTGCGGCTCAATTATATAAAAACATAACAAGAATTTATCCTTCAAAAGGTTCCATCAAAACACCAGATAACAATTTACCTATTCATAATAGTATGTAAAACTACAATACTAAAAATCATAACCAACAATGAAAAATAGGAAGAGGAAGGAAAAACTCGTAGAAGAATTCCCCGCCTTGCTCTTATTGTGTCTCTGCCTCTTTAGGTCGATCTGTGTCCCAAATCTGTCCAACCCCGATCTCCCCTTCTTGGTCTGTCGTTTTTTGTTCTCATCGAAAGTTACGTTTTAGGTCTATTTATATGTTTGGGACAAGCCCTAAACGTGTAGGTTAACTTCTAGTGAAACCGGGAAACACTTAAAACCTTTAAAACTCATACTGGGCCTGGCCTTAGGCCTGGCGTCTCCTGGATTAAGCCTGGATAACGCCAACCGAGGCCTGGCATTAAGCTGGCCTCGCCGAGATAAAGCCTGGTTAGGCCTGGCTTTAAGCTGGCCTCACCTGGATAAAGACTGGTTAGTTGACTTTTGCCCGGCTTCTCCTTTTCACCGTTCTCGAGTGTCCTTTCGACATTTAAGCATCCCTTTAGCTCTACTTTCATTTTCGATGCACCTACATATAAAATAACCTCCATTAGCTGAAACAAAGTGTATTTTAACATTAAAGCATGTAAAACACAAGGCATATAATGTGCAATAACCATGAATTATAGCCACACATCACACAACCTATAAAATGAAAGGTCTTGGAGTCTAGTTTCTAAAGCTTCAAACCGTTCATCATTTTGACTTTCCTACAAAAAGTTATGACCAAATTACCAAAGGCTGGCGGAGGACTGCGCGGATGCGAAACACCCAAGGCCGCGTCCGAAAAGAGGGGATGGCAGTGAAGTGCTGCCATAGCATCCGAGCTCCTGAGCGGAGGACTGGTCGGATGCGAAGCATCCACGTCCGCGTCCGAAATTTGGGCTTATAAACAAAATTTTGGGATTTATCTTCCCCATTTCTTTTGGACGACTTTTAGGTTTTTCCTCCACTCTCTCAAGACCTCCAACCCCTCCCATCTTCAAGGTATGTAATCCCCATTATCTTGGTGTGAAATTCCATAATTTCTACACTAATATTGATGAAATCTACACATAAAATACTTATATCTTCAAGAGATTTCTTCAAGAACTCAAAGGAGGGTTTTGCAAGATTTCTTCCAAAAAAAGGTAATCCTACACCCTTAGACCTACGTGTATGAATCTATTAAGGGAATATGAGTATGAATAAGTATTGGAACTCTTGGTATGGTGATTGGAAGCCATAAGTTCCCTATTTAATTACATAACTATTGTAGAGATTGAAAGACGATTAATTGATGGAATTTTATTGGTTGGGTGTGGATGGATGGTCATATATGTGATGTTGGAAGTTATAAATTGGTTAATCGTGATGGTGGGATAAATTGTTGATGAATGGTGGTAGTTAGATGAACTAATTATATGGTGATGAGATGTAGAGATTTATGCCTACAAGTTGTTTGATAATATGCCTAAATGGCTTAAGTTATGGAATTTGTTACTAATATTGGTCCCATTGGATATTGCTATTCTAGATTGAAGGTTCTTAAATTGTTGATCATTGTAGTAGCACTAAGGGGAAAAATTGAGGTATGTGAGGCTAACTCTCTTTGTTTGGGAATTTTAATGATTCTCTCTACACTACGTTTCTTTTACGACGTTACCAATTACCTTAGAAATATAGTTAAGCCTAGTTCCTTGAATAGTTCCAGAACTTCTATTCTCTAGCTTCGTAACTCATTCATGACTTTTATTCTGAACGTTGTGAAATCAGTGCATTATCAATTTAGGCTTGGGTTTGATTCCCATTAGTCTCAGTCTAGAGTACTCAGCATGTCATAAACAATTGAAGTTTCAATTTTCATAATCAGCTCATAAATACATGTCTCAGTCTAACTCTATTCAGCATTCAAGTATCATGTAACTCAGTATGGTTCAGTATTACAGCATCATGTATTTCAGTATGATTCTCAGTTCCTGACTGTTGAACACCTGTATTTGGCCCTGAGGCCGCAGTTTATGCTTTATGCATCTTTGGGCCTGAGGCTGCAGTTATGTATACGTATACTTGGGCCATAGGCCGCAGTTGTGCACATATATATATTGTGGGCCTCAGGTCGTCATATCCTTACTTCCTTTGTTCATCATTCAGAAGAGGGAGTATTCATATCCTTACTTCCTTTGTTCAATTCAGTTATGAGTTATCATTTCAGTTATTAGTTATCATTGTAGTTACCAGTTATCAGTTCAATTATCATTTATCAGTTCGGTTATCGGTTATCAGTTATCATTGTAGTTTCAGTTTCAATAGTTATCATTTCAGTTATCAAATATCAATTCTCAGTTATCAGCTTAGTTTCAGTTTCAGCATTTATAGTTCTTTCTTTGAGTTTCTTTATATACCAGTGCAATTCAAATATACTAGCGTCCCTTTTGCCCGGGGCCTGCATCTCACAATGCAGGTAATGATTTACAGGTCGATGATTCAGAACGCTAGGATTCTCGTATGAGCTATTTGGTGATCCCTAGTTCGTTCGAGGCATTATCATTATCTTACAGTCTTCAGTATTTTCAGACATTCAGTGTTTTCAGTACTTCATTAGAGGTTTCATAGACTAGATTATCAATTAGACAGAGTCACAAGCTTTTTGTGTTAAGCAATGTTGGCTACAGTCATGACTCAGACTTGTATTAGTGTTTCGACACTTTGATTTTTATCATTCAAACTTTCAGTATATCGGCATGTGTTAGTTTATCTTCCGCATTTAGTATGTTATGATATCACATGTTGACTCAACCAGCCAGTTGGTTCGCTCAGTCACATGTAGTCAGGCACCGAGTGTCATGTTACGTCCAGGCCTAGGTTCGGGGCGTGATACCAAATGGCCGAAATGTACCAGGCATTGATGAAAAGGCATCCTCCACCGTCATATCCCGCCAACCCTGCTTTCATTCCACCACTAGCTCAATCTCAAGAGCCCCCATTTGTTGATCTATCCCCACAACTTGCACAAAGCTTCACCTCTTACCACCACTATTCTGGTACCTCTTCCCAAACCATCCAAGCTCCACTAGCCAAAGCAACCACATACCCTGCTCCGCCGGCTACCCCTGTCTTCGTAGAACCTCCACCAGCTACACTCCATCGATCTTCCAGTGAGCCAGCATTCCAAGCCCAAGATAACCAGTACTATTCCCCAAAGCACACCTTCAAAGTCCCAGATCAATACTCCTACACTCCCCACTTCGAACTTCTTGTCGAAACTGAGAAGCCACCCAAAAACACAGAGCAAGAGGAGATATTTAGGAAGGTAAGAGCTTGGAGCAGTCGCTGAGAAATATGCAAGGGTTAGGTGGCCAAGAGAGTGTACCATATAAGGATCTGTGCTTGTTTCTCGATGTCCAGCTGCCTGCCTGATTCAAAATGCCCAAATTTGACTTGTACGACGGCCATGGAGACCCTGTGGCCCACTTAAGAGGATTTAGCAGCAAAATAAGGGGTGCTGGTGGGAAAGATAAATTGTTGATGGCATATTTTAGTCAAAGTTTGAGTGGTGCAGCATTGGAATGGTACACCCGCTAAGAAAACAACATGTGGTATACTTGGGATAACTTGGCTTTGGCTTTTGCTCGGCATTTCCAGTACAACGTAGAAATTGTCCCATATCGCCTATCCTTGACTAAGATAGAGAAAAAGCCTAGTGAGAGTATCAGGGAGTATGGTTTTCGCTGGAGGGAACAGGCGGCATGAATCAACCCTCCAAAGGAGGAAGATGAAATGGTGGAGTACTTTCTTCAGGTCTTGGAGCCTACATACTTTGGTCATTTGATCTCGGCCAAAGGTAAGTCTTTCAATGAAGTGGTAAAAATGGGAGGAATGGTAGAGGAAGGACTCAAATCAAGCAAGATCATGAGTTACTCTGCCATCAAAGAAACTACACAAGCGATCCAAAATGGCACCGGGGGCGTGTTAGGGAAAAATAAGAAATAAGATGTTGCTATGGTCATCTCAGGATCGTGGCATGGCCCAAAGGGCTCACCTCACCATTACACCCTGCCTCGACCCCAACCTCAGCCCTACACCCAAACTCCATATAATCCACCCCAACACTACTTCCTACCACCAGACCCTCAGTATTCAGTCAGGCCAACCCAATACCATGTCCACCATGCATAGTCATAAGCTCAACCCCCTCCTTACCCGCAATGGTGTGCGCCAGCTCCACAAAACCCTTACCCACCTCCGCAAACATACCGAAACCCTGTTGGTCCCAGCTTTCAACCCAGGCTGGAGTATAAAAGGGAAAGGCAGCAGTGGAAACAAACTTTCACCCAGCTTGGAGAGTCTTACGCCAGTCTGTTCCACAGGTTGAGGCAATTGGACGTTATAAGGCCGATTGAGTCAAAATTCCCAAATCCCCCTCCGAAAAACCTGGATTATTCCCTAAGATGTGCATATTGTTCTGATGCTCCGGGGCACGACACAGAAAAGTGTTGGTATTTGAAGAGCGCCATCAAGGAGCTTATTGATACAAACCAAATTGTGGTCCAGAGCCTGCAAGCGCCAAATATCAATCAAAATCCATTGCCAGCCCATGCGAAAACGCACATGATTTAGATAGTGCATAAGGATGGGGAGCCCATGAAGCCTTCAAAGTCTGTTATAATGATCCGTGCTAGTGAAAGTAAGCCAGGCAAAACTCCAGTTGTTACGAAGGCAACATCTTCGATAGCTTAAGGGCTGACAGACAAGCTAAGCACGCCCAATGATAAGCCGCATGTGGTAGTCGTGAAGGGGTTCTCAGATGATGTTGAAGCAAAACAAGGAAAGCCGAAAGTGGTCGTGCCGGGGTTAGCAAGTAAGCCTGCTAAAATCGTGGAAGGGGCTCGCATTGCCCCTGTTATTATTAAACATGTGACCCAGCTGCCGATAGAAGACACTAAGGTTGTTCCATGGAATTACAAGCAAGTGATAGTAACTTATAAAGGGAAAGAAGTGGAAGGGGAAGTTAATGAAACCCGGGGGTTCACTCGTTCGGGGAGATGCTTTGCCCTAGAGGAAATAAGGAAAGCTAAGCCACTCAAAGATAGTCCAATTCTAGTGAAGAAACCAGTCACCGAAGAGGAGGCGGAAGAATGTTTGAGAAAAATGAAGGTGCAGGATTACTCCATAGTTGAACAATTGAGAAAGATCCCCCCTTAGATTTCACTTCTATCATTGTTGACGCATTCAGAAGAGCACCGGCCTCATGAAGATTCTGTATGAAGCTCATGTCCCTGATAAGATCACAGTGAACCATTTGGAGAAGATTGCCAACAAGATATTCGAGACAAACAAGATCACCTTCTCAGATGATAAGTTGCCCTTGAAGGGTACGGAACACAATCGGGCTATCTATGTCACAGTGAAATGTGAAGATTCGGTGGTCACAAGGGCGTTAGTTGACAATGGTTCTAGTGAAAACATTTGCCCTCTCTCCACTGTACACAAGTTGAAAACCGGTACTGAAAGGATCCACAAGAACAATATATGTGACCGAGGTTTCGACGGAGGGGGAAAAGATTCTGTTGGCATTATTGTGCTCGAATTGACAATAGGACCAGTTGAATTTACCATGGAGTTCCAGGTACTAGATGTGGTCGTCTCTTACAATTTGCTATTGGGTAGGCCCTATATACATGTTACCAAAGCAGTCCCGTCTTCTTTACACCAGATGGTAATGTTCAAGTGGGACAGACAGAAAATCGTGGTGCATGGTGATGTTAACTTATGTGCTTACAATGATACATCTGTCCCGTTTATTGAGGCAGAAGACGATAAGGGGCCTTGGGTTTACCAAGTTCCCGAAACAGTGTCAATTGAGAAGGTTCCGGAAGGGGAATGTATTCCAGGTCCAAAGCTAGGTTCTGCAACTATCATGGTAGCAAATGAAATGCTGAAGAATGGTTTTGTGCCGGGCAGGGCTCTGGGCGCATCTTTGCATGGTATCCTGCAGCCAGTGTCTTTATGTGAAAATCAGGGTACGTTTTGTCTAGGGTTCAATCCCACAGGGGATGATGTGAAGAAGGCTAAAAAGTTGAAAAAGAAGGCATGGTCCGTCATGCCCATAACTTGAAAAGGCGTGGCCGGCACCCGGTGCCGTACTCGGCCCGAGTGTACCACTATGTAACTGTGGACTCTGGAGGTGTAACTCTCAACTTAGGCCGATGAGGCCATTTCTAAATCGTCTGAAAATAACGCATCTCTCATATGTGGGGTAAACATACCCAAAAACTCATATATATATATATATATATATATATATATATATATGGATGCTGACAAGGCCGCCATGAACATCTACTGATATATAAACTATACAGGACTTGTCTACAAGCCTCTAGAGATAACTGAACTGTACCATGGTCGGGACAGGGCCTCGACCTACCCATCAAACCTGTATATATAAAATGGACTCCAAGGTCTAGACTTGGCAACTCCGAGGAAGTGGAGGTTACCAACCAAGCTGATGTTTGACTCTGTCTGCTGGGAGGGTCTGTCCAACTATCAATGAGGACCTGCAGGCATGAAATGCAGCATCCCCGGCAAAAGGGACGTCAGTACGAAATAATGTACCGAGTATGTAAGGCAACAAGATAACTGAAAGCTGAAACTGAACTGTTAATATAATAACTGAAAGTAACTAGGAGTCAAAGATAATCTGAAGATATGCTTACCTGATAATACTGGCTCAACTCTCTCAATATAGTAAGTAAAATAGCTGTCCGGCCTTATAAGGCTCGGTATGTGTAACTGATCTGCCGTAGTAGGCTCGCTCATAGGCACTCGGCCATATTAGGCTCTGTATCTCGGCCATTCTGGGCTTTCTCATTGGAGCTCGACCACAGTAGGCTCGGTATATAACTCACCATCTGATCAGAGGTTGCCCAATAGGGGCCTGCCCATCGATTATAGCTCGATGGTAGTGAAAATACTGTAATACAATATATATAGACTCTCTGCTATCTTGGTTGAAAGAAGACAGAACTAAACTGAATATGAAGTCCCGATAAGGGAGAATGCTATAACTTATGAGACTAGAAAAATGTACATAAATTTAGAAATATGACTTCTCTTTATGTCTCGTTATCAAACACATGTAGTTACTGGATCATGCCAAAATGAAGGAAAGGTTTAGACTTAACATACCTTAACTCTGTTGAGTCCTTGATACCTTTCAAGCAATTTTCACACAGCTCAACTCAATCTACCGCAGCATAAGGAGATTCAAAATCAGTGCTGAGTAAAGGCTAAGTTCGGAACTTAAACTAGTAGCTCGTTTACGTAAATTTTTGCAGCATCTCCCCTGTAACAAGGCCCTCCTCCGGTACCATATACCAACAACAACAAGAACACAACAATAAAAATATTTATTCATCATTTTCCAACCTTATCTCCATCACAATATACCACAAAACAGCCCACACGCCTAATCACTTCATACATAAAACGACAACCAAAGTAGTGCCAAACAACCTAAAAAAAATAACGACGAACAACCAGCCTACCATTCCGTCATTATGTGTTTTTTCCCCACACATTTTCTCCTTCAAAACTCCATAAAATATCAGCACAAGAGGCCAACACGAAACAGCCAACAAACAATCCACTACAAGTCAAATAACTCGAACTCACGGCTTTCGATCATCGTCCCGTGAGTTCTAACTATTAGGAAACAAATTTATCAACCTTCCTTGATATTTAAACACTTAAATATAGATATTAGACATTTCTTAACTTTGAAGTACCTTCCAAAACTCGAACTACAAAGAAAAAAAAGAGGTGGTATAATGATACTTATGTCGTAGGGATCGTTCTAGTGTTATCGCTTCTTGATTTTGTACCCGGGATGCTAATCCTCTTTGAAACCCTTGAAGAGAGCTTAAGTTAATTTTAGGAGTGTTCTCTGGTGGTGTTCAATGGATAAATGAAGAGAAGAAACGAGATAGGGATTATATACCAACTTTTGAAAAGTCAAGGAGGTGCTAGCTTGGCACCCTCTCATTGGCCCAGCTTCATACGCTTATATCTTTTTATCCAGATGTCGTATGCATGAACAGTTAAGAGCGTTGGAAACTAAATTCCAAGACCTTCAATTTGGTATATAATATTTCCCCAAAAGACCTCATATAACACACAAAATGTATTGATCAAAAAGCTTTAGTGACACACCTACTTACCACCTATGCAGTCTGTGCAGTCTCGCGAAACTGCAAATATGAAAAGTTAAATGAGTTAGAAACTAGACTCGTAGATATTCAATTTGTAAAGTACATCATCCCCTAATTCCAAGTATATTGGGAGAAATGCTCAGCTACATTTGACCTATGTTTTTACAAATTTATGAATGTAACTTGTGATGAGTTTTTCCAACTTTCGTTTCACAACTCACTTGACTTCAAAACATAACACACGACTGTCATACAACTAACATAACTCATAAAATAATTATCTTTATACTTCCATACTGCACAGGTTATTTTGACTAGTAGGTGTCTTGACTTGTACCTCGTCACTACTCCACCGAGGTTAGTCTTGATACTTGCTGGGTACCGACCGTGGTATACTCGTACTATACTTCTACATATTTTTGTGCAGATCCAGGTATTGGAGATATCAGACTCCGGCAGAGTTAGCCTATTGATCGCGAGGATTCAAGGTATGGCGACTTGATCTTCACAGTCCTTGGAGTCATTTCCTTTCATTGTACTGTCAGCTTGTTATTTTAACAGTATTGTATTTTGATCTTTGAGATCTTTTCATGTATTCTGCTAGAGTTCGTGACTTTGTATTACCTAGTCTTGGGAGGTTCTAGTGATTATTGCCACTATTACACCCCATATTTTCGTACGTAAAAGTACGTCATAAGTAAATTGATGGAAGCTCAGAAATGAAATATTACATCCCGCATTTTTGTATGTTAAAGTTCCATCGTAAGTTAATCGACGTACGTTTGGGAATGAGATTATTTTGAGATTATAAGCATTATGCTATTTCAAACAAGTAATGAGTAAATTCTTGAAGGTAAGATAGTAAGCAAATCGAAGAAAACAAATTTCGTCGAAGTTTGCTGATTTGGGGGTAAAATAGGATCCGAGCTATAATACCCGGTATTTATGGACTAGTACCATACAAGGTACCACATGGCCATGATAGTAAGGTGTATGAGGTCTGTTAAAAGTGAGTAGTATTTTAAATAATTTGAGATAATTCTTAATTATGTGGGTAATTAATTAATTACCAGGTAACAGAATATTACCTAATTACCTAATAAGTGGGTAAAGATTGACATTTTCCACCCCCACCCCACGTGGCAGCAAGCCACTTTCCAAACAAGTGACTCTTAGTCACCTTTGGTTAGGTAGCAACCAAAAATATTTATTTCAAGACACTTTGCAGATTCGTAGTGTACTAGATATGAATTGTCCTTATATGTGCACAATTCATGAATGATTCATTAAGTGGTCAAGATATGTGAAAACAGTTGGTCGTTACACAGTGAATCTTGATTAGCCATAAATCATGAATACCAAGTTTTTATTCTCAAAAAGACACTACCATCAGACTTTAGAATTTTCCTACAAAGTTTTCAATGAAATTCTTGAAACCAAACAATTCCAACGAGAATTGTTGGAACCGTAGCAACGTAAAATTTTACAGTTCTAAAGGAGTACGTTGCAATCTTTTCCAAGAATATTATACAGATTTTTCCCTACTCCAGGTATATTAAGGCTATCCCTTCTTTCTTTTTGGCATGATCTATACGACACGAACAAAACGAGCAGATGCACAACTTCCACGAAATGACTCTATTCATAGAAATACTAGAGATGCTTATGTTCTTGATTCCCCATGTGTTATATTATTCTATCATCTGTTCATGGGTCTCAAAAATACGTAAGTTGGTAAAGTTTATTTTATGATATTAATCAGAGGCATAATGGTCTTATGACGTACCGAGAGATTTTATTAACGTATTTCATATGCATTTCATGCATTTATACATGCATATTGACCCATGACCAGATGGCGTTATATACGTGTATATATATGTTTATGGGATATGGGAAAGGTTGTGGCATTATATACGCACCACCACCTGATCAGCTGGTATACGTTGATGATTTTGCCCATAGTGGCAGAGATAATATGATGGGATGCCCTCAGAGGCCTGATGATGTTATGAAACATGTTCCTATGCACGACATGACATTCATATGCATATTCATGACACTATAATTATTTCATGATTTACAGAGTTATCCAGATTTATAGGTTGAGTCATTTACTCTATATTTCTTCCATGTCTGCTATGTACTTATTTATGTGCCTTAGATACTCGGTACATTATTCGTATTGACGTCCCTTTTGCTTGGGAACGCTGCATTTCATGCCCGCAGGTCTCGATAGACAGGTCGAGAGCCCTCCAAGTAGGCTATCAGCTCGGCAAAAGATGTTGGTGTGCTCCATTTTCTTCGAAGTTGCTTGTTTGGTTAGTATGATTTAGACGTGTATTGTTTGGTATGCGGGACTCTATCCCGACCTTTATGAAAATTATGTATTCTTAGAGGCTTGTAAACCGATGTCATATACGTAAAAGATTTTATGGCCTTGTCGGCCTATGTTCAGTATACGAGTGGTTATTTTGGTCTTATAAGCCCGTGTGTTTTATGTATAAGTTGGTATCACATGTTGTATTCTACTTATCTCACGGCAGCCTTCCGGCTCAATTATCTATGATAGTATGACATGAAAAGATACGTATATTGGTACTCGGTTGAGTAAGGTACCGGGTGCCCGTCCCGGCCCATCGGTTTGGGTCGTGACAAAAGCGGTATCAGAGCAGTTTTGTCCTAGGGAGTCTACCAGCCGTGTCTAGTAGAGTCTTGTTTATGGGTGTGTCGTGCACCACACTTATATGCAGGAGGCTACAGGGCATTTAGGACTGTCACTCTTTCTTCTTACTGTAGATTGTGTGGGAGAGCTCGCTTATAAGAATTCAAACTCCTAGCTTCTATTTTATTCGTAATAAGACGATACCTACAGTTGGTAAAAGATTGAATGTAGCTATGAAAGATTTGAGTCAGAGGAACTCGATTTTTCATGATGCTTATGATGAGGGAATGTAAGGTCTTCAGTAGATCATGTGTGTACTAAGACATGTAAGCCTCCTGATAAGGAGTCTTAAGGAAAGAATATCTATCCACCCCTATGGTTACAGGCAATGAGAGATTTAGAAGGTAGATACAAGTTTCAACAAGTAAAATAAGCAAGATGAAGAAGGGTACGAGGTACTCAGCTAGTGAAGATTATCATTACTTACCACTCAGGAAGGGAGATCTAAGCATTTTGAGTTACCTTCAACAATAACAAAGGTATGTACAGTTGGGCACACCCATCTCATTTATGCCCTATGGGGGCTAACAGAAGTAGTATAAGAGAAGGACGGGTTATCAGGATCCGGCTGGGGTTAGAGTAACCCAAAATAGGGGATGGATTGGTAGAGTTAGTTGACATTTCCAAAGGATAGTGTAAATGTGTTAATAGATCTCCCTGTGAGACACCTAGATGGTGCACTCTAACATAGTACAACTAGATATGAGTACTACAAAGATAGGCACTGGTAGCCTGGAATGGATAAATATTATCTTAGTATGACTCCCGTCCCTAGTAGAGAGATAATGCTAGGCAACTCGAAGAGCCAGTGGATGGAGCAAAGGGGAGCTAAAAGCGAAAGAATATCTTGTTGAAGTTTTCAGAATAAAGTGATAGACAAAAATGTTAGCAGGATATAAGAAGAGAGCTAATGAAACATTAAGAGTAAGATGTGATACATGGATGACAACGGTAGGTCAAAAAGATGACAATATTACAGAGTCTATAGTCAAGTGAAGGAAAAGACGAGAGGTGACAAGCCTTGAGGCAACAAAAGAGTTAGGTCATAAAGTCATATCCTCATTTCGAGAAATGAATTTGAGACTCCAACGCGACTACCAGAAGGAAAAGCTAGACCTCCAAAGTAACAGAAATCAGTATGGGCTAGTAAACAAGATAAACTAAACATGGATTATGGACTGAGGGTTTGATAATGGTCGACATCATGAGAATTTCATATTGCATTCCGACGATAATAGAATGAACAACAGAAGAAGATTCATGAGAAATTCAGAGAATGGTCATTCAGGAAGACACTTCCCTAAATCAAGCAATGCAAGCAAAGTTAAGCTTAAGGGACTGTATGTGTCAGTTACACTAAGTGTCACCCTCGTGAGTAAGGAATTTTATCATCCTCGGTGAAGAAGTATTACCGCAAGGCGAGTAAGGATCATCAATGATGTGAAAAGACAATAAAGATGAAGAGGTAAAACAAATATAGGTAGATTGTCCTAGCGCTAAATCTCAGTACTCCCCTAAAGGGGGGAAAAGAGTGATGTTGAATGAAGTTAGAATTAAGTGGTTCTAGTAACTATGGAATGGTAAAGGAAGAGTACGATAAAAATGAGAAAGGGATCAGATTGCACTTATTCAAATTCTACAGGTATGCTAAGATTCCAGAACATTTTGCAAACACAACGTCAAGTAGAGGAAGTAAGGGTTCCTACCCGAAATGTTATTGATAGATAAGGAGCCAGTGCGAGAGGTAAGTTAAGACAAAGGAAATAACCCAAGAAAGATTACGCAGAATATTGATATGTGAATGGGCCAACGACTAGCTAGCAATTAATTCAGGAAGAGCCTAGTTATGGCTAGACAGGAGGTTACAGACGAATTAGCAGATCGTGCAAGATAAGCATAGTAAAACCTAATATAGTAAATTCAGCCTTGCAGTAATGTCATTGTGATACTTGAGATATATTCAGATAGGAGTCGGGGTAGTTAAAGGTACCGTATGAATGTTGCAGGAATAAAAGAGAGTGCCACTAGGAAGACTGTCAAAATATTAGTTCAGAGGCAACCCTACAAGCACAATGGCGTGGAGATAAGTAACTACGAATAATTATAGGCAAGGAAGGACATCAAAAGGTCTGTAATAAGCTCACAGCTTTACAAGAGTTAGAGGGTCCTCCCTAAATACTTTAATGAAAGACTAGCTGAGAAAGTAAGGAAGAAAGGCTTCAATCTGAGCTTAGTGACCTAAGGAGGGAATGTTCTTATACCAACAGTCTCACAACAACGTTGTATGTACTCCATGAGAAAGTGGCACCTACCATGGCTAAGGAATGGGAAGAAAAATCAAAAGTAATATTCGAGACCATGTGAGTTGCACAAAAATTCCGGCATATGTGGGAACTAAGATAAGCTAAGTATACGCGCAACATAGGGGCAGAAAGACAAGGAAAAGTAATAGCTTAAGTTTAAAGGAAGCTCAGAGGGAATAAAAGGGATTTTGCACTTAAGACTTCAGAGTGATATCCATGCACCATATATGTTGTCATTCATACATCCATAGAAGACTCCGGAATAAGTTAAAAGAAAGAAAAATTGAGTCTAGGTGATAGACAAAGGATTGAATTATTAAATGATGGTATCACGGATATTCCAGAGCATCCATGAAAGGCTAAATTAATAACTAATACTATGAGCCGCAGATTGGAAGATAGCTTAAGCCTAAAGACAGATCAGAAGGAAGAAGAAAATAAAGAGTTACATCAATGAAGTAAATCAGGAGTCTGATTATTGGACCCAGAAAATTATAGACCTCGTGATTGAGAATATTGCTGGATCACTCTTAATATCATAGGTACAAGACATATAGTACAACAACCATATTCTATAATGGCCTTACGATAAAGCCGGTTAGGAAAGTACCAGCCTCATAAGAAGTGAGTACGAAGCTCCCACCGGATTGTGTATGCACCAGAGGTGCAAGTATTATAATAGAGCTTCAAGTTATGGACGTGAATTACACCTAGGTGGAAGGGAGGTCATGAAAGAGATAGAATATACGATGCGAGATTTTAAGGTAAGTAAGATAAAGGTGTAGAATATATGATGCGAGATTTTATGGTAAGTAAGATAAAGGTGAACAACGTACGAGATACTCAAATACAAAAGGTTGTGAATAGTCCTTACTTCGGATAGAAGGCTAGAAGTGCGGGGATACAATATCTAGGAATAATAGCGGCATCGTCAATGGCATATCTTCAAACCTATGGATTTTAAATATCAAGAGGTCTAGCTAAGAGAGTAAGGAAGAGTTAGAGACGACGTGATGTCTTGCTTGATGTTCCAAAATAACACAAGGAAATCTATGGTGCAAGGAAGTTGAAGGAAGGCTGCGAGTAGTATAAATGGATATGTATGGGTCGCAAGCTAAAGTATGGTAGAGCAACAAGATTGTAGAAAGACATGAGTAAGGATAAGAAAGGGCGAGTGAGAAGGTGACGAAATGGATAAGTCCTCAGGATTAAGCCTATGAAAACAAGAAGATCTGATGGTTTCGCTAAGTTATACAAAGCTCAGTATAGCCTGAATGAACTCAAAGGAGTCAAAGACAAATGACATTTAGAAGAGGTGGAATGCTGCCCTGGTAATAAAATAAGGGTGTAATTGTAATAAATAAAGGATGACGTTTGGGCCTTCGATTGAGTAATGATCTGACGAAGAAGAGAAAGCGATCTCATGTATTGGACAGGATTAAAATACCCACATAAGGTGAATCACATTGAGATGTTGTGATACGGTTATGAAAGCATGGTATGCCCCAGGTGGATTTCAGATGTTCCCCGATGAAACGTGAACCCTAGCGACAGTGTTACATAAAAGGTTAAGTTATCAGGGGTAGATTATAGATCAATATTGAGGTGAATCAACAATGGATCGATAAAAGTTATAAAGTATGAGATGAGATTAGGCCATCATTCTTAAGATGAATAGTAATATGGAAGCATTCAAGGACATAGATTTATACATATTGGATAAGCAACGAAAGTAACCTATAATTCGATAGCAGACCTCAGTAACAATAAATCAAAGTAAGAGTTATGGTATAGCATGACCTACCTAGATGCAGTAAAGTCATACGAATTGGATAAACGGATCTATGAAATAAGATATAGCAATATTCCTAAGTTCGACAAAATACCGAGCGAAGAACTTCAGTAATGGCTAAAAAAACGTGGGAAAAGGAAAGAAGAGACGCATAAGCGCACTTACAAGGTCAGAGTCGTACAAGATGCATGATAGAAGGTAGCAATAGTTACAAGATTGGAAGGATTCCGATCACAAGCCACGGTGTGGAAAAGAGGCCTAAAGGGGGGAATGCCCTGGCCTTTGGATTTATTCACAGAATAGTTACCTAAATGGCAAGGAGAGTATTAAAGTATTCGCAAGAGTTATGGGTTATGAGAATGATAAGTACATAAGTCAAAATTTGAGGACGAATGTTCAAAAGGGGGGAATGATGTTACACCCTCATGTTTTCGTACGTGAAAGTACACCTAAGTAAATTGATGGAAGCTCATAAATGAGATATTACATCCCACATTTTTGTAAGTTAAAGTTTCGTCGTAAGTTAATCAACGTAAGTTTGGAAATGAGATTATTTTAAGATTATATTCATTAAGATATTTCAAATAAGTAATGAGTAAATTCGTGAAGGTAAGAGGGTAAGCAAATCGAAGAAAATAAATTTCGTCAAAGTTTGCCGATTTGGGATAAAATACGATACGAGCTATAATACTCGGTATTTATGGACTAGTACCATACAAGGTACCACATGGCCATGATAGTAAGGTGTATGAGGTGTGTTAAAAGTAAGTAGTATTTTAAATAATTTGTGATAATTCTTAATTATGCAGGTAATTGGCTAATTACCGGGTAACGGGACATTATCTAATTACCTAATAAGTGGGTAAAGATTGAAATTTCCCACCCCTACCCCATGTGGCAGCAAGCCACTTTCCAAACAAGTGACTCTTAGTCACCTTTGGCTAGGTGGCAGCCAAAAATATTGATTTCAAGACACTTTGCAGATTCGTAGTGTACTAGGTATGAATTGTCCTTATATGTGCACAATTCGTGAATGATTCATTAAGTGGTCAAGATATGTGAAAACAATTGGTCGTTACACAGTGAATCTTGATTAACCATAAATCATGAATACAAAGTTTTTATTCTCAAAAAGACACTACCATCAGACGTTAGAATTTTCCTACAAAGTTTTCAACAAAATTCTTGCAACCAAACAATTCCGACGAGAATTGTTAGAACTGTAGCAACGTAAAATTTTGCGGGTCTAAAGGAGTACGGTGCAATCTTTTCCAAGAATATTGTATGAATTTTTCCCTACTCCAGGTAAGTTAAGGCTATCCCTTCTTTCTTTTTGACATGATCTATACGACACGAACGAAATGAGCAAATGCATAACTTCCATAAATAACTTTATTCATAGAAATACTAGAGATGCTTATGTTCTTGATTCCCCATGTGTCATATTATTCTATCATCTGTTCATGGGTCTCAAAAATACGTAAGTTGGTAAAGTTTATTTCATGATATTAATCAGAGGCATAATGGTCTAGTGACGTACCGAGAGATTTTATAAACGTATTTCATATGCATTTCATGCATTTATACATGCATATTGACCCATGACCAGATGGCATTATATACGTGTATATATATATGTGTGTGTGTGTGTATATATATATATATATATATATATATATATGGGATATGCGAAAGGTTATGGCATTATATACGCACCACCACCTGATCAGCTGGTATACATTGATGATTTTGCCCACAGTGGCAGAGATGATATAATGGGATGCCCTCAGAGTCCTGCTGATGTTATGAAAAATGTACATCCATACTTATAGGTTGAGTCATTTACTCTATATTTCTTCCATGTCTGTTATGTACTTATTTATGTGCCTTACATACTCGGTAAATTATTCATACTGACGTCCCTTTTGCCTGAGGGACACTGTGTTTCATGCCCGCTGGTCTCGATAGACAGGTCGAGAGCCCTCCAAGTAGGTTATCAGCTCAACGGAAGATGTTGGTGTGCTCCATTTGCTTCGGAGTTGCTTGTTTGGTTAGTATGATTTAGACATGTATTGTTCGGTATTGCTGGACTCTGTCCCGACCTTTATGAAAATTATGTATTCTTAGAGGCTTGTAGACAGATGTCATGTACGTGAAAGATTTTATAGCCTTGTCGGCCTATGTTCAGTATGCGAGTGGTTATTTTGGTCTTATAGGCTCGTATTTTTTATATATAAGTTGGTATCACATGTTGTATTCTACTTATCTCACGGCAGCCTTCCGTCTCAGTTATCTATGATAGTATGACATGAAAAGGTACGTATGTTGGCACTCGGTTGAATAGGTACCGGTGCTCGTCGCGGCCCATCGGTTTGCGTCGCGATAGCCATGTAGGCTTATTTCACATTTATTTTGGTATTTATATAAATCTCTGATTTAAATTATCATTGTTAAAGTGGCTTAATTGTTGTAAATAATCAACTTACCTAGTCTTAGAGACTAGGTGCCCTCACGACGCCTAAAGCGGGATTTTTGATCGTGATAATTAAAATTCTAAACCTAACAATCTCCCATTTTTTGATGATGACAATAAACCAAAAAGAGTTTGACTAGCTTAGGAGACACTTCCCTTTCAAGACGTGTACTTCTGCTTTCCCTGCTTTGTGCCCTTGTTTTTCTTCTCCCACTTTGACATCAATCAAAAAGTGCAAGAAGAGATACGGAAGACAATAACTAATAATAACAGTTAATTATAAAGCATGCATAGTTATATACATCTAATAGTTATTGGATGCAAAAGTGAGCATAGTCGACTGTATGCCCATCCAAACACAACTAAAAGAAAATTTTTGTCAAACAAAAAAACAAAGAAAAGATTGTTGAAATAGCCTAGACAATTAGTTCCTCCCAGGGAAATACTTCAAAGTGTTGATCACTTTGGTGCAGAAGCTATCATAAGAAGCATCAATCTTATTGGTGACTTTGGTCAACTTCTCAGTGAAATCCTGCATAGCCCTGATCCCTTGCCTCTTTGTGGCTTGAAGGGTGATCCTTAATCTGGACACATCCTCTCCAGTTTCCTTTGTCACTGCCTAATCTTGTCCACCTGTTCCTGCATAGAAGTTAGAAATTCCTTGATACCTATAATATTTTGCTACATCAGTAGCAGCTGGTCTGAGGAAGAGGATTTGCTTGCTTCAGACTTAGTGTCTCCAGTGCCCTGTTGAGGAGTGGATTATGGTGCCCAGTCCTTCTTGAACCAAGTTCCCTCAACCAGATTGTACCCCAGCATTGCAAAGGCAGTCTTATCATAGGTGCTGGGATAGTCTTAGGGGCATAGGGAGACAAGTCTACTTTCATAACTTGCAAAATATGAGAGATTAGTAAACCACAAGGCAAGTTGTTAGTAGAAGAGGAAACATCCCTGATGCTTTCAAGCATGTACTGACGTACCCAAGCAAACCAGTTAATAGACTTTCCATTCACAAGACAGTATAGAACAAACACATCTCTAATAGACAAGGTGCTAAGTGAACCAGTACAGGGAACAAGGTGGTAGAAATAGTGTGGGCCATTACACGATGCTCATATTTCAGATTTTTGGGACCAATATCAGGGGGATTTTCTGACAAAACACTTTTTGCTTCTTCAAACGACACTTCAAAACTATCAGGCCAAGATTGTTGCACAAAGAAACTATACCCAACAAACTTAGTTGCAATGATCTTTTCAAATTGATAAGAGTCAAGAATTATGTGATTTTCCAAAACCATGGATTCTAAGTCATCTTTGTCATTCACAAAAAGATTGGCATAAAACATATGCACAAGTTCATCATAGACAGTGTCACCAACACTTGCAAATAGGGAGAGAGGTTTTTGAGTTTCAAAGACAGAGATAACATCACAGTGAGAGTTTTTCTTAGATTTAAAACTTACAGTGTGATCATATGCAATCGACTTCCCTTTGTAGGCAACAAATTTTGCTTTTTTTTCGAGACCATAGAAGTTCATCTTATACCCAGGCCCAAATTCCGTATTCTCTGTTTTTCTTCTCTTCTGAGACTACTGTTTGGGGATGGACTCCATTGGATGATTTTCAGCCTTTTTCTGAGCAATGGGGATTTCTTCTTGTGAATCACTGGACTCATCCTTGAACTGTTAATGATCAGAGCTTTTTGAAGACTAAACATTCACCAGATCATCAGTTAGTGGATTTTCCTGAAGGGATGGCTTATAGGCATGGAGGAAGATGGAGAGGATTTGGTTTTGGCCATGAGCAAGAGAAAACAGAGGGAACTTTTCTTTTTGAGAGTGGGTGATATGAACGAGAAGGAGGGTTAAAAAGGGGCGAGTGATGATGAATGGATGCCTCGATTTTGGAGAGACGTGTGAAAGGAAACTAAAAAGTTACCTTCTGCAAACCCGCCATCAAACAGAGTAATCAAACACACTTAGAGATATTTTAGGCGAAAATTTAGAAGAACACTTATAGATCATTTTCAAAAATAGAAAATCTTAGAGAAATTAAACTGGAATGAAGAAAATACCAATTTTGTCACGAAGGAAATAAAATCTCTCTTCAAGCAGCGATTTTGTGAAAATATTTGCTAACTGGTTTTCAATATTAACAAATTCTAATGCCAAATCATCTTTTGCAACATGATCAAGGATAAAATGATGCTTGATTTCAATGTTCTTAGCTCTAAAATGATGCACATAATTTTTTGAGAGGCAAATAGCACTAGTGTTATCACATATAATTGGAACGCAATTAAGACGTAAATCATAGTCTAACAGTTGATGCATAATCCATAGAACTTGTGTGCAACATTTGCCAAATGTCAGGCAGTCTGCTTCAGTAGTAGATAAGGCAACACGACTTTGCTTCTTGTTATGACAAGATATAAACATGACTGCTACATAACTCGGGACTAGGAAATTCGGGAACAAAGATGTATCATCAGGACCGGGGACTGCGCATCCAACCCTATAGAAACAAGTTGTACAAAAAGCCACAAGTAATAGCAATTTTTTTCAGCACAATGAATGCTTATGTACTTTTCAAAATGGAAGGAATATAGTAAAGTTATTTTATTTTTATATTGTTTCTTGTCCAAACGATGAATTAATTTTATTATTTGAATGTTAATCAAGTACTTCAAATGCTAGTGCCGAAATGAACAGGAGACGTCCTCTTCAAGAGTACCATAAACGTAAGAGGGCCCTCTCGTATGAAACCCTCATAAAGGGTTGATTCCGGAAGAATTTATGCCCGAAATCCAAATGCCATTGGGAAAAATACACCCGAAGCCTTTCATAACTCGATGCAAAAAGGTAAAATTTGCGCGATGCTTAAACAAAAAAGCACTTTTATACAACAAACGTTCCAAGAAGCATAAGTACAAAAGTATGAAAAGAAAAACAAAGGGAAATGAAGCAAAGAACTAAACTACTGCGTCCCCAGAACTTGGGGGAAGAGAACCGTCTGCACCCCCAGGAGAAGTAGACGGATCTGGCATCGGCTCGGGACCTTGGCCTTCATCATCATCCCCTTTAAATTCCTCCTCAATTCACGGGAACGTGGAACCAGAACTAGAAGAGTCAGTTGTATCAGGTTGAACTAGGAGGCCTCTTCGGGCAGTTGACTCCAGGTCACGGGCCTTGGAGATCTCGACATCAAAATCAATGACGCCCACTTTGGCCTCTTCCAAGGCTTTTCTCCTCATGCTATTCGTAGAATGTACTCTTTTAACAATGAGGAAATCCTCTAGGCGCTGAAGCTCTGACTTAAGCTAATCAACCTCGATGGAAAGGCTATTCCGCTCGGATCTTGTGGCCTAAAGGCTGAGATCAAGGTCATGGATAGTGGAGTTATAAACTTTATTGTGCTCCATGACCCTCTTATACTTCCCTTTCATTTGGGCAGCTTCTCCTCAACAGCAGCAGCCTCTTCAACTTTGGAGTTCAAGGCTGCCTCTAAATTATTCAGTCTTTCAGTAGAGGTAGCCTCGCGCTCGGCAGCAGCAAGAACAGCATTTTGGACCTCAGACCATTTAGCCTTGGCCTTTTGAAATTGTACATTTCACAGAGTGGCCTCTTGGCTAAGATCCATCACCTCCTGCTCACTCTGCTACAGTCGATCCTCCAACTCACTAGCTTCGGCAGCTTGTGCTTCTAGTGCCAGGAGGAGAGCAGCAATATGATCCCGCTCGGCCAACAATTGATCTCGCTCGGACCAAATTTTGAAGGCCCTCAAAATCAAGAAATTTAGACTGCAAAGAAAAAATTCAAATCAAATATCATGTCATAGCAAAACTAGAACAAATAGTAAAAGGAACAAATATCGTACCGCTGCCGCATTGTGCATGGCATTGTTTACCATACGCTCTCCCAAAAGAGAGTGTATTTTCTTCATATTTCTCTTTTAAGCCAGCGGCTTCAGGTAATTGCCGAGTTCCACCGGCCGGGACAGCAGATGGCACTCGGTGGAAACCGAGAGGGAGATGCTCATCCTCCTCTAGGGACCTGTAAAAAGGGGCGAATAGTTGTTCCCCAAATTCACATGGTCTGGGGACTGGGAAGGAGGGACGTCCTCCTCTTGGCTGTCTGCGGTCGGTTGGGTGACATAGCAATTGTTCGTGATGAAGGTATGGCTGGCGTAGAAGGAGATGAAGTTGATGGCGTTGTGGGTTTAGAAGTAGCTGCGACAAAGGCAGTGCTAGTTATTGGTTGCTCATCAACAAAAGATAAAAGAGGCCTAGTACCCAGCCTCACAATACTGGGAGCTGCGATTGGGACTCGAAAATGAGAATTGGCATTCTCCACTAAGCCAAACTCTCCCTAGAGTGATTGAATGTCGTCCTCGATTGGCATTATAAGCTCTTCAGATTGAGAATTCTATTGAGTTGATGAAGGTCGTTGTCTCCTCTATAAGGAAGCCTCTTCATCACTAGCTTCCCCATCATCATCTATCACCACAGTGGTTGTGGCTGGCTCGGGCATGTTATTCTTTACCCTTTTATTTTTGCCCTCGGCTGTAGAGGAACGTTGCCTTTATTTTGCTTATTTTCCGGCTGGGGACTCCGAGAGAAAACACCTACACCGGAAGCAAGTCCGATGGTGCCTGTTCAGGTGAAGGCCTCCTGCAGCAACCTTGTCGCATATGTAGGATCAGCCAAAAAGTCCTCCTCGGGGACGGTAATAGAGCCCTACGGAAGACCTGAATTCAACAGAAAGAGAAGCTGGCCAATTTTCTTATACGTGAGGTAAAAATAAGATTAGCTCGAGAATCAACTTACCATGATTTTTGGCCTTCCACCCGAATTTAAGGGCAAGTTCTTTCCACCGGCGGGTCTCAAGCGTGGTAATATCCAAAATCTTCTGGAACCACTGGTCCAAGACTTTGACCCTTGATGGTGTCTATCGAGTTGCTGAAATAGTGAAAAGAGAAGGATCAGTAACAACATAAAACAACTTTTAATCAGGGAAGAAACAGGCGTTGAACTTACGTGTACGAGTCCATGACTCGAGGAAAGATGGAGTTGTGGCGGGATGATGTCCCATCCATCAGTGGTGGTGAGCAAAGCATGGTGACCGTGTTTGCTAAAGTTTATTACTCCCCACGAAATATCTTAGGGGAATAAAGATTCATCATGCGGGCCAAGGATAGGTCTTCTCCCGTATTCTGGCATAGTCGTCGTAGACAGGGTACCGTCCGCCACACAGAGGGGCTCACCTATGCCAAGCAGACCTGATATCGGTAGCAAAGCTCCAAGATTACGGTGTCAAGTCCCCCATTCAATGATAATGGTCCCAAAATGAAGGGGTACATGTAAACGTATGTAAAACCCTTCTTAGGGAAGGTTACTCGTTCCGCCATATCGGGAGAGATGATGTTAAAATCGTGGCAACCACAGTCCTCCTTCATAGCAGGAATGCTAGAAGGACAACGGAAGAAAGGTACACACCAACAGCCCATGTGTGGGAGTTAGCAGAAGGAAACTTCTCTTCAAAATCCTTGGTTGTACTGAACCTTTTAGGAATAATGGTGCTCATAGTAGGAGGGGAAACAACATCGGTGCTTTCTTTATTTTTTGAAGAGCTGGAATTCTAGGAGGAGGAGGCCATGGTTAGCAGAAGGAAGTAAGAATTCTTTGAAGAAGAAGGTTAAGGAAGAGCGAAAGCAAGAGAGAGTTGAGTAAGAGAAGTTGAGAGAGTTCAAAAAATTGTGAAGTGTAAAAGAAGAAGAATGAGGCGTATAAGTAAAGGGATAGGCAGCTAAAATTGTGTCCATTATTACCTCAAGAACCGACAAAAGTATTGCTAAATCATGGAGTGACACGTGTTCGGAGCATTAAATGCGGAAAAATGTGCGTCTAATCAAGCGTCAGAAACTTTTCAGAGAAGATCAGAAAATTTTCTGCCAAGAAAAGTATCTTCACCAACTTCCCGATGACACAAAGATGTGCCAACGGAAAGTAAGGGACTATCTGTATAGGGTAAAATCGGTCCGTATTAAATACTGGTATAATAGAGCGACATGTGGAATTGGAGACAAACGGAAAGCAAGACAAGTGAAAACCAAGGCCGGGTGCAGTAGTTTCGGTTCGTACCAGGAAGACCCCGAAGGGAATATTACTAATGAACACAAATGAATGTCTACCACCCGATAGCATTCAATGAAGAATATTCTTCAGTATTAAATACACGGCCCGTTATAGAGAATTTTGGCATTCATAGCATGTTGTTACACATTCATCAATGTCCCCCATAATTGTCATTTAAGAGAGGCTTGATCCTAGGACTTTGTTCCCTAGGTGTAGCTATAAAGGTGACTTCAACAGCCATTGTAAAGGACACGAATTTTCTAAAAGCTTATGCTATATAGTATTCGAAAAGCTCAATAATACTTTATTTCTTGTCTATTGATATTCTTATTACTGTTTTCGAAAGCTCTACTCCCTGAACCAAGCTATTTGTCGTCTTATCTCGATTTCAATGCTAAGTCATGTATTTTATTTAATTTATTTATCATTTTGGAGATCAAATCCGCTTGTCTATAAACCATATTGGTAATATTTGGAGAGAAAGATACTAATAATCATATACTTCAGAGGCTAAGAATAAAAAAAAAATTAATTGCCACGTGGCACGTATTAAATTCCAAAAGCACTTCTGAAGTTCATATAAAAGTTGGTCAAATAATGAAAAAAGATTTATAAAATAAAACTTTAGTTGAATTTGGACTCTTTAACTCCTAAATATTAGGACCTTCTACGTAGTTCAAATAAGAAAAGATTAATTAATGAGTAAAATTTTAATTAATTTTAAAATCCTAAATATTAAGAAAATAATTATATGATTATTTTGTGTGGTGTAAAATCTATCTTTAAAGAGTAAATATCGCGAACGATATTTCGCTAAGGGTTTCATGCTTTTAACATAACATAAATATATATTTTGAGGGTTTTGGACATGATAGTATTACTTTCTTTTGGTACATTGAAAAAACTAAATAAATTAATTAAAGTCTTCATAAACTACATGGAGGAGTGTAACGAACCGACCGACCGTTTTGAGCATTTTCACTTCGTTCGGTTGTTTGAGGGCATGTGTAGCTCCGTATGATGCATTATGACTTATGTGAATCGTTGTATTTGGTTTTCAGGTTATTCGGAACTGATTTAGAAGAACGATTCTCAGCTAGAAGCTTTAAATTTGAAAGGTTTGACCAAGTTTGACTTTTTAGTATTTGACCTCGAATTGGATTTCGGATGGTTCCGTTAGCTCCGTTGGGTGATTTTGGACTTAGGAGCGCGTCCGGATTGTGATTTGGAGGTCCGTAGTAGAATTTGGTTTGAAGCGGCGAAAGTTGGAATTTTGGAGTTTGACGGGGAGTGGACTTTTTGATATCGCGATCGGATTATGATTTCTGAAGTTGGAGCAGGTCCGTAATGTCAAATGTGACTTTTGTGCAAAAGTTGAGGTCAATCGGACGTGATTTGACAGGTTTCAGCATGGTTGTGAAAGTTGAAGTTGCAAAGTTCATTGGTCTCAAATTGAGGTGTGATTCGTTGTTTCGATGTTGTTATGTGTGTTTTGAGGCCTCGAGTAGGTCCATGTTGTGTTATGGGACTTGTTTGTATGTTTGGACGGGGTCCCGAGGGGTTCGGTTTTCCTTCATTTTCCACTGTTGTATTCTGTTGGTATCTGGTGTCTCAGTCCTTCATCGCGTTCGCGAGGCAATAGTCGTGAACGCGTAGTGTATTTTGATGGAAGTAGCATTTCCTTCATTGAGTTCGCGAGTATTGGTCTGCGTTCGCATAGAGTTGGGGCAAGTCTTCTTTGCGTTCGCGTACGAGGGATCGCGTTCGCGTAGTTAAAGCCGCGTTCGCGAAGGTCTGAGTCAGATGTGAGTCACGTTCGCGAGGTGTTTACCGCGAATGTGAAGTGTGTTATGGTGGAAAATTATTTTGTTCATCGCGAACGCGATGGTATTTCCGCGTTCACGAAAAAGGATGTCTGGGCAGAAGTATAAAGTACTCTATTTTGAGGGTTTCGGCTATTTTCACATTTTTGGAGCTATGGAGCTCGGATTGTGGCGATTCTTGAAGCAATTTTCACCATATGAATTGGGGTAAGTGTTCTCTGATTTCATTGATATTTCGTACAAAGTCATATTCATGCATTCATATCATATCTCAGTCTTAGTTGTAATTTATTGATACATCATATCACCATTGCGGGATTGTTTTGATGACATTGTGAGCCTGTGGGTGAGACTGGAGAGAGTGATGACTGAGTGAGGCTGAGAGCCTGATTATGAGTGACAGTTATAGGATCGGATTGCACGCTTATATTGATGATTATGATAGCGCTTGGGCTGTAGGAGACCCTCCGGAGTCTGTACACACCCCTAGTGAGCGCGGATGATATTATTGAGGAATGGATTTCCCTGGACATGGATTTGTCCGAAGTACTTGATACCTGGAGATGGATTTCTCCACAGGGTTGGATTGCCCTTTTTCCTCGGTACTATATGACTTATAGTCAGTGTTGTATATGTTCCGGGATGGATTTTCCTGGGCCGTATGGGCCATATACAATACCGAGTGGTTGAGCATGATGAGTGGAAAGTGTGAGACAGTGAGATTGAGTACTCTGAGAGTGTGAGTACATGATTCATCTATGAGATACATGGCATTGGCATGCACACATAACATACAGGCATATAGATGTATTTTTCCTCATGATGTACGGTATCACGTCATTCATGACTTTTTTTTACACACATTGATATGTGGGCATAGAGAGGTATTTCACACTTGCTATCTGGAAAGAAAACGAAACATCTAATTTATTGTGGAAAGAATTTTTGAAAAAATTTACAGTTTTCAAACTATCTCATATTTTACGACGATTTCGGTAAAGGATTTGTGTTTTTCACTGATACTCTTTAAAAGTGGAACTATTTTCGGAAAACTGTGAAAAAGCTGAGCATTTTTATCTCTGAATTACTGTCCTATTTATATGCTCACGTTGTTATGAACTGCTATTGGTTATTGGTATTAGACCCGACCTATATTCTAGCTCCTCACTGCTTTCAACCTAAGGTTAGGTTTGTTACTTACTCAGTACATGGGGTCGGTTGTACTGATACTACACTTTTTCAAATTGCATACAGATGTTGGTTGTTGTTGTTGCTGTGCTCGATGGTTGCCGGATTTGAAGATGTACCTGCGTTTCCTGTTATAGCTGCCTCTTGTTCACGGTAGCCTTTGATTTACAAAAAACTCTGTTTATGTACTTTCAAACATAAGATGTATTTACTTCATATCAGCTTTGTAAATTCTATTCTTAGAAGCTCATGATTTGTACTACCAGTCCTTGGGAAAGGTTTAAAATTCAGATAATTCCTTTTTTGGATTGTCTTATTACTATTATTGAAATTGGATAGTTATTGTTGGCTTACCTATGCGGGTTGGGTTAGGTTCCATCACGTCTAGCGGATTTTGGGTCGTGACAGATTGGTATCAGAGCTCTATATTCATAGGTTCTGCAAGTCATGAACAAGTGTCTAGTAGAGTCTTGCGGATCGGTATGATGACGTCCATACCTATCTTCGAGAGGCTACATGACATTTAGGATATACTTCCCATCTTTCTTTCCTTATCACGCGACATTGATTCAGCTTGAAGTGTAACTCTTTGAATTCTTTCCACACATTCGTATGCGCACATGAGCACTCAGTATCAGCTGTGCATCGATGTCTTGTGATTCCCGGGATGAGATGTGAGATGTGATTTCTGTGTGTTGATAATGGGCCAGTCTGGAGCACTTGACGCCGGGTTTTGACTGTAGCTTGAGCGTAGAGATGTTGATTGAGTGAGCCCGTGCTTTTGGATTTATATGTCCTGTAGTGTCCCTATTAGTGGAATTTATGGCTGGATGGCTACGTTGTGAGTATGATATGATTGCTAGATGTGTTCATATGGTTCGAACGTGGCGAGAAGGGTTTGCTTGAGGTGTAGAAGGGGATATTGAGTGCTTGATTCTGTCTTTATTTGATGTATAGTCTCGAGTTATGGGCGTGTTGAAGGATATTTCATTTTGTTTAGTTGTAGAGTGAAGTAAACTTTCAATGTCGTGATATGAGTTCAGACCAGGAAGATTAAGTGATTGTGTAAAATAGTTATGACTGTAGAAGGGAATATAGGGATGTTAGTTTGAGGCAAAGCAGGTCGGTTATCTCCTGCGGGGTGTCCTGAGGTTTGTGTGATCCCTATGTTGTTTTGTAGCGAGTTCTCTTTTACTAGTGAATTATATGTGTTGCAATTTGAGTTTGGATCGCTTATGAGAGTTGGCTTGACTATTATTAGGGCAAATGCAAGATTTGTAGATGACTTGAGATACTAGATGGTTTGTGTTTCATGAGCTTATGAAGGATTTAGTGGAATCTCACTACGGTATTCTAGCAGTAATAGAGTATGGGCCTCAAGAGTTATTGTGCATTTTGATCTATGGCTTTGCGCCAAGTGGAACCATAGCGTACTTAGTACTGGTGCCACAGGGAGATATGTTTTTAGATCTCGCATTGAAGGAGTCTGCTATCCCTAAGTTGATTACACAGCTATGTGTTGTATTAGTTTTAGTCTGAGGTATACATGTGGATAAGTTATGTTCTACAGAGGGTGAGATCGATTAAAGGAATTTCTGGATACGGATTGTATTGTGCTTTATGAGGATATGGGAAACGTGGAATAATTGAGTTGTTATGTGTAAGGGATGTAGGGTGCATAGAGTGGGGGTTTCACTCGGTTGCTTAGAGGTGTGGATTACTTCTCAGGGTGTTGGTGTGGTAATGGGGCACGGGTCGTTCGGCCCGTTTGGTCAGTTTAGTTGAGTTTTAAGCAGAGTGGAAGACTCTCGAGAATGGTCCTAATAGATTCAAGATTTAAATGTAGCAATTGGAAATTTTCATGATTTATATATGGCTAGGGTCGGGGATTTTTCATTGGATGGTGTCGAGACTCGCAGTATTTCTATATCATTATGGATTCTATATTTTAGTATCAAAAAAAGGAAAGAAGAGGCTTTAGATTCACGGAAGGTCTCTTCAGAGTGGATATCTTAGTTGTGGTACTTTTGGGGTTCTTAAGAGAGCATTCAGTGGCTTATGATCCTTACGGCGGTGTGGTTCTATGCTAAAGTTCGTGGGGCAACTTTTGGTTAAGGTTAGTAGTGTTCTGGAAAGGAAAGGTATCAATTTGAAGGCAATTTAGGTGGAACTCGGAGAATTAGGACAAGTTGGTAGTAGGTTGGACCTGCACATTAATGGATATAATCGGTTCTTTGGGTACTTATGATGTGGCTAGTCTCTACAGGTATTTCGTGGCAATGCTCTCGGGTTTCGGCAACCTGCGTGGCTTGGTAGAGTTAGAGAGATTTGGTTCTGATAGCTTGATTATGTGCAAATGGGCTTCGAAGAGTTCTCAGTGGTTTCTGCCACGGTTCGAGGAGTATATTTCCTACTGGCGTGAGGGCATGTGGTGTACAGTGATTTTCTTCTGGATAGGATCAAATGGAAAGTGCTTGGATAATTGAGCAAGTAGTTGCTTGTGACTCAGAGTGGATTACGAAGTTCTCTATTTTTCATATGATGGCATGGTATATGCGGTGTGTTGTGTAGGATTGAGATTTGCATGTGTAAGGTCACAGTTTAGTTTTGAAGGGAAGGTCATAAATTCTTAGTCAGCTTGGATGATGTCAGATGACTAGATAAATGATATTACTATTAGATATGGCTTGATGAGGGTGTAAGTTTCAGAAGGGGCACTATGTTTTGATTTATGGATACTTCATTTGTATTGTTGTACTCGTCTAGTTGATCGACTGTTGATGCTCAAATTTTACTTTGTGGCATAGAAGAATTATAGAAGTATTCCTCGTGGGATAATCGTGTATTGGAGAAATGTTAGACATTCAGGCGGTGGAGTTGAGATCGGGTATGGTGATCCGTGGGTTCTATGGATTTGGAGACTGGGAGTTCTCATTAGTGGATGGTTTCGTGGTTGTGGACTGTGAGAAGGTAGACACAGTTAGTCAGAGGGTAGTATGTATTATGATTCAGTCAATGTGGACTTTTGGAGGTTATTTATCTATCTGTGGGTGACAAGAGTTGATTTGGGGGTCCATTGGTAGGCCCAATTAGGATGTGTATTCTACACCGGGTCGGATTGGTTGGCTCCATACTACTATCGTTGAGGGATGTGCCATTCAGTTGTTGCCGAGCTTATTCGTGTTCTGAAGTGATCTGTGAGTTACTCTTCTATGCTACGAGGAGTTGTGATTCGTTGGTTGTATGCAGATATGGTGCGGTTCTATTGGGCTTTATGGTGGAAATTTGAGCGAGATGAGTATTTGGGTACTACATGATTGATTGCGCGTTGGGTTCATGTGTTTTGGTTCTATGGTGTGTGCTAGGCTCTTAGCATGGCGTTATGATGGTATTTGTTGAGCTGGTGGGACAATTCTCTCGTTTGAGTTATTTTCATGATTGAGTACATTTGGAATGTTGTTATTTGGTGCACAGGTTATGGTTTAGATTGTATTGATGTGTCATGTCACTTGAGTGGACGGGCTGGATGAGATGAGGTCATTTGACCTAGAATGGATACTATCAGATTTGATTGTGGTATATTTGGAAGGATAATATTGAAAGTCGGCTTAGAAATCTGCTATAGTTCTTATTGGAGGAGAGGGAGCTCCACGGCCTGTTGATATGGTGAATTGTTATGAGTTTCTGTGTGTTTCTTTCATCATTGGCAGTGTATAGAGGTGTTAGAATGAGGCTTTATTTGATAAGAGGTTTGTTACCGGCATTGGATTATTCGGAGCTGCTACTATGATTAAAAGATATCGCTATGAGTATTTGAGTTATGCGGTATATCATATGATTACATCTTGGGTCATAGTGAAGACTTGATATAGCTTATTCAGACTTGTACAGTGTGTAGATGTAAGGCTCTGATCTTATAGAAATTCCAAATGTTGGATGGATTCTAAGGCTTATGGGTTAAGGTTGGAGTAATGATTTTTAGTTATATTGTGTTATCAGATCTATATAGGATAGGGTGATATGGGATAACTCCCGGCTATGTGCATGGTAAGGTTACACTGCGAATTGATAGCATTTGGAAAAAAACTCATGGCACGTTCGAGGATGAACGTATGTTTAAGTGGGGGAGGATGTAACGACCAGACTGGTCGTTTTGAGCATTTGCACTTCGCTCGGTTTTTTGGGGGCATAAGTAGCTCCGTATGATGCATTATGACTTATGTGAATCGTCGTATATGGTTTTCAGGTTATTCGGAACTGATTTAGAAGAATGATCTCAGCTAGAAGCTTTAAATTAGAAAGGTTTGACCAAGTTTGACTTTTTAGTATTTGACCTGGGATTGGATTTCGGATGGTTCTATTAGCTCCGCTGGGTGATTTTGGACTTAGGAGCACGTTCGGATTGTGATTTGGAGGTCCGCAGTAGAATTTGGCTTGAAACGGCGAAAGTTGGAATTTTGGAAAGTTTGACCGAGAATGGACTTTTTTATATCGGGGTCGGATTTCAATGTCCGTAATGTCAAATGTCACTCGTGTGCAAAATTTGAGTTTAATCGGACGTGATTTGATAGGTTTCGGCATCGGTTGTGGAAGTTGAAATTTCAAAGTTCATTGATTTCGAATTGAGGTGTGATTCATCGTTTCGATGTTGTTATATGTGTTTTGAGGTCTCGAGTAGGTCCGTCTTATATTATTGGACTTGTTGGTATGTTTGGGTGGGGTCCCGAGGGGCTCGGTCATGTTTCGGATTGATTTCAGACCATTTTTCCTTCATTTTCCACTGCTGTATTCTGCTGGTATCTAGTGTCTCAGTTCTTCATCGCGTTTGCGAGGCAAGCGTCGCGACTGCGTAGTGTATTTTGATGGCAGTAGTGTAGACATGTAATTTTTGACTCTCCCCAAGATTTTACACATTATAGCGTAAATATTTAATTTAGGTTTAGTATCGCTATTCTAAATAGTGTTGACTCTTTTACTTTATTTTTATCACAAAAAGTAAAAAATTACAAAAAAAATATTTTTCATCTCTAGGTTAAAGTCAATTAGTATATTTATATTTATAGTATTATAACATTTGAAAATACAAAAAAAAAAAAAATAAGTTTCACTCGTAATATTTAGTTTTATATTAGTTTATTTTAATTTAGAGCGATTTTTACATTTTTATAGATACATTGAATTATTTGGTCTTTTTAGCCTAAGTTCAAATACAAAAGACATGGTCCAACCCAATTATCCTTAGCTCATTCTTCCCAATCCATTAGCCCACTTAAGTGCAAGATTTAGTCATAGCCATCTATTTCCTTCTAATCCAATGGTCATCATTCCTTTGCATCTCCATATAAAATACCCAATTATAGAAACCCTACCCTAAGTTTTCAATTCCTAGACCAAGCTAAAACAACAAAACACCTACACTCTAAGTTAGAACGGCAGCCATCTGCTCAACCTTGAGCCGAAAACTTTCTAGATTTGAGATTAATTCTTTGCCTGCGTTCCATTTCTTGCTCTATTTCTGGTGATAGCATTTCTTTTGCGGTCAAGATAATAAGTGAAGCTCCCAAGGATTATTTTGTAGTTTTCTTCCATTTTGAAGCTTAGTTACGGCAGAAAGGACAAAGGTATTTCAAGGTGAAAGATTCAACTTCAAAAAATGGGACATCTGATGGTGGTGTTGTAGTTAAGCAAAAAATTACATCTCGAGTTGTTGATAATACCAAGGAATTTAGTCTTCTTCCTCCTATTTCTACTCCTCATCGCCTTAACAACTTCTGCTTCTGATTTTCAATTGAGTCCGATGGAGTTTGATTGAGGTCATTTTGTTTTCGAGCTTTCCGTTGCCAAATCGAGGTTTCGGTTCGCAATTTTGGTGTTTCAGTCCAAGGATTGTTGCTTTGTTTAGCCCGATTGATTTGCTATTTTCAGCTTTGTTCATCAATAAAAAGTCCATTTCTCAATTTTCATTCTCATTTCATTGTGTTGTGATAACTTGGTGCGCGTGTTGGTTGATTTGGATTCTACGTTGTTTGAGTAGCATGTCTTAGTTTTTATTTAAATTGTTTTAATTAGTTTTTATTTCGATTGTGATGTATGTAGTCTTGGTTCTTGAATAAATGCTTTTAGTTGGGTAGATGGAAAAATTGGAGTTGTTTCTTTCTTGGCAAGGAATAAGAATAGACCATAAGGTAGGTCTTGAACCATAAGGAATCTGAGCCAAGTAATAGATCATGTTAGCTAGCCTATTTGCCCCAATAATATCTTGTTCATAAATTTGGCATCACAACAACCTCAAAGATTAGGAAAATAATTAAATGCGCTAGTTGCTTTAGGTGCGTTATAATAAAATTATCATAGCTACGGGTACGGTTCCCGTGACATAGTTGTAATACATAATTTCCAAATTCGGGGGTACATTTATGTGACCCGGCCACAACAACTAATAATGTTAATAATTTAAACATGGTGTAAATCGTGGGTACGGTTCCCGTGACACGATTCACAATGTGTACCAAACAAACAAGTGTACGACAATCGTAACTTGTTCTAGAATAATTCAATAAATAATTAAAAGCGGTCAAAAGCTAAAAATGCACAATAGGTATAAAACATGTAATTAATCAGACAATTAGGGCAATTATTAATAGTTAAGCGACCGTGCTAAAATCACGAAACCTAGGAATGCCTAACACCTTCTCTCGGGTTAACAGAATTCCTTACCCGGATTTCTGTGTTCGCAGACCATAAATAAGAGTCAAACTTCCTCGATTCGGAATTTTAAACCGGTGACTTGGGACACCATAAATTATCCCAAGTGGCGACTCCCATTTCGATTATTGTCACTTTAATTGGAAAAAACTCCCTTATACCCCTTTCGGGGTGGTAAAAAGGAGGTGTGACAGCTCTGGCGACTCTGCTGTGGAAAAGAACCCAGAACTTCTGGTTCAGGGTTCAGAATTCGAGCATAGAATAACTGTTATAGTTGGCTTTTATTTATTTTCCGATTTTTACGTGTTTGAGCTTAATGTGCTAAATCTTGCTTTTTACCGCTTTGATATTATTTGAACTGTATATAAACTGCTGCGAAACCCTTCTCTTCTAATCTTCTGGGAAGTGCACGCTGGCGTGACTTCTTTTCTGTTAGTGTCATACCCTAATTTAGAACGAGGATCGGATCAGTTACAAAGCCGGATGTCCTTTTGGTTACCGGTACGTTGCCCCCCATCGGCTCGAGTTGTCCGCTCGGGTAAGCCAGGTCTAGAACAATACACCCAGGTTTTAAACCTAGAATAACATAGCCTCATGCCGGATCCTTAGTAGGAACGCTTGTTTGCATCACGTGCATTTGACTTTGGGGACTCAACACAGGGGTTGGGTCCGTCTAGGACAGGTGTACCAAAATTAAAAGACCATCCTGATGCATCTTACGTGTTACTTGCGTATCTGTTTGTTTCGGCTTGCATGTTGACTAACTTCTAGAATAGGAAAAGAAGAAAAAAGAGAAAAAAAAAAGATAATCAAAAAAAAAAGAGTGAGAGGTTAGGTATTTGAATTATCCTGAAACTCTGCCGAAATTTTTTTTAAAAAAAAAAGAAAAAATAAAAAAATGTCATTTCAAAATAAGTCATGTTTCCCTGTTGCGTCAAAACTGACCGAACTACGCGGGTCTGATTCTCACCGGATGTGAGATACGTAGGCAAACCTCATCGGTTCTGGCCCCAATTTTCAAAAATTCAAAAATATTTTCCTTTACTTCCTTTTTTAGAAAAGTCATTCTTTGAGACCCCAATTTTCAAAAATCCAAAAATATTTGCATTACTTCCTTATTTAGAAAAGTCTTTCTTTAAGACCCCAATTTTCAAAAATTCAAAAATATTTTCATTACTTCCTTCTTTAGAAAAGTCATTCTTTAAGACCCCAATTTAAAAAAATCCAAAAACATTTTCCTTTAGTTCATTCTTTAGAAAGTCTTTCTTTTAAACCCCAATTGTAAATAAAAATACAAAAATATTTTCTTTTAATCTCTCTCAAAATCCAAAAATATTTTCATTCTTCTTTTGAAAATTGAAAAGAAAATTTAAGATTCAAAAATATTTTCTTTTTTTTCTTGAGAAGTGTTTCTTTCATAAATCCCAAAATAAAAGTCTAAAAATCCAAAAATATTTGCTTTCTTCTTTAGAAGTTTTTCTTTCGAAATTTCCAGAAAAAAAAAAAGAAAAAGAAGTTAAAGTTCAAAAAAAATATTTTTCTCTTCTTTAGATGTCTTTCTTTTCAAAAATTCTTTTTAAAAAAAACAAATAAATCCAAATCCAAAAATATTTTCTTTCTTCTTTGTAAGTATTTCTTTGGAAAAAAAACAAATTTCAAAATCCAAAAAAGTGTTAGTTTATTTGCTTTATTCCTGATCTTCCCGAACTACGCAAGATCTGATTCATGTTCCCACATGATACGTAGGCAACCCACATCAGGTTCGATCAACCATTGAAAAGAAAAATGAAAAACAAATGAAAAAACAAAAGTGTAAAAATGTTGATAATAATAAGGACTGACTAAGTCCATACTAACGTGTGTTTTGTTTTGAATTCTGAAGAAAGTTTGAGGTGGATGGTTTGTGGTATGCGGCCAACACAAGATCCAAGAGTGTAAAAATGTTACAATTTGCTACCCGGCAAGAGCAGTACCACTCTCCTGAGTACCACCCGTACCTATTTGATTTTCCTGCAAAGATTGAGAAGCCTGCCCGAAAGATGGCACAGGAAAAAATGACCCAAAAAGTGAAAAGCTTAGAACAACCGTTGAAAAACATGCAAGGGTTGGGAGTGTCGCGCCCCCTTTTTCTCGCGAAATCGGGTTTATGACATTTGGTAGGGACAACTCGTTCCTTTTGGGAAAGGGGTTTTGCAATTTTTGGAGAGTAGCCACCTAATGATTAGGGTGCATTAGGACACCAGAGGAGTTCGATTTGAATAACCAGAGATAGGGCAAGGGCTTGAAATTATTCTAAGGGGAAGGTATTAGGCACCCCTCAGATCCACTAGTGTGGTTCCCGGCCAAACAATTATTGTGAATTAGGGTACAATTAGCATATAAACAAATAAGGCTCAAATAAGAGGGGCTTTCATCACATAAAGGTTTGAAAGTAAACAAGGTTTGAAAGAGTAATTACAAAAGCTGATTTTAAAAATAAAGAGTTAAAGTGCTGAAAAGAAAGAAATGAACAATAAAGGGGGAGGGGTCCTAGGTTTATAAATAAGATGGATCACCCCACACCATGCCTGGTAATCACTCCTCAATGAGGGGCTACACGTGACATTATCGCGTGGTCATCATATCCATATCTACCCATCCCACCCCGTTAAGGTATTAAAGCGCGGAATGGTCTCGATTACTTATTGCATGCTATTACCCACCCCAATCCCGTCAGTCCCGGAGGCACTTAGGACTACAAATCCTAAAAGGGAGGGATATTGGGCTTATTTGAGGTTTCAAAAGGAAAAAAATTCTAAGGCGACATACAAAACACATATTGCACATTTTAGGGAGAGAAGCATATAACAAACAGGGGCTCAATTACACCTCCTTGAACAGAAAAGCACATAATTAACATGACTTTCACATACTGTTTAGGTCTGATTAAATACTAAATGTGAGAGAGATTAAAGGGTGAGGCAGACTGATTTATTACATAATTCAGATAAGAAGCCCGAATCGGGCGTGCCTGCTGGTTATAATTAATAGAACAGATTCAGTTTATAGTTATTACCCTATGGCTTGCCTAAGTGTTAAGACGGGGTCCTATAGGCATGATATCTACTGAATTTAGAAAATAGTAAGGCTTGAAATAAATTATTTGAATGCCTACTTGTTAAACTTGCTAAGTGAGGGGATCAGATTATTAAAAGAGAGGCGGGATTTAACGAATTGATTATAAGTTCTGTAACTGACAATATCCATTATTGCTGATTTTATATCTAACATTGAGAGAGGCGAATCAGATTCAATTAGAAATTCCTATAGGCATGCCTTCTATGCATTGCTGATTCGAAACTTTATAGACATGGGGTAAAAAATGCAGAAGCCTTATAGACATAGTATCTAAATGCATGAGGCTTGTTTTAAACCTATAAATATGGTACCTAGATGCGGAATTTGTTTAAGACCTATAAACATGGTATCAAGATGTAATTGAATATGCAGAATTGAACAATCCTATGTGCATAATTTCTATACGAAGTTGGATATGCAGAGTTCAGAATAGACCTATAGACATGATTTCTATTTGAATATGCAGAATTCAGAATGCCTATAGACATGGTTTCTATGTGAAGGTTGGATATGCAGGAATGTAGTAGTCCTATAGTCATGATTTCTATGTGTATTTGAAATATGCAAAATTACAATAGACCTATAGATATGATCTCTATATGTATATGAATATGCGGAATTGTAGTGGAAGGCATGATTTCTACCCTTTGCATGCATAGTTACCCACCCTTTTTCACTAGCCATCCCCAAGCGTTTATTAGAACCTATTACAAACCAGAATGAATAAAAATTATATTAGAAAAGTAAAAAAAAAAATACAACCAAAAGAGAGCCTGATTCAGACTTCCTGTCTGGATTATGAGATAGACCAACTCAAAGACCACTGATCCAAAGCCTTTCTCCAATCTGAGTGTGTCAGAGTTCCCTAAGAGCCTCAATGGGACTCCGGATAGTGCTCACACCCAAATTGTATCACCAGAATAGGGACAAGTGCAATGTGGAAAGGCCAGCCCTCAAGTGTTCAAGTTCAGAGGAAGCTCAAAGGGTCCCAAGACAAGGCTCACAAGAGGGGGCAGAACTTAAAGTCTAAGAGAGAGTGCAAGTGAAGAACAGAATTCTAAGGAATAAAGGAGAGGGAAACAGCTATAAACAGATACACAAAAGGGGTTCAGGGAATAGGGGAATTGCAAAGAGCCTATTGCTTAGGCTAGGGCAAGCTTTAGGCATGCCCAGTAATGGAGGATGCTGGCCTGCCTATAAGTCTGCCAGAGCACATCATATTAGAGGCTAGGATCCAAGGGGATCAAGTTTGAGTCATGGACAATAATTTTCAGTACTGCCATGCCTCAAACCATAGCATAAACACATAGGGAGTGGGGTTTTGGGACTCACAGTAGATTTAGAATAGACAGAAGGCAATTAGAGCATGCTAAAATAAGCATTGAACTATACATAAGCAGTAGGCAGACATGCAGGTAAAGGTAGTAAATAAACACATTGTTGTGATTGCTGAAAACATTAATCAGGACATACCAATTTCAAGGGAGCAAAATACAGCAGTAGCAGTACTTGAAAAACAGGTCACAACACAAGTGACAAGAGAGAGTGCTTTGAATGTGAGTGTGAGTTCAGAAAACTAAGAGTGTTCATGTGTTGTGTCAATGAAAGAGCAGGTATTTATAGTGTGAAAACAGGCAGAAAATAAGGCAAGAAATAACCGTGTACCAATTAAAATCAATCAGTAGAAGAACTTCCTTTAATTTAGGAGTTCAAAATTAAACGATAATGAACAGAAATCATTTAAGGAAAGAGATTGAGTAAGCATCTTGTGCAAAGTAGGCAATTCGGGGTAAATACATAGGAGTTTAATTAAGGGAAGAATCTTTAAAATACACGGTTAAACAAATAAGGTAAGATACCCAATAAAATCAATCAGTACATAGTAAATCAAGGAGTTAGGGATTCAACCAAGTCAGATGGGCTAAGGAAAGCTTTCGAATCAAACCAAGTAACAGCGAAATTAGCACAACAAGGAAAGAATCAATTAGACTTACACAAAGGAGGTCTGAAATCAGTCAAAAATTGAAAGTCATTTTAGAGGGGAAGCTCAGCATATATAAAGAGTACACAAGTGTTAGGGATGCGAGGCTGAATTTAGGACAAAGAAAAAGTGTCATGCAATCACAAAAGTAAGTAGTGAACTATAGGAACATGGTAGTCATCTTAGTGATAAAGAAAAGGGAGAGTATCAAATAACATGCAGAGGGTCCAGTAGAAAGACCCTAGAAGAGTTTAGCAGGAAATCAGAATCATATAAAGACACAAAAGCTGAAACAAAGATTTCGAAACTCAGTCGAGCAGTAGATGAAACAATCTTCAGAAACTCGGATAGGTCCAAAGTCGTTAGGGTTTTGAAATCAAACAAGTTCAAAGGTGAAGAACAAGAAAATCACATAGCGAATAGTCTCAATACTCGGATGAAACCCCAAATTTAGGGTTTTGCCATCAACCGAGTGTAGAGATGAAAGGGCAAGTAATCAAGGCAAAAAATACTAACGAAATAAGTTCAGAAATCTCAGAAAGGAACTGAGACTTTTAACGTGCATTTCCCAATAGAAGGACAACATAAGAAACATAGTAGAAGGACAACATAAGAAACATAGTAGAAGAACGACATAAAGAAACATAATAGAAAAAACTCATAAAGAAACACAGTAGAAGAAACACATAAGAAACACAGTAGAAGAAACTCATAAGAAACACAGTAGGAGAAACTCATAAGAAACACAGTAGGAGCAACACATAAGAAACACAGTAGGAGCAGCACATAAGAATCACAGCAGAACATGCTAAAGATCAGAGAAACTTCAAAAAAAATTCCTAAATCGGAAAAGATAAAGGTTTTGAAAGCAGAGTTTTTGAAAGAAACTTGAAAACGTTTGGAAGCGTAGGGATAAACACAGATCTAGAACAGACCTAAAGAAATCAGAAGAACCTCAAAAGGTTAGGGCTTCAGAAAAAACCCAGAGGGTGAGAAAGGCTTGGAAGGTCATTGATCTGAGCAGGAGAAGTCGAGATTAGACTTGAACAGCCATGGCTGGCCGGAGCAATGTCGGAGACAGCCATAGAACTCGAACGAAACCAAATCTGGGCCAAGCTTCTTCAAGGTTTGACCTTGAAACCATAGTAACCAGGCGTGTAAGAGTTATAGGAGGCCGGTATAGGACTTTGATGGCCTTGGAAGCCATGGATTCCGGTGATTTTAGGGTGGAAGTGGAGGGAGGCGGCTAGGGTTTGAGAAGCTTCGAGAGAGAATTGAGAGAAGGGGGGAATTCAAGGGCGGCTACGGAAGGGAAATGATTAGCTTTAGGGGTTAGGTCGGGTTAAAAAAGAAAGGGGCAAATATGAGCCATTGATCTAAGTGATCAACGACTAGGATTAAAAGGAGAGTCCGGGCGGGTTATTTAAAAGGGTCGTGGGTCGGGTAGATTAGGTAATTGGGCTGGGTAATTGGGTTTAGGAATTGGGTTTAATTAGAGGTTCAAATCCGGCTAAAATTGAAATGCAAATGGGCTATCATTTAAATAGCCATTTTCCCTCATTTATTTTATAAAAATAGTAAAATAATTTCTGGAAGTAAATTAAAGGCACTGAAATGATTAAAAATACATAATTATTAAATTAAAAATATTGGAGTCGATTTTATAACTATAAATACAATTAAATCTTAAAAGAGGCCAGTATTGCAATTACGTACAATTTAGCTTAAAAAATACTAAGCAAATTTATAAAAATATGCAAAAATTATGTTGGCTATATTTAGTGTAAATATGAGAATCCAATAAATGAATTACCAAAATGATAATTTTGGGAATAATTATTGGGTTTTTCTTGATAAAATAAGGTAATAAATTGATTAAAAAGTCTTTTAAAAATTAGGGAAAAATAATAAAACATTGGGACATACTTATATATATGCATATACATGCTATTTTGAAGGTATTTTGCATATTAAAAAATACAGGGAAAAATTGGGTATCAACAGCTGCCCCTCTTTACCCGGGAAGGATGGAAGAGTTGTCGGGTAAAGATATGATGGCCAATTTTGACCGAACAAAATGGTTTGAAGAGGTTTGAAGAGGTTTGGCCATGCTCCGGCTTCTGAGCTGCGTACATATCCCTGGTTTTACAGGAATCAGGCCACATGTAGTTCAGGATCCGTCAGCGAAATATGCCGGCGGAGGCTTCTTAATAACGGACGCGATATTTAGGACGGGGTGAATGGTTAAAGTCTGATGGGGCTGCGGGAACTGGAGCGGAATCGCTCCTGTCGAGATGGCCGTGGTTCGCCGGTTTACCTGCAAATAAGCAATACAAGCATATATTGTGCGGAAAATTAAACATGATGCAAGTTCCCGTCGGACCATGAATGTTGTCTTTGGACGGTTAGGATAACGTCCTTGGACCATGATGTCCTGGGCCATGATGCGTATAATAAAGGATTCGCAGGCCATGAAATGATGCTCTCGGACTATGCGAATGATGCCTCCGAACCATGATGCCTTTGAATAATGATATGCAAATATTAAAGGAATCATCAGGGCATAGCATGGCGTTCTCGGGCTATGCAAATGGTGCCTCCGAACAATGACGCCTTCGGATAATTTGACGATCTTTCAGCCCATGGAATGCAGTATTTGGCGATCTTTGAGCCCATGAGATGCAAAAGGTGGCGATCTTTCAGCCATGCAAGTGTAAATAAAGCGGCAATATTTCAGCCATGCAGAATGTAAATAAAGCGGCGATCTTTCAGCTATGCATAATGTAAATAAGGTGGCGATCTTTCAGCCATGCAAACGTAAATAAAGTGGCGATATTTCAGCCATGCAGAATGTAAATAAAGTGGCGATCTTTCAGCCATGCAAACGTAAATAAAGCGGCGATATTTCAGCCATGCAGAATGTAAATAAAGTGGCGATCTTTCAGCCATGCAAATGTAAATAAGGTGGCGACCTTTCAGCCATGCAAACGTAAATAAAGTGGCGATCTTTCAGCTATGCAGATGCAGATGGAGACAGTGTTTAGTCTCGGAAGGCAGAATGGTAGCCTTATGCAATGCAGAAAAATGCAGATGGAGATAGTGTTTAGTCTCGGAAGGCAGAATGGTAGCCCTATGCAATGCAGAAAAAATGCAGATGGAGACAGTGTTTAGTCTCGGAAGGCAGAATGGTAGCCTTATGCAATGCAGAAAATGCAGATAGAGACAGTGTTTAGTCTCGGAAGGCAGAATGGTAGCCTTATGCAATGCAGAAAATGCAGATGGAGACAGTGTTTAGTCTCGGAAGGCAGAATGGTAGCCTTATGCAATGCAGAAAAAATGCAGATGGAGACAGTGTTTAGTCTCGGAAGGCAGAATGGTAGCCTTATGCAATGCAGAAGTAAAATAAAGTGGCAAATGGTAACAGAGTTTCTTAGCTGATAGCAAGTTACGATGTCGTGATTGCTGGGGACTTTGTGCTATAGGGGATATCACCGGCGTGCTTGGATAGCAAATACCAGTAAGTGCAACAATCCTGGGAGTTGTATTCATGATCAATGTTTGTCTTGTGAGTGTATAGTATTTCAGATGCTTTCGCAATCCAAGTGTCTGCATCCAAAGAAATGATCGTGAGTTTTGCAGAGGGGAGGTTAGTTCGTATCCCTGCTGGCCTTGCTTGACCTGTTCGGCTTTGATCTGGTGATACGATATGTATCATTGGGGTAGCGTTGCTGAACAAAGCGGTTTCGATAATAAACATGCATGAATTTGTAAAATATGACATAAGTATATATTTAAGAAATAGCTTTTAGATGAACCGACGACTGTACGTGGATCACGACATTGCAACTTCTCTTGTTACGGAATTTTGAAGGTCCTCCTCAAAATTCTACCCCAGTTTAATGGGCTGGCGCTTCTGACGGCTGCTTGCGATGATTGGCTGAAATTACTTCGGAATTTTAAGGGTCCTCCTCAAAATTCTGCCCCAATTTCCAATTACGGGAGGGGGGGGAATGAAATTTTTATTGAATTGTGATCGAACCCATAAGGCTGCCTACGTATCCCCTCTTAAACGGGAATCAGGTCAGACGTAGTTCAATTACATCATATAAAGAAAGCATGAAAATTACACATAGTAACGTTTGACTGCATCTGAGTTGATTGGTTTTGGCCAAACTTCTCCGTCCATTTATGCAAGTATGAGGGGCCCCCCTGTCAGAACCCGGTGAACCATGTCTGGACCCTGCCAATTGGGAGAGAACTTCTCTTTGGCTTCATCTTGATGCAGAAAAATTTTCTTTAATACCATCTGCCCTTGTGTGAATTGTCTTGGCTTGACTCTTTTGTTGAAGGCTCTGGACATTCTGTTCTGATAGAGCTGACCGTGGCAAACTGCATTCATTCTTTTTCCATCTATAAGAGCCAGCTGCTCGTAACGCCTCTTCACCCATTCTGCATCGTCGAGCTCAGCTTCCTGTATGATTCTTAAGGAAGGAATTTCTACTTCGGCAGGAATGACGGCTTCTGTACCATAAACCAGCACATAGGGGGTTGCCCCAGTTGATGTGCAGATTGTGGTGCGATATCCCAACAGAGCAAATGATAACTTCTCGTGCCACTGCTTATGCTTCTCTACCATTTTCCTTAGTATCTTCTTAATATTCTTGTTGGCGGCTTCTACAGCTCCATTCATTTGAGTCCTGTAGGCTGTGGAATTCCTGTATCTGATCTTGAAGGTCTCGCACATGGCTTTTATCAAGTCGCTGTTGAGATTGGAACCATTATTAGTAATGATTGACTCTGGAATACCGAATCGACAAATAATGCGGTCGCGGACAAAGTCTGCCATGACTTTCTTAGTTACTGCTCTGAAAGATGCTGCTTCGACCCATTTGGTGAAATAATCGACGGCTACCAGGATAAATCTGTGTCCGTTGGAAGCGGCGGGCTCGATTGGTCCAATAACATTCATCCTCCAAGCGGCAAATGGCCATGGTGAGCTTGTTGCATTAAGCTCGTTTGGAGGTACCTTGATCATGTCTGCATGTATCTGATAGCGGTGGTATCCGGACACACTGGATGCAGTCCGTTTCCATAGTCATCCAAAAGTAACCAGCCAAGAGTATCTTCTTGGCTAAGACAAAACCGTTCATATGTGGACCGCAGGTCCCAGCATGGATTTCCTCTAGCAGCTTAGATGCTTCCTTTGCGTCAACACACCTGAGTAGTCCCAAATCAGGAGTCCTCCTATACAGGATTCCTCCACTGTGGAAGAAATTGTTGGACAGCCTCCGAAGTGTGCGCTTCTGAATAGGATTTGCAAGTTCTGGGTATTCTCCTTTTGTCAAATATTCCTTGATATCCTGAAACCAAGGTTTTCCGTCTGCTTCTTCCTCAACATGGGCACAATAAGCCGGCTGATCGTGGATCTTTACTGGAATAGGATCAATAAAGTTTTTGTCCGGATGTTGTATCATGGATGATAGGGTAGGCAATGCATCTGCGAATTCTATTTGGGTTCTGGGAACATGTCAGAATTCTGTCTTTGTGAACCTCTTTCTCAATCCTTGTACGTGATGCAGATACGGGAGTATTTTGGAGTTCTTGGTTGCCCATTCCTCTCGTACCTGATGTATGAGTAAGTCTGAATCTCCAATTACTAGCAGCTCTTGAATGTTCATGTCAATGTCCATCTTGAGCCCTAGGATGCAGGCTTTATATTCGGCCATGTTGTTGGTGCACGGGAACCTGAGTTTGGCAGACACCGGATAATGCTGACCGGTTTCTGATACTAGGACTGCTCCTATGCCAACTCCTTTGAAATTTGCTGCTCCGTCGAAAAACATTCTCCATCCATCATAGGATTCTGCAATGTCTTCTCCTATGAATGATACCTCTTCGTCAGGAAAATACGTCTTCAGGGGTTCGTATTCTCCATCCACGGGGTTTTCAGCAAGGTGATCTGCTAGTGCCTGTCCCTTGATTGCTTTCTGAGTCACGTAGACAATGTCGAATTCACTCAACAGGATTTGCCACTTGGCCAGCTTGCCAGTGGGCATGGGCTTTTGAAAGATGTACTTTAGCGAATCCATCCTTGATATAAGATATGTAGTGTAGGAACAGAAGTAATGTCTCAGCTTCTGGGCTACCCAAGTCAAAGCACAACAGGTGCGCTCCAACAGAGAATACGGGGCCTCGTACGGAGTGAATTTCTTGCTGAGATAGTAAATGGCCTGCTCTTTCCTCCCCGTTTCATCATGCTGCCCCAGGACGCAACTGAAGGCACCATCTAATACTGCGATGTAGAGTAGCAAAGGTCTACCTGGCTCAGGCGGAACTAAGACTGGTGGCGTTGACAGGTATTCCTTGATCCTGTCGAAAGCTTTCTGGCATTCATCAGTCCACTTGGTGGCGGCATCCTTTTTCAACATCTTGAAGATCGGCTCACAAATGACCGTGGACTGTGCTATGAACCGGCTGATATAGTTAAGTCTTCCCAAGAAACTCATCACGTCCTTCTTGTTCTTTGGCGGTGGAAGTTCTTGAATAGTCTTGACCTTTGATGGATCCAGTTCTATTCCTCGGCGACTCACAATAAACCCAAGTATTTTCCAGCGGGAACCCCAAATGCACACTTTGCGGGATTCAGTTTCAGGTTGTACCTTCGCAACCTATTGAAAACTTTCTCAAATCTTCCATGTGATTAGCGGCCTTCTTGGACTTGATGATAACGTGATCTACGTACACCTCGATCTCCTTGTGTATCATATCATGAAAAATGGCAGTCACAGCCCTCATGTAGGTGGCCCCTGCATTCTTTAACCCAAACGGCATCATCTTGTAGCAGTACATTCCCCACGGCGTAATGAAAGCTGTTTTCTCAGCATCTTCTTCATCCATCCAAATCTGATGTTAACCAGCGAAACAATCCACAAATGATTGCAATTCATGCTTGGTCCAATTATCGATCAGGATTTGTATGTTTGGTAAAGGAAAGTCGTCTTTCGGACTAGCCCGGTTGAGATCCCGGTAATCGACACAGACTCTAACCTTCCCGTCCTTCTTTGGTACTGGCACAATGTTAGCTAACCATGTCGGGTATTCTACTACTCTGAGAACCTTGGCTTTGACCTGCTTAGTGACTTCTTCCTTGATTTTCAGACTCATATCCGGCTTGAACTTTCTAAGCTTCTGCTTTACCGGTGGACATGTCGGGTCAGTTGGCAGTTTGTGAGCCACAATAGACGTGCTCAGGCCAGTCAAATCATCATACGACCAGTCGAATATGTCCTCATATTCTCTCAGAAATTCTGTGTATTCCTTCTTTTCTGATGACGATAAGTGAATGCTGATTCGTGTTCCTTTGACATTCTCTTCATCCCCCAAGTTAACGATTTCAGTCTTGTCCAGGTTGGACTTTGGTCTGTTTTCAAAATTCTCAACTTCCTTAACAATCTGTTTCGGTATGTCATCTTCCTCTGAATCTATGTCTGTTTGTTGCGTTGTCTCATTGCATGTCACAGTCGTCGGTTCATCAAGATAAGTAATAGTAATGCTGTATAAGTAAAGTAATGAGAGAAAAATAATAATGAGTGTTGATTCATAAGAAAAGTCGAAATGCTTTGATAAAGTTCATAACTGTTTTGAACATTGAAGATCTTATTGCGGGAATTAAAATGCAAAAAGAAAATCATCTAGTAAATAAAACAGTGCATGATGCTTGTTTTAGCCTTGCTACCCTGAGGCTCATCGGGCTCTGGTTGTCCTGATGGTCCAATTCTTGAGATGTGCCCCTCTGCTTAAGATAATCATGCCAGAGTGCACAAACTAACCATTGGGGAGGGGAATAAACAAAAGTAAAAACAAAAGGTAACAAGTTAGTGAGGATTATAAAAATGTTGCAATATTTAAACACACAGTGCGGGAATGTAAAGTGCGTCCTAATTTGGGGACCTCTTTATGCCCGAGGTAGGCCTAGCGACAAGTTGATTTGGAGAACTTAGAATGCTAAATGCCTCATTTTATTGATAAAAAGTAGACGAATCCCAAATCGACACTAAATAACAGGAAATAAAAGGTGCTAGTAGTCGTTGGCCTTATTACATTTTACAAAGCAAAATGAAAACTCCTATCTATTTGGTCCCAGAAGGACCTTCCCCAGATTCGGCGTCCTTGGCTCCATCGAACAGCTTCCCTAACTCGCGCAGTCCCAGCAGCAGGTAGGATCTGGCCAGATGTCCGCCTTCATTTCCTTCAGCATTCCGGCAGTCTTCGACCCTCTTGAGAAATTTCTTTTCCAACTCTACTATACCTCGCTCCAAATATCCCAGTCGCGTGTTGGTGCTGACAGCCATATCCTTCCACTCTTCAATTGGTTTTTGATTGGCTTTCTGTATCTCATGGTGCTCGCTTTCTCATTCCCGGATCCTCTTGCGTAGTCGATTGTACTTGACCTGTGCTTCGGCCTTTTCATCTATGATCCTATGACCTTGAACATATCCGGGATGGCCCAGACCATTATGATTATCCTCCAACCAGCCTTAATAGTAGGGAGCACAACCGGCATGGTATCTATCTGGCTCGATGGTATCCCTTTCCATGATGATCTTGCAGTGCCACATATGCTGAGCTTGGCACTTGTAAGTACTATCATCAGCCTGGAAGTCGGCCCGAAAGTGACTTATCTTGTCGACCCTGGGTATAACCTGCTTCCTACCCGCTTGTCTCATAACCCGGAGAGGTACGTAAGGGCACGTTCCTATTAAGCCGATTAGTATTAGGAAAGGTGCATCTCTAGATCGGACGATGAACTCCTCGGTCGGAAACCACTCGAACATCCATTGTACCTGGTCCTCAGTCAGATCTTCGAAGAGTTCGACCCATTCTCTAGCATTCTCCGGTTGGGCGAACCTGTTGGGCATGTAATTCATTCGCTTTGGATGATGAAAAGCGATATGATCATCCCAGTCTCTTCGATGAATTTCTTGCCGGTATTCACCTTTTTGGAGGTGTTCTACGAGCCAGAGTTGAAGTAGCAAATTGCAGCCTTCGAAGTGTTTGGCTCCCCGTTGACACCTCTCTAGGGCTCGGTATATTTCGGCAATAATCATGGGCACGATGCTGAATGGTTGCCTGTCAATTCCATCTATTAGAGTTTTAGTTACCATAGCTAGTCTGGTGTGGATTCTTGCCTTCTTCGTTAGAAACACGATCAATCCCAGGAAGCAAAACATGAACATAAAGACCCTTCGGTGAATATGTCCCAATGATGTGATGGAAAATTCGTCAGGATAGGTACGGTAGGATTTGTTGTGACCGTACCTTTCGTACAAATAATCAAAAGGGATATAGGAGTCTTTCAGACAAGTCAGTTCAGGATTTTTCTTCAAACCCATCATCTTGAGGAAACCCCTGCTCTTGCGGTTCTCAGGCATTAACAAACCCAGAGTTTTCCATGGTATACCGGCCAATCCCCCTATTTCTTCCAGTAAGGGTGTCATTTCAATATCCTCGAAGCGAAACACAGACCTCTCGCAATCCCAGAACAAAGTAGCAGCTTCTATGATCTTGTTGTTGGGTTGGATTTCCAGGAGAGAAGGTAGGTTCCCCAAATATTTCCGGACAAGAGTCTGATCATTGGAGTGAAAATCCTTCCACCAGCTTAGCAGTTTGGGGTGGATGTTGGTGACCATGCCGAATCTGGGAACTTCGTGCCTCATTATCTGCAAGACAGAAGGGTTAGATCCTACCCCCACCGGACTCGACTATTTAACATCAATAATTGGCATAAGAGCATTTGGTTCTCCAAATAAATGCACAGAACATGATGATGTCCGTTTGGGTTTAGGGAAACCCAGTGGACTTAGGACAAGGCTATCTTAAAGAGTCATTATGGGGACAACATAACTGACTCGGCTAGGTTTGACCATGATGCATGCACAGTTAAACAGAGTAAGGTTTCTATGGGGTTTTAGACTGGTACCCTTGAGCGGACAACTCAAGGGGGAAAGGCACGGAACCGTCGACTACATCGTTGATCGGTTGGTTTTACCGCAAATATGCCTTTTCTGAATTTAGGGGGGTGATAATATCGGAAGAGCGCAACCACTCATTATAAGCGTTGCTATAGGATTTGTTTGACGAGTGGAATATGATTTGAGCATGATTATGCAACAATTAAAGGCATGTTGTCATGACTTGCACGTTTAAGAAAACAGTAAATACAACATTGTCATAATTTAAAGCGGAAATGAAGGAAAGCAGTAAAGGAAAGAAACCAAAAGAGACAAGTCAATTTTTGTAGTATAAAAGGAAATTGAACGCTTAAAGAAATAAACAAATAATTGCGCATAAAGAAGCATAAATTCACAATAATAGCCCGAAATGGTAAAAGCCTAAAACAAAAGTCCCCAGCAGAGTCGCCATGCTGTCGCGCCCCCTTTTTCTCGCGAAATTGGGTTTATGACATTTGGTAGGGACAACTCGTTCCTTTTGGGAAAGGGGTTTTGCAATTTTGGAGAGTCGCCACCTAATGATTAGGGTGCATTAGGACACCAGAGGAGTTCGATTTGAATAACCAGAGATAGGTTAAGGGCTTGAAATTATTCTAAGGGGAAGGTGTTAGACACCCCTCAGAATCTACTAGTGTGGTTCCCGGCCAGACAATTATGGTGAATTAGGGTACAATTAGCATATAAACAAATAAGGCTCAAATAAGAGGGGATTTCATCACATAAAGGTTTGAAAGTGAACAAGGTTTGAAAGAGTAATTACAAAAGCTGATTTTAAAAATAAAGAGTTAAAATGCTGAAAAGAAAGAAATGAATAATAAAGGGGGAGGGGTCCTAGGTTTATTAATAATATGGATCACCCCACACAATGCCCGGTAATCACTCCTCAATGAGGGGCTACACGTGACATAATCGCGTGGTCATCATATCCATATCTACCCATCCCATCCCGTTAAGGTATTAAAGCGCGGAATGGTCTGGATTACTTATTGCATGCTATTACCCGCCCCAATCCTATCAGTCCCGGAGGCACTTAGGACTACTAATCCTAAAAGGGAGGGATATTGGGCTTATTTAAGGTTTCAAAAGGTAAAAAATCTAAGGCGACATACAAAACACATATTGCACATTTTAGGGAGAGAAGCATATAACAAGCAGGGGCTCAATTACACCTCCTTGAATAGAAAAGCACATAATTAGCATGACTTTCACATACTGTTTAAGTTTGATTAAATACTAAATGTGAGAGAGATTAAAGGGTGAGGCAGACTGATTTATTACATAATGCAGATAAGAAGCCCGAATCAGGCCTGCCTGGTGGTTGTAATTAATAGAACAGATTCAGTTTATAGTTATTACCCTATGGCTTGCCTAAGTGTTAAGACGGGGTCCTATAGGCATGATATCTACTGAATTCAGAAAATAGTAAGGCTTGAAATAAATTTTTTGAATGCCTACTTGTTAAACTTGCTAAGTGAGGGAATCAGATTATTAAAAGAGAGGCGGGATTTAACGAATTGATTATAAGTTCTGCAACTGACAGTATCCATTATTGCTGATTTTATATCGAACATTGAGAGAGGCGAATGAGATTCAATTAGAAATTCCTATAGGCATGCTTTCTATGCGTTGCTGATTTTAAACTTTATAGACACGGGGTAAAAAATGCAGAAGCCTTATAGACATAGTATCTAAATGCATGAGGCTTGTTTTAAACCTATAAACATGGTACCTAGATGCAGAATTTGTTTAAGACCTATAAACATGGTATCTAGAAGTAATTGAATATGCAGAATTGAACAATCCTACGTGCATAATTTCTATACGAAGTTGGATATGCAGAGTTCAGAATAGACCTATAGGCATGATTTCTATTTGAATATGCAGAATTCAGAATGGCTATAGACATGGTTTCTATATGAAGGTTGGATATGCAGGAATGTAGTAGTCCTATAGTCATGATTTCTATATGTATTTGAAATATGCAAAATTACAATAGACCTATAGATATGATCTCTATATGTATATGAATATGCGAAATTGTAGTGGACCTATAGGCATGATTTCTACCCTTTGCATGCATAGTTACCCACCCTTTTTCACTAGCCAACCCCAAACGTTTATTACAACTTACTACAAACCAGAATGAATAAAAATTGCATCAGAAAAGTAAAAAAAAATACAACCAAAGGAGAGCCTGATTCAGACTTCCTGTCTGAATTATGAGATAGACCAACTCAAAGACCACTGATCCAAAGCCTTTCTCCAATCTGAGTATGTCAGAGTTCCCTAAGAGCCTCAATGGGACTCCGGGCAGTGCTCACACCCAAATTGTATCACCATAATAGGGACAAGTGCAGTGTGGAAAGGCCAGCCCTCAAGTGTCCAAGTTCAGAGGGAGTTCAAAGGGTCCCAAGGCAAGGCTCACAAGAGGGGGTAGAACTTAAAGTCTAAGAGAGAGCGCAAGTGAAGAACAAAATTCTAAGGAATAAAGGAGAGGGAAACAGCTACAAACAGATACACAAAAGGGGTTCAGGGAATAGGGGAATTGCAAAGAGCCTATTGCTTAGGCTAGGGCAAGCTTTAGGCATGCCCAGCAATGGAGGATGCTGGCCTGCCTATAAGTCTGCCAGAACACATCATATTAGAGGCTAGGATCCCAGGGGATCAAGTTTGAGTCATGGACAATAATTTTCAGTACTGCCATGCCTCAAACCATAGCATAAACACATAGGGAGTGGGATTTTGGGACTCACAATAGATTTAGAATAGACAGAAGGCAATTACAGCATGCTAAAGTAAGCATTGAACTATACATAAGCAGTAGGCAGACATGCAGGTAAAAGTAGTAAATAAACACATTGTTGTGATTGCTGAAAACCTTAATCAGGACATACCAGTTTCAAGGGAGCAAAATACAGCAGTAGCAGTACTTGAAAAACAGGTCACAACACAAGTAACAAGAGAGAGTGCTTTTGAATGTGAGTGTGAGTTCAGAAAACTAAGAGTGTTCGAGTGTTGTGTCAATGAAAGAGCAGGTATTTATAGTGTGAAAACAGGCAGAAAATAAGGCAAGAAATAACCGTGTACCAATTAAAATCAATTAGTAGAAGAACTTCCTTTAATTAAGGAGTTCAAAATTAAACGGTAATGAACAGAAATCATTTAAGGAAAGAGATTGAGTAAGCATCTTGTGCAAAGTAGGCAATTAGGGGTAAATACATAGGAGTTTAATTAAGGGAAGAATCTTTAAAATACACGGTTAAACAAATAAGGTAAGATACTCAATAAAATCAATCAGTACATAGTAAATCAAGGAGTCAGGGATTCGAAATTACTAGTTCATGGGTAAACCAAGTCAGAAAGGCTAAGGAAAGGTTTCGAATCAAACCAAGTAACAGGGAAATTAGCACAACAAGGAAAGAATCAATCAGACTTACACAAAGGAGGTCTGAAATCAGTCAAAAATTGAAAGTCATTTTAGAGGGGAAGCCCAGCATATATAAAGAGTACACAAGTGTTAGGCATGCGAGGCTGAATTTAGGACAAAGAAAAAGCGTCATGCAATCACAAAAGTAAGTAGTGAACTATAGGAACATGGTAGTCATCTTAATAACAAAGAAAAGGAAGAGTATCAAATAACATGCAGAGGGTCCAGTAGAAAGACCCTAGAAGAGTTTAGCAGGAAATCAGAATCATATAAAGACACAAAGGCTGAAACAAAGATTTCGAAACTTAGTCGAGTAGTAGATGAAACAATCTTCAGAAACTCGGATAGGTCCAAAGGCGTTAGGGTTTTGAAATCAAACAAGTTCAAAGGTGAAGAACAAGCAAATCACATAGTGAATAGTCTCAATACTCGGATGAAACCCCAAAGTTTAGGATGTTGCCATCAATCGAGTGTAGAGATGAAAGGGCAAGTAATCAAGGCAAAAAATACTAACGAAATAAGTTCAGAAATCTCAAAAAGGAACTGAGACTTTTAACGTGCATTTTCCAGTAGAAGGACAATATAAGAAACATAGTAGAAGAACGACATAAAGAAACATAATAGAAAAAACTCATAAAGAAACACAGTAGAAGAAACACATAAGAAACACAATAGAAGAAACTCATAAGAAATATAGTAGGAGAAACTCATGAGAAACACAGTAGGAGCAACACATAAGAAACACAGTAGGAGCAGCACATAAGAATCACAGTAGAACATGCTAAAGATCAGAGGAACTTCTAAAAAAATCCTAAATCGGAAAAGATAAAGGTTTTGAAAGCAGAGTTTTTGAAAGGAACTTGAAAATGTTTGGAAGCTTAGGGATAAACACAGATCTAGAACAGATCTAAAGAAATCAGAAGAACCTCAAAAGGTTAGGGCTTCAGAAGAAACCCATAGGGTGAGAAAGGCTTGGAAGGTCATTGATCTGAGCAGGAGAAGTCAAGATCAGACTTGAACAGCCACGGCTGGCCGGAGCAATGTCGGAGACAGCCATAGAACTCGAACGAAACCAAATCTGGGCCAAGCTTCTTCAAGGTTTAACCTTGAAACCATAGTAACCAGGCGTGTAAGAGTTATAGGAGGCCGGTATAGGACTTCGATGGCCTTGGAAGCCATGGACTCCGGTGATTTTAGGGTGGAAGTGGAGGGAGGCGGCTTGGGTTTGAGAAGCTTCGAGAGAGAATTGAGAGAAGGGGGGGAATTCAAGGGCGGCTACAGAAGGGAAATGATTAGGTTTAGGGGTTAGGCCGGGTTAAAAAAGGAAGGGGCAAATACGAGCCGTTGATCCAAGTGATCAACGACTAGGATTAAAAGGAGAGTCCGGACGGGTTATTTATAAGGGTCGTGGGTCGGGTAGATCAGGTAATTGGGATAGGTAATTGGGTTTAGGAATTGGGTTTAATTAGTGGTTCAAATACGGCGAAAATTGAAATGCAAATGGGCTATCATTTAAATAGCCAATTTTCCCTCATTTATTTTATAAAAATAGTAAAATAATTTTTGGAAGTAAATTAAAGGCACTAAAATGATTAAAAATACATAATTATTAAATTAAAAATATTGGAGTCCATTTTATAACTATAAATACATTTAAATCTTAAAAGAGGCCAGTATTGCAATTACGTGCAATTTAGCTTAAAAAATACTAAGCAAATTTATAAAAATATGCAAAAATTATGTTAGCTATATTTTAGTGTAAATATGAGAATCCAATAAATGAATTACCAAAATGATAATTTTGGGAATAATTATTGGGTTTTTCTTGATAAAATAAGGCAATAAATTGATTTAAAAGTCTTTTAAAAATTAAGGAAAAATAATATAACATTGGGACATACTTATATATGCATATACATGCTATTTTGAAGGTATTTTGCATATTAAAAAATACAGGAAAAAATTGGGTATCAATAGGGAGGTCAGAAGAGTATTGTCTTCAAGGATCTATATATGTTCCCCGATGTCCACTTGCCACCTGGTTTCAAGATCCCCAAATTTGAGAAGTATGATGGACATGGAGACCTAATGGCCCACCTGAAAAGGTATTTCTATCAGCTAAGAGGTGCAGGAAGAAGTAAAGAATTGCTAATAGCTTATTTTGGGGAAAGCCTTATGGGAGTAGCCTCCGAATGGTTTATGGATGAAGACACATCTCGCTGGTACGTCTGGGATGATATGGCACAGGCCTTTGTCAAACAGTTCCAATACAACATCGACATCGCCCCAGACAGCAATTCCCTTTCAAACCTGAAAAAGAAACCAACTGAAAGTTTCAGGGAATATGCCATTAAATGGAGAGAGCAAGCGGCTAAAGTTAAGCCACCCACCCATGGATGACCACGAGTTAATCACTGTCTTCCTTCAGGCTCAACAGCCCGATTACTTTCAAAACATGATGTCTGCAGTGGGTAAATCCTTCTCGGAAGCAATTAAAATGGGAGAAATGGTAGAGAATGGCCTTAAGACAGGCAGAATTATAAGTCAAGTAGCTCTCAAAGCTGCACCTCAGGCTGTCCAAATTGAATCTGGTGACACGAATGAGATAGATGAAGAAATCATGATGACATCAGGGTCGAGAAGAGGTCCTAGGAGAACGTCTCGAAGGTATGACCAGCCTCGTCTGTTTTCCAATAACTCCCCTGAGCATTACTATCCCCCTCAGAACCCATAATACTCTGTCGATCCACCTCAGTATGTTGTCCAGCCACCAAAACACCCAGAAGGCGAGCACGAGCATCACAAAATCTCCACCAGCCTCCACAAAATTTTTAGGTGCCCTATAACCCACATCCAGGCCAGAGGTATAAAGGGGAACAAAAGTTGAAAGATAATTTTACACCAATAGGAGAGTCCTATGCAAGCTTATCTGAGAAGTTAAAGCATTATGACATGATTGCACCCATTCCTCCAAATCATGTGGACCCACGTGCAAGAAGCTTTGACCCTTCTAAAAGGTGCGAATACCATTCCAATACCCAGGGGCACAATATTGAAAGTTGTCGAGATTTGAAAAGAGAAATAGAAAAGATGATCCAGGAAAAAGTGATTGTGATACAAGACAATGACACCCAGAATATCACGCAGAAACCTTTACCTGCACATGATGATGCACACTTTATGTGGATGATGCCTGGTGACATGGAGTATGAGAATCCTCTCGTGAACTTGCTGACTGAAATTGGAGAAGGCCATGGTGATTCTTATGAGCAAATTTGTGGCTAAATGTCAAGCTTAGCAATTGAAAAGTCATTCTCTCCTCACTAGGAAGGAATCTTGGTAGTTTGTTTTGATGTTTTTTCTGTTATCTGGGTTATTTCAGGGTTGTGATCCAGATTTTATTTGTTTTAATGAGTCAAACCCTTCTATCGTTCTATTATGTTTGTATGAGTCATGTCTGTTTGTTTTTGTTGCTATTTTCATTATCCGGGTTATTTTAGGGTTGTAACTCGGATTATAGGTTGTTTGTTTAGTTGTCAAACCCTTCCATCCTTATTCAATAAAATACAGTTTGTCCTTTCGTGTCATTCTATTCCTAGTTCTTTTTTTGCTAGTTCTAATGACATGACATGCATGCGAAAATTTTGGCCAGATCTTAGAAACTGATTTAATCTGGAATTGGATAACTGAAAAAAACTTTTGAGGATGAATAAAGAGTTGAAGTACTTTGGAATTAAGGTCGAGTAAAATTAACCTTCAAATCATTGTGAAGATCGAGCTTGAGGATGTTTAATCAATTGAAGTTCGTTGGAAAGTTTGACATTAAGGAATGGAAAGTATCTTGTGACCACGAAACACCAAGAAGACATGCATGTTCATCAATGATGTGATCGCCACAAGATACTATAATTGGCGTTCTCGAGGCTGGGAGGCCCTTTTTCTGCTACCCAAAACACTTTATACCCTTTGCACCCCTTTGAGCCTGTGTTATTTTCTTTGACCACCCTCTTTTGGAATCAAGTTTAGAGTCAAGAGTAAGAAAAAACAAAAAAACAAAAAAAAAAGGAAAAAAAAGAAGTCCATGTCCCAAGAGTACAAACTGGGGCAATTCTTAGAAAGTTCAAATGAAAAAAAAATGAAGAAGAAAAGAACTGTCGAAAGTCCATGCCTTCAGAAGATAGAAGCTGGGGCAAACAAAAGGGAAAAAAGGAAAAAAAAAGAAAAGAAGAAAAAGAAAAGGAAAAAGACAGAGGAAAGAAAGTTGAAAAATAGTTAGGTCAAATGTTTGAACTACGTTAGACCTGATTCCTTTAAAAAGGATACGTAGGCAGCCTCATGGTTCGGTCCAACCAAATAAGAATTCAAAAAAGAAAAAATCCCAATAGTTGAAACTGGGGCAAAGATTTTATTTTACTTTTGAAAGAGTCGATTCCAAGAGTTGTAAGTCCACAACCTCCTTTACTTTGAGTCTATTTTGATCCTTCATGACGTCCTTCTTTCCAACCCTATCCAAAATCCTTCCAAATAAAGACCTCCCGATATGCCTTCAAGAATGCCAAGAGAAGCATGGAATGAGCAACGGTTGTCACACGACATAGAACACTGTCAAGTTGCTGACAAAAAAAATCAAAAAAAGAGGAAAGAAAAAGAATAAGAAAAATGAGAGAGTCTTACTAGTGAAAACCTTCACGGGCACTGTAAGGCGACGGTAAGCAGAGATAAATAAATGAGAGAGACTTGTAGGTGAAAATCCCTCGGGGCACCACTAGTCGAAAGTGAGTCGCGAAGCTGATGCAAAGAATTGGCACGACAAGCCCGACTTCAAAGCTCAAAAGAATGGCAAAAGGGAAGATTGGATTAGTTTGATAGATCAGGCCGTTGAGTCCAAAATGCATGTCATGACCATTAAGGCTAGTTATTGAAAAAAATGAAAAGAAAAAAAAAGGGAAAAAAACTCTTCCTTCTGTCCTTCCGACAGGGGCATTTCTTGTTAATACTTGTTTCTTTGCATCATTTTGTCCTTCACTCTGAGTCAGTCCTTGTCAAAATAAGCAAGAAAAGATTTCAAAATCTGCTACCAACTTTTCAGTTGCATAAAGTAAATTTGGCCAGCACACTCAGTTGTTACTGTCAACATGCCTTGAAGATTCATGCAAAGGCTCCCCCAAAAAAGACTCTTGTCAGCTTACTTGGCGCAAGAAAGATAACTGGTGATTCTCTCTGACAGACAAATTGCTCAAAAAGCAGGAAGTCATTCAAGATATCAGAGAATGTCACCTAAGCAAAGATCTCCGGTTGGGATAAGGCTATTTGAGTTGCAAATACAAACGGTACTGGGTGTGAAACAATCAGAGTTGGTGCAGAACAAAAGTCTCTTGAGACCGACTCAGGCTGATCGAGCAAAAGCCAAGCTGCTCAAGACTCAAGGCCACAAACTGACCATCACTTTCAAAATTGACAAAATTTTCTTTGTTTGAAACAGGAACAAAGCATGTGTAAGGAAAGAGGTTCCAAAAAAAAAAAGAAGGGAAAAGAAAAGAGAAAAAAAGAAAGAGAAAAATAGGAAACAAAGCAAAATAAAAAGAAGAGAAGAGCCGACGAAGTGAAGTTTCTCAAATTTTTGCCTTTATTTGTCTTGTTAATATGCATAAAATCATGCCATTGCTCTTTACATTTCCTCCTAGGGTAATATTGTCCTAGTCTGATGGATTTTCCTTCCAGTAAAAATCTTAGTCTGATGAATCTTTCTCCTAAGATAAGAAAACCTAGTTTGATGAATTTTTCTCCTAAGATAGAAGACCTAGTCTGATGAACTTTCGCCTAGGATAAACATCTTATTCTGATGAGTTTTTCTCCTAAGATAGAAATCTTAGTCTGATGAATCTTTCTCCTAAGATAGAAGACCTAGTCCGATGAACTTTCTCCTAGGATAGAAATCTTAGTATGATGAATCTTTCTCCTAAGATAGAAAACCTAGTCTGATGAATTTTCTCCTAGGATAAACGTCTTAGTCGGATGAATCTTTCTCCTAAGATACCAAAAAAAAAGACCTAGTCTGATGAATTTTCTCCTAGGATAAACGTCTTAGTCTGATGAATCTTTCTCCTAAGATAGAAAACCTAGTCTGACGAATTTTCTCCTAGGATAATTTTAAAAAAAAAAAAGGAAGTCTCGATTTTTCTAAAAAAAAAAGGGTCAATTTTTAGTTTTCTTAAGTTATCAATCTTTAGTTTTCTCGAAATCAGGGGTCCCGCCTGGAGAATAGGGTCAGTTTTTACTTTAGTCAAGCGTAGTTTATAGTTTTCCGCAAGTTCAATCTTACATCTAGGAGACGCACTTCCTAGTTTGGGTCATTTAGGTTTTTTTAGCAGACGCATTTGCTAGTCAAAATTTTCTTGGTTTTACTCACAGGAGACGCACATCCTAGTCGAGTCCTCAATTTTACTCTCGTCAAATAGCATAGGTGATTTATAGTTCTGCTAACAACTCACAAATCTTCCTAGTACAAATTGGGGCAGAAAAGTTTCTTTTATTTTATTTGTTTTATTGTAGTAGCAGGTGCCCACCTGGAGAACAAGGGAACTCATTTCAGAATTCATTTCAGAGTCATTTGAAGCTTCAAGTCAGTAGCAGGCGCCCACCTGGAGAATAAGGGAATTAATTTCAAGTTGCAGTCAGAGACATCAGGCCTTCCTGAAGAATAAGGGCAACCTCCAGTCCTGTTCAAGTTAGAAGTAGCAGAAGCTCGCCTCAAGAATGCGGGTCGACAGGGGTCCGAGATAACCAAAAGAAGTCTCAATTAAGAATAAAAGAAAAAAAAGAAAAAAAAGTGAATCCAAAGTGCAGAAGCGGAGAAAAGATGTGGACTGTTCAAGACATAATTGAAGCCACAAGCTCCGCATGTCCCGTCTTGATCTGAAAAAGCTGAAGAAGATTGAACCAACACCTGCAGCTAACAAGCATCGAGATACAGATCAGAGTCCGCATGAAGAACCATTCAAGACTCAAGATCAAGCTTCAGAAGACTCATAGATAGGAATCTTGTAACTCGTACCTGATAGTCTTAGTTAGTTTTTTCAATTTTGATTTTTGATGTAATAACGGGACCGCAGACCGGAACCTCGACGGCACCTCAATCGGTTCTCCACCTCGGTATAATCCATCACCTCATTCACTTCTGAACTACACGTGGCCTGATTCCTTTATAGCCAAGGATATGTAGGCAGCTTAGATACCAGAGCTCGGTCATATTCTCCTTTCTCTTAGTTTTTGGTCTCTCTAAATAAGGGTCGGGTCAAAAAACCTATCTCGTCGTTCTTTGTCTGAAAACTCTTCGCGTTACCAGTCAAAGAGGGGCAGCTGTAGACATGTAATTTTTGACCCTCCCCAAGATTTTACACATTTTAGCGTAAATATTTAATTTAGGTTTAGTATCGCTATTCTAAATAGTGTTGACCCTTTTACTTTATTTTTATCACAAAAAGTAAAAAATTACAAAAAAATTATTTTTCATCTTTAGGTTAAAGTCAATTAGTATATTTATATTTATAGTATTATAACATTTGAAAATACAAAAAAAAAATAGTTTTACTCGTAGTATTTAGTTTTATATTAGTTTATTTTAATTTAGAGCGACTTTTATATTTTTATAGATACATTGAATTATTTGGTCTTTTTAGCCTAAGTTCAAACCCAAAAGACATGGTCCAACCCAATTACCCTTAGCCCATTCTTCCCAGCCCATTAGCCCACTTAAGTGCAAGATTTAATCCTAGCCATCTATTTCCTTCTAATCCAATGGTCATCATCCCTTCCCACCTCCATATAAAATACCCAATTATAGAAACCTTAGCCTAACTTTTCAATTCCGAGACCAAGCTAAAACAAAAAAACACCTACCCTCTAAGTGAGAACGGCAGCCATCTGCTCAACCTTGAGCCGAAAACATTCTAGATTTGAGATTAATTCTTTGTCTGCGTTCCATTTCTTGCTCTATTTTTGGTGATAGCATTTCTTTGCGGTCAAGATAATAAGTGAAGTTCCCGAGGATCATTTTGTAGTTTTCTTCCATTTTGAAGCTTAGTTACGGCAGAAAGGACAAAGGTATTTCAAGGTGAAAGATTCAACTTCAAAAAATGGGACATCTGATGGTGGTGTTGTAGTTAAGCAAAAAATTACATCTCGAGTTGTTGATAATACCAAGGAATTTAGTCTTCTTCCTCCTATTTCTACTCCTCATCGCCTTAACAACTTCTGCTTCTGATTTTCAATCTGAATTCGATGGAGTTTGATTGAGGTCGTTTTGTTTTTGAGATTTCCAGTGCCAAATCGAGGTTCCGGTTCGCAATTTTGGTGTTTCAGTCCAAGGATTGTTGCTTTGTTTAGCCCGATTGATTTGCAATTTTCAGCTTTGTTCATCAATAAAAGGTCTATTTCTCAATTTTCATTCTCATTTCATCGTGTTATGATAACTTGGTGCGCGTGTTGGTTGATTTGAATTCTACGTTGTTTGAGTAGCATGTCTTAGTTTTCATTTAAATTGTTTTAATTAGTTTTTATTTCAATTGTGATGCATGTAGTCTTGGTTCTTGAATAAATGCTTTTAGTTGTGTAGATGGAAAAATTGGAGTTGTTTCTTTCTTGGAAAGGAATAAGAATGGACCATAAGGTAGGTCTTGAACCATAAGGAATCTGTGCCAAGTAATAGATCATGTTAGCTAGCCTATTTGCCCCAATAATATCTTGTTCATAAATTTGGAATCACAACAACCTCAAAGATTAGGAAAATAATTAAATGCGCTAGTTGCTTTAGGCGCATTATAATAAAATTATCATAGCTACGGTACGGTTCCCGTGACGTAGTTGTAATACATAATTTCCAAATCCGGGGGTACATTTATGTGACCCGGCCACAATAACTAATAATGTTAATAATTTAAACATGCTGTAAATCATGGGTATGGTTCCCGTGACACGATTCACAATGTGTACCAAACAAACAAGTGTACGACAATCGTAACTTATTTTAGAATAATTCAATAAATAATTAAAAGCGGTCAAAAGCTAAAAATGCACAATAGGTATAAGACATGTAATTAATCAAACAATTAGGCCAATTATTAATAGTTAAGCGACCGTGCTAAAACCACGAAACCCGGGAATACCTAACACCTTCTCTCGGGTTAACAGAATTCCTTACCCGAATTTTTGTGTTCGCAAACCATAAATAAGAGTCAAACTTCCTCGATTCGGGATTTTAAACTGGTGACTTAGGACACCATAAATTATCCCAAGTGGCAACTCTGAATTTGAATAAATAATCCTTTTCGATTATTGTCACTTTAATTGGAAAAACTCCCTTATACCCCTTTCGGGGTGGTAAAAAGGAGGTGTGACAAGTAGCATTTCCTTCATCGCGTTCACGAGTATTGGTCCGCGTTCGCGTAGATTTGGGGCAAGTCTTCTTCGTATTTGCGTACAAGGGATCGCGTTTGCGTAGTTGGATCCGCGTTCGTGAAGGTCTGAGTTAGCTGTGAGTCACGTTAACGAGGTGTTTACCGCGAACGTGAAGTGTGTTATGGTGGAAGATTATTTTATTCATCGCGAACGCGATGGTATTGCCGCGTTTGTGAAAGATGATGTCTGTGCAGAAGTATAAAGTACTCTATTTCGAGGGTTTCGGCCATTTTCACATTTTTGGAGCTATGGAGCTCGGAATGAGGTGATTTTTGAAGCAATTTTCACCATATGAATTAGGGTAAGTGTTCTCTACTCGGTTTTTGTTATATTCCATGAATCTATCTTCGATTTTAGCTTTTGGTTGATGTATTTTAAGGAGGAAAGTGGGGGTTTTGGCCTAATGTTTCATAATATGAATTTTTCAGTTTTCAACATCGAATTGGAGTAGGAATTGAGTGAAACTAGTATGGTTGGACTCGTAATTGAATGGGTTATCGGATTATGTGAGTTTTGTCGGGTTCCGAGGTGTGGTCCCAGGTGTGATTTTTGGCTGGATTTGGCATTTGATTTAGTATTCGATCTTTTATCATTTGGAATTGTTTCCTTGGCTTTATTTGATGTATTTGAGTTTCTTTTGGCTAGTTTTGAGCCGTTCGCAGGTCGCTATACGCGTGATGGCATTCTTGGAGCATCGCTTGGCTTGCTCGATATGGAAATTGGCTTATTCGAGGTAAGTAACTCTTCTAAACTTAGTGATGAGGGTATGAAACCCCGAATTACGTGCTATGTGATTGATGTTGAGGTGACACACATGCTAGGTGACGGGCGTGTGGGCGTGCGCCCTTTGAATTGTGACTCCATTATTTCTATGGCACTGTAAAGTGGCCCTATTTTTTTGATATCTGTGTTTTCACCATGTGATAAAGTAACTGAGCTGTCAATTATGCTAGATATCATGTTTAGACTTTATGCTGACATTGCTAGGACCCATGGTGGTCGTTGCTTGCTGTCATCTCACTGATTTCATTGATATTTCGTACTCAGTCATATTCGCGCATTCATATCATATCTCAGTCTCAGTTGTTATTTATTGATACATCATATCACTGTTCCAGGATTGTTTTCATGACATTGTGAGCCTGTGGGTGAGACTGGAGAGAGTGATGACTGAGTGAGGCCGAGAGCCTAATTATGAGTGACAGTTATGGGATCGGGCTGCACGTCGCAGCGGTTATATCGATGATTATGATAGCGCTTGGGTTGTAGGAGCCCCTTCGGAGTCTGTACACACCCCTAGTGAGCGCATGTGATATTATTGAGGGATGGATTTCCCTGGACATGGATTTGTCTGAAGTACTTGATACCAGGAGATGGATTTCTCCGCAGGGTTGGATTGCCCTTTTTCCTCGGTATTAGATGACTTATAGTTAGTGTTGTATATGTTCCGGGATGGATTTTCATGGGCTTTATGGGCCATATACAGTACTGAGTGGTTGAGCACGATGAGTGGAAAGTGTGAGACAGTGAGATTGAGTACTCCAGTGTGAGTACACTATTCATCTATGAGATACATGGCATTGGCATGCACACATGACATACAGGCATAGAGATGTATTTTTTCTCATGTTGTACGGTATCACATCATTCATGACTTTTTTTACACACATTGATATGTGGGCATAGAGAGGTATTTCACACTTGCTGTCTGGAAAGAAAACAAAACATCTAATTTATTATGGAAAGAATTTTTGGAAAAATGTAGAGTTTTCAAACTATCTCATATTTTACGACGATTTCGGTAAAGGATTTGTGTTTTTCACTGATACTCTTGAAAAGTGGAATTATTTTCGAAAACCTGTGAAAAAGCTGAGCATATTTATCTCTAAGTTACTGTCCTATTTATATGCTCTACGTTTTTATGAACTGCTACTGGTTATTGGTGTTGGACCCGACCTATGTTCCAGCTCGTCACTACTTTCAACCTAAGGTTAGGTTTGTTACTTACTTCGTACATGGGGTCGGTTGTACTGATACTATATTTCAGCACATTGCATGCAGATGTTGGCTGTTGTTGTTGCTATGCTCGATGGTTGCCAGATTTGAAGATCTACCTGCGTTTTCCGTTATAGCTGCCTCTTGTTCATGGTAGCCTTAGATTTACAAAAAACTTTGTTTATGTACTTTTCAAACAGAAGATGTATTTACTTAGAAGCTCATGATTTGTACTACTAGTCCTTGGGAAAGGTTTAAGATTTAGATAATTCCTTTATTGGATTGTCTTATTACTATTATTGAAATTGGGCAGTTATTAGGTGGCTTACCTAGCGGGCTGGATTATGTGCCATTACGACTAGCGAATTTTAGGTCGTGACAGGGAGACTCGGAATTTTTCACTGGTGATGGATGTGGTGACGTGGTAGATTTAAAGGGAGGTGTCGTGGTATATGTTAATTGCGGATAACATTGTATTGACTGACGAGACGCGAGGCGGGGTTAACACTAGGCTGGAGGTTTTGAGACAGACCCTGGAGTCTTTCAAGTTGAGCATGACCAAAACAGAATACTTAGAGTGCAAGTTCAGTGAGAGGACTCATGAAGCAGAAGTGGACATGAAGCTTGATAGTTAAGTCATCCCTAAGAGAGATAATTTCAAATATCTCGGGTATGTAATCCAAGATAACGTGGATATTGAGGAGGATGTTACACATTGTATTGGATCTTGGTGGATGAAACAGAGGCTAGCATCTAGTATTTCGTGTGATAAAAATATGCCATTAAAATTTAAGGGTAAGTTCTACAGGGTGGAGGTTAGACCAGCTATATTATATGTGGGCGAGTGTTGACCAGTCATGTCTAGAAGATTAAAGTAGCAGAAATGAGAATGTTGAGATGGATGTGTGGGCATATCAGGAAAGATAAGATGAGGATTAAGTTATTCGGGATAATGTGGGAGTGGCCCATGTGAAGGATAAGATGCCAGAATCGAGGATGAGGTAGTTCGGACATGTGAAGAGGAGAGGCATAGAGGCTCCTGTTAGGAGGTACAAGAGTGTAACTTCCCTGACTTTAGACAGAGTCTCGCATCGGCAAAACACAAGAGGGATGCTGAGTATATAAGTTAACAAGCCTTAGACCCTAGTAACACATTTTAAATCCGTGAGGGCCTAGGCCCAGAGCGGACAATATCACTAGCGGGCTGGGCTGTTACAGATAGTATCAGAGCCACTCTTGTGTCAGTCTTGCCGATGGTGGGTCAGAGTTCAACTGAGTTTAGTCAAATCCTGGTTAGACGGGGCGAACCTCAGTGCTGAGTCTAGGCAAATCCCATGCGGTGGGGCAAACCTCAGTGAGGACGCCGAGTCCATAGGAGGGGGTGTATGTAACACCTCTGTCTTCGGACAGAGTCCCACATTGGCAAAACACAAGAGAGATGCTGGGTATATAAGTTAACAAGCCATAGACCCTAGTGACACGTTTTAAATCCGCGAGGGCCTAGGCCCAGAGCGGACAATATCACTAGCGTGCTGGGCTGTTACAAAGAGGTTGACCATGATGGGTCTGAGAAAGAGTAGGTAGGCCAACGAAGTATTGGGGAGAGGTGATTAAGCAACACATAGCATTGCTTCAGCTTACCAAGAACATGACTCTCGATAGGAAGATGTGGAGGGCAAGAATTAGGGTTGAAGGTTGATAGGTAGTCGAGAGTTTCTCCTAGTCTTACCAGTATATTAGTAATATTCTTTGTATTTTTTATTCTTAGATCTTTAGTTCTATCTGTTGTTGTTCGCTTCTGTTATCTTATTACCTTGTTGTTGTTATTGTTGCTACTTCCTTTCCATTGTCCCTTGACCCGAGGGTCTATTGGAAATAACTTCTTTACCTTTACAACTGCGTCCACATTATCTTGCGCAGACTCCACTTGTGAGATTATACTGAGCATGTTATTTGTTATAAACTACGTGGTTTTAATCAGAAGAAACTTCATTTTTTTTAGCACAACTTCCCACATTATCAAATTTTCTCCACACTTGTGACCTCCATTTGTTTAAAAACCTGCACCTGCACATTTGTTCGCCTCTCCAGATATATGCTATAGTAGCCTTATTAATTTCCAATAGAACGCTTACCGTCTTCGATAATGGACGTTATAGTGTTACGCAAACATAGTTCATCTAACAATTATAATTGAAGGCCCATCCATGTTGAAATTATGAAAGTATCTTTTTTAAATTTTTCATGTGTAAAAGATAGATCTCTTATGTTTAAAAACAAATTTTTCATGTGTAAAAAGGATAGATAGGGTCATAAAACTAAAAACAAATTTGTAATAACCCACAAAACCAATTGATTGATGGTGCTCCATAATACGTTAAGCTGTACTTACAATAGAAGAGCAATTTATACAAAATACCCATTCAATTAAACTAATTACACTTCTCTACCCATTTGAAAACTAGTTACATTATACAAAAAAGGGCCAAATATATCCCTCTCATCCCCGTTATACTTTCCGTTCATATATATGCCCCTGCCGTCCAACAAAGTTCTATATTTATCCCTATTTTAACGGTCATGACACGTGGCATCCTTTAAGCACAAGACCTGACCCACAACTTAAAACACCCATACCCCTTAAAACCCACGACCAAATTATCACATTAAAGAATTCGGGTCGCGTTGGACACTTATGCTCTGAGATTTCTCCGATGACTAGTACTAGTCGTTTCTTTCATCTTGTGGGTGTGAAGGGGAGTAGAGAGAGAGTGGGGCTAGACAGGGTCGGTTATCGACCGAAAATAATGGAGGATCAGTGGCTTTTCCGGTGATGGTGGTCGTTTCCCGGCCAGGAACTGCCGGAAAAGAGGTAGAGGAAACGATGGGCGCATAATACGACGTCGTTTTTGAAATTTTCACACTCTCAATGGGCTAATCTTCCTCTAACAGTCCGATTTTAGAGCCCTGTAAACATCGTAATTTCACTGGGCTGCTACTGCTCTTAATTCTCCTGAATGGGGTTTGTCTATTTTATGTAAAGTTTTTGACTTAATTGTTGAATTGGGTTGTTTCCTTCTTTAACTATCTGTTTGCCAGGTTCGTCTGATTTTGATTTAGTCTCTTAGTTCATGATTTGTATTAATTTATTTGAAAAATTGGAAGATTAGTATATTACGTGTTTGTAATGGTTGTTTTTGGGGGTGGGGGGGGTGGAGGGGTCGGGGAACAAGAAATGAGTTTTAATTTTAGGAAAATTTTTTAAAAGGGGATCCGGGTCAGATGAGTTATATTTTAGGCATGTTTGGGTTTTTTTGTTTTGTTTTGGGATTGGTTCTTTCAATCAAACGGTGCCACATGTCATGTCCGTTAAAATAGGGATAAATATAGAACTTTGTTGGACGGCAGGGGTATATATGAACGAAAAGTATAACGGGAATGAGATTGAATAATAAATAAAACAATAAATAAAAGTAGAGAGATATATTTGGCCATTTTCCGTACATGATATACCTACCCAATTGAAACTAATTACCCAAGCTACCTACCCATCCCACTTTTCTTATCCATTTGGCTTAATATAACTTAATTTGGTTTGGATTCGTTTGACTTAGTTTGGATTGAACTTGGCTTGGCTTGGCTTGGCTTGGCTTCCCATGTCCTCGCTTTGGTACTTTCTCTTATTACCTTTTAATTATTAGTTGGCGTAGTATGATGAAAATTTGGTTAGGGTAGGGTATTTGATTCATTATGATGGAATTTGTGTAGGTGTACTGGATTTATCGACTAGCAAATCAGAAGCAACCCCCGAGGCTTAAAAAACACTAGGATTCACTTCATTTTTTGGATCCTATGTCTCTTTTTTTTGTCCTGTTGAAATTTTATGTTTAGGGATCTTTGAATTGCTTGAGAATTTCAGTTGTTGAAAGTTGAATGGGGTTATTTGGTTTGTAAATTTTGTTATAGACTGGATATTTTGTGCTTCAACTTGTACTGGGTTGGAACCCCTTGGTCCCTTCTTACCACAATTTCACTTTTGGTTAATGATTGGCAACTTTAGATATTAGAATTTCTTGAGAATTTGGGTTCTTGAAATTTTAATAGGTAATCTGTTATCTAACCTAGACATGAATATGAGCTTCCTATTCCCTTTTTTTTTTAAAATTTTTTATTGTTAAAGTTATTTCATTGAAAATCTAGCATCAAGAAAGTGTAAAGGTATATACATAGGGAGCAGATTATCGCTGCTGCAAGTGTAAAGAGCTCAAAAAATCTATAATGCCTGCCCCTCTAACCTTCTTCACCTTAAATATCAGGCTTTTGTATGCAACAAGGTTCGGATATGTGACGTGTGCTTAATCCACATATCACGCATTACACTCTTACCACTAGACCAAAGCCTTGGGACTATCTATTACTCACGATGAGTAAAATGTGATGAGATAATCTAACTTTAGAATCTTTTTATTTGATTAAGAAAGAAAGAGGAAAAGAAGCAATGAGCTGTTTGTGCTTGTAGCATTTCAAAATTGTTGAAATTTGAGCATGCATCAACACTTATATGCTGTTCTCAACTTTTGAGAAGCTACAGGAATCTAGAAGAGGAATTAAGAAGAAAAGAAAAACGAGTTTCCAAATTGGGTTCGCAGTTAGCAACTTTGATTTTTGTGTTCTATAAGTCCATTTAAGCTCAAATGATCATGATTTTGATTAAAAGATTCATTTGAAATTGTGTTTTTTCCTATATTCTACTTTCTACCCCTTGATCCAATTTATATGCGACATTTTCTATTTAGCGAGTCCCCAAATATGACATTCAAAAATTCAGAAACTTATGTTCAATCAATTTTTTGAGTTTGAACTTTGATGATGCTGTTTGATCATACTGACTTTTCAAGAACTATTCAAATGCTTTCATCCACTTTAGCTTACATAATAACAAATCAAAAAAATTTTTTTAAGCTTTGTTATCAAGTCAAATGGTGTTGCATAAATGGGAGAGTGGGAGTATTTGTGATGCTAATGACCCATCCAAGATAATGCATTTACTTTATTTTGGATTCACAGTGGGTTAATAATTTCTTAAGATCCAGAGGGTTAAACAAAACTCTCTTCTTGTCAATTGAAGAATTTTGTGTGAGAAAATCCTGTGTTTTCGTATTTATTCCTTCGTTGTTCTTTCGTTATGGTGGTTCGAGGCTTTTGTTTAATATACTGATTCTACATTCTTCATCCATATTCAAATGGTTTTCTTCTTTTAAAATTCTTTTTAGATTTGTTCATCAAATTCAAATGATTTTGTTCTTTTAAATTTCTTTTTAGATTTTGTTTTTTCTCTTTATGTATTCCTACTATTAATAAGCGGGAAACGAGAGCTGCATCCGGTTAGAAAGCGGCTCAGAAGGGTGTTTGTAATTTAATCAAAATGCCTAACATTATAATTCGACACATCCTGCCCGCTCTCTCCAGGTTTGACACGTTGCTACCTAGCAAAATTTTGGGTTGCACTCGGCTTCCTCTGTTTTCTTTGTGCAAATCTTTGATGATTTCTCAAGTTCCCGCTCTTCTTTACTCCGTCTTTCAGTTTGCCCAGACTAGCTCTTCCAAGTTCTTGCTATTTGTCTGATATAAAGTACAGGTATGATTACCACCGTTATTTGGATTTGAGATTCAGTTGGTTTTTAATCTGAACAATGTTTGCTTTTCATGCTTTGGACTTGGATAAAAGGTTTAGATTATTTTTCTGCGAAATTTTAAGCTAATTTGTGATGTGTTGTTGCGCTCACTGTTCTGCGTCTTCAACTAGCTCTTTCTCGGGCTTACTCTTAATTTTCATCTGTTCTACTTATGTCGAACGAAGTGCAGTAAGAACATATTTGAGTCTGTTATTATACAAATTGCCTTTGGGTTTGCATTAGAAGTGTTTGCAAAACTGTCGGAAAGAAACTACGATAAACCTAAACTGTTTTTTAATATGTTGTTTCAAGAAATTAACTCACACCTTCAAATGATATATACGTTTGGTTTACCTTTATAAAATCAGCTTCTGATGACAGTTCCTGCAATCAATTTGATAACTCTATTTCTTCAAAATTTGAACTTTTTGCTTTTTGGGTCTTTTTTCCTGGTTGATTCTTGAAGTTCTTGGAAGCTGTTGCTTCTGATGGGCTCTTTCAGTTCTGGTCTTGTGTAAACATTACTGTAATCTTGAGAGTTGAGAAAATTATTGGAAGAAAAATGAGAACTTTTGCTTTTTTAACAGTTTTAGTTACTTTGGACTATATATTGTGATCAGTGATGCTTTTCCATCAAATGTGGGTGTGTATTATTAATTCCAGCTTAGATCTTAGTGTACTTAAGATACTTTGGAGTTTGGTCAATTAGTTCACAAGAAAAAGAGATTCTTGGAGTTCCTTGACATGTGGGATGCTACTACATAGAAAACAAGCCATGAGAAATTCATGGCTCCCAATACTTTGGAAGAATTTGATGTAATGTTTGGTCAAAACATAAATCTCATTACCTACTCCATAGTTATGTTTTTGTTTTTTGTTTTTGTTCAATTAGTTGTGGACCAAATCAATTTGTGAAATACTTATAAGTTTACGTGAACATACAATTTTAGCAAAGGATTCATAAACTAGCAACAAGTTTGTAAATTTGTTGTTCTTATACATTAGCCTTTGATATGCCACCAACTTGAGCTTGTGGGTGCTATTCATTGTTGGGAAGATTGAGAAATATCTAGAAATGCCACCAGCTTGAGCTTGTGTAGGCCCTATTCTACACAAAGATAAGTTTACTTGGATAAAAAGAGATTTAAGGACTAGCTAGAGGATGAAGTAGCTTTTTGTCAAAAGTTATTAATTGGTGCATGAACATTGATTAACGAGGGTCCGAAGCCATGAAGACAAATAGCATATGAACATTTGATGTTCCATTAATGGAGTATAATTTAGTTGATGATAAATGATTAGTTGGCAATTGCATGGAATTGTTTACATGTCTCCCCTACCTCTACTGTGTTTGATTTGATGAAACTCTGTAGCTATTCCTCCAGGAAGCTAGAAATATTTGATTGAGCATTTTTAATCTACACCATATTTCCTTATGTTCTAAACTTGGATAAAAGATTTAAGACTACATTTGTCTAAAATATTAAGCTAATTGGTGATATATTGTTGCACTCGCATAAAAGTGTGTTTATTTTTATAGGCAAAATAGCCGGAGTGTTCCATGGATCACAAGTTATGGATATTTCATGGCATATCGACGACGCATTGTTGCGAGAATGATCAAGTTGTAGATCCTGTTTGGATTGACAAAATTAAGGGAAATTTTGCTACATCCATGTCAAACATCACCTAGGTGGACTTGAAGGTAATATTAGCTTGGATCAGACCATTTCTTGGAAATAATTTGACATGCTTCTAATAATAAGTTCTTCCTGGAGTGTTATGTGGAGATTTTTTTGCATTATCATCGTGTAATTAAGAAGTTTTACCTGTCATTTGAGATTATAGCTCTGGAAGTGCTTATTATATAATAGTTTTCTTCTGTAACTTTCTAGAAAAAGAGGCAAAACATGGGTAATACGTATTTCACTTTTAAGCTTCTTTTAAATGGTCTTTTCTTTTCGTACATATATTCTACGAAGTCTATATTGGTGGAGTTATTTAGTTTCCAAAGATTCATTTCTTGGAAATCATTTGACATACTTTAGCTAATAATCAGTTCTTCCTGGAGTGTAATGTGGATAATTTTTTTTTTTTTTTGCATTATCATCCATTTAATAAACTTTGGTTACATTAATTTTGGTGCGATTGATCAATGCTCATTGGCATCGAGAGAAAAAGCATATTATCATGAGACATTTCCTTTTCTGAAACTGTGATAATCCAGTAGTAAATGTTTTCTTCCCAGATGCAGGTGGGTAAGAACAACAAGGATATTAAATTTGAAGAAGAAACAGAGGAGCCAAGATTGGGAAAGTTTGTGAACTTAGGTTTGTACTTTGCGAAAGATACAGAGTCCCTGATGAGGTTGTTGAAACAATATGTTAAATATGTGTAAAGGACATTTACGTAATGACTACTTTTTGAACTGTGACGATCTATTAAACAATTGCTTCTCAGTGCAGGTGGTTGAGAACAGCAAGGGTACAGATTTTGTTGCAGAAGAAGAGGAGCCAAAATTCGCAATGGCTGTGGAAGACATCAAGTTGAGTTCTCCTAAGAATAGGGAGTCCAATACCAATGAGGTTGTCAAATCAGACATCTGAACGTGGAGACAACAAAATTGACACTATCCAAAGATGTTGAAAGTCTGTAGAAGACATCAAGTTGAATTATCCTAAGAATAGGAAGTCCAATGCTAATGAGGTTGTCAAATCAAAACATCTGAACATGGAAACAACAAAATTGACACTATCCAAAGATGTTGAGGAGCTATAGTCTAAGATAAATTCGCTGGATGCTCATCTAATTGAGGTTAGTCTTCTCGTACTATATTCTGGTACTCTACAATTTGAGTTTGGTTGTGTACTAACATCGGATCCTTCAATATTTGTTGAACTGGTATTGACTTGTCAGTAAGCAACTGTTAGAGTAGCCTGCGGACTCCTCCCATTGGTGGAATTATTTAGTTTGCAAATATTCGTTGAAGCTTTAGATTAAATCAGTTTTATTTAAGCATTTAAGCAAAATATGGGTAATATTTATTTCACTGTTGAGCGTTGGATTGAGGCACTATTTATTGATTTGATAGATTGTTTTGACATCTTTTAGCTAATAATCAGTTCTTCCTGGAGTGTTATGTGGACATTTTTTTTGCATTATCATCGTGTCATTAGAAAGCTTTATGTGCCATTTAAAATTATAGCACTGGAGGTGCTCACTGTAGTAATAAGATAGTTTTCTTCTGTAACTTTATAAAGAAAAAGGCAAAATATGGTTAGTACGTATTTCACTATTGAGCTTCCTTTAAATGGTCTTTTCCTTTTTGTACATATATTCGACAAAGTCTATATTGGTGGAATTATTTAGTTTGCAAATATTCGTTGAAGCTTTAGATTAATTCAGTTTTATTTAAGCATTTAAGCAAAATATGGGTATTACATATTCCGCTGATGAGCTTCAGATTGAGGCACAGTTTATTGATTTGATTGATCCCCGATATTGTGCATATTAACAGGTTCACCTCTTAATCTAGGCAAGAGTAGATGCAGTAGGTGTTATTGGGAAGTCTATTGATCCTGTCATATTCCTACATCATTGGCCCTTCCTTCAAATGAAAAATAATATAAACAAGAACAAATAGATGAAAAAGGAGAGAAAAAAGTTACTTAATAAACGGAACAACGCACTAGATGTGTCAGAGTCATACTGAGTTATTCACCTTGATAACTCTATGAGGGGTGAATAAAACCTTGATTTAGCGAGAAATAGGGTTTGATAAAGCTACTTGCATTTTTGCTCTTAAGGTGGTCATCTATGTCGTCAGGAGATTTTGTTTGAGTGGTTTGCTCCTTTACAAGTTAGGCATGGTTGATCAATTATTTGTCCAATGGCCACTACTGAAACAGAAATATTCTCGAGCTCATTATCTGGCTTCTCTTATGTAAATAGAGCCGTTCCCAAGGCACCACTCATAGTCGACCTCCTTTGTGCGCTCCGAGGAACTTAATGTTACTACTTTTCTTAGATAATATTCCCTCCGGTCCAAAATAAGTGATTTTTTGGCCTTTTTCTTGTGGTTCAAAATAAGTGATTTTTCCAGATTTTAAGAATGAATTAATTATTTTTTTCCTACATTGTCCTTGGAGTAAATAGTGTTGGAATATGTGTTAGGAGTGTTTACGTGAGATAGTAAAGGTTAATATGATCAATTTCATTGCTAATTAATGCTAAAAGGTAAATTTCTTAATCTGTGTGAAAACATCCAAAAAATCACTTATTTTGGACCGGAGGGAGTAATGCCAAAAACCGAACTTCAAAAAAGTCAAAAATTAAAATCACTTTTCCTAAATGAAGTCACCAGAAAATTCACCATTTTTTGAAACCCCAAGTCTGTATTGCTGCCCATATTCGACTTGATGTTTAGGCTAACTAGAAGAGGAGAAAGGGGCAGAAACAAAAGAAAATTTCCTCTTTTTTGTGCAAGTATAATTTTTTAAAATCTTTTTTCTTTTCTTTTTTTTTTTTGGTATTTTTAATTAGAATCATCAAATCTTACTCACGTCTTAACTCTGAAACTTTCAAGTTAGTGACGGAGCTTGTGATAATAGGTGAATTTGACTATAATCACACCTTAAATAATCACCTTCTTATGTAGTTTTAATGCTAAAAGTGATAACAAAATGCTCTTATTAGTGCTTTTCATGATTTGCAGGTGATATGTGTACAAGGAATGTTAAGGAGCAGTTTTGGAGTCAAAAATTGGAGAAAAGAGGCCAAATATGTAAATTCCCAATGAAGCCACGCCCTGCTAGCCCTTAGAATTCAGAGAACTGGTTTGGCCGCGGTTCTACCGCGACCGCGGCAGAACCGCGGTGGAAAGCAGCTGCAGAACTTCAGTGATTCCGCGAGGGTGATTGGCCGCGGTTCTACCGCGACCGCGGCAGAACCACGGCAGGCGCAGAAAGTTCAGGGGTCAAAGTGTCAAATTCGGGATTTTTAGATCTAAACCCTATTTAAAACATTACACTTCGCCCAAGAGAGGCATGTATTGATTTTTAAGGTTTCTTAGCAAGGAAAACCATTGTGGGAGAATACTCCAACCATCTTTCTTCCTTTCTTTTGATTTTTATGATGAATTCAATCTTAGTTTATTTTCTCATAGCCATGAGTAGCTAAATTCCTTGTCTAAGGTTTTGATGGAACCTATTGGGTGATGAACTTCTTGTTTATGTGAATACAAATTGCTAGTTTAATCTCTATTTGTTCAACTTCGTGTCTGTTGTAGTTAATTGACAGGATCCTCAATTAGCTGTGCCTATTTAGTGTGCATAACTTGGAAAAGAGTGCATATTTAGGGTATTGTTGAACAACACCACTCCTAGATTATTAGAGGAATCTATAATTACGGGTTTAAATGCGGGATTAGGGATAACGAAGACTTGGTTGTAATCTAAAGTGAATCGTGCTAAATAAAGTAAGCTAGTGTATCTCGGGAGAGTGCAATAGTAAATTACTGTGATTACTCGGGAGAGATTTACGGTAAGATTAGCGTTCATGATTGATAGAGATGTGTTGGTAAATTTGTATGAGCATAAACAGAAGGGATTCCATCAATAGGGGAAATCATTGCCTTAGCATTTTTCTCATAATTGTTTACAACCTTATTAGTTTAGTTTGCAGCTATTTAGTTACTTGCAAGCTAGTTGTTAAAGAACACTCAACTGAGATTTGAATATTTGGGAAGCTGGTTCTGAAGAATTAGTGGGTCTAAAGATAGTGGTTGATAGGTTAACTCTCTGTGGATTCGACCCTGGGCGTAATACTCGGGTTATATTTACAACGTCCGCAGAGTCCTTTTTATAAGGCATAGTTGGGCGTGATCAAATTTTGGCGCCGTTGCCGGGGACTTAACGGAATTATCAATTGCCATTGACAGAAATACAAAGATTCTTATTGTAGTCAGTTTTCTCTCTACCAACTTTTTCATTGAAAATTTGACGGTTGTTGGTCTGGGTGCACAGGTGTATGCCTAGAAATTCTACGAGGACTGGAGAACTACTTGAAGGACTTTCAGACCCTGAGAAAACATTCCGGGCATTGAATCGTGCTAACAAAAGACTTCAACAACCCCAACAAACACACAAATTCGAAATTGACATGGGCGACATAAACGACCCCAACGTAAACGTCAGGAATGAGCAATTGGCACCTCCCGTGCCTGAGGGTGCACTATATGACTGGGCACAACCCACAGCTGACAATCTGGCCACTGCCATTGTTGTGCCCGCAATACAAGCTGAATCGTTCCAGATCACAAATAACATGCTACACTTGTTGCAGAACAAGGGACTCTTTTCTGGGACACAAACAGAAGATCCTCAGCAGCACTTGAAGAACTTCCTGTCTATATGCAAAACTCAAAGGCAACCCAACGTGACTCCGGAAGCAATCAAGCTATTATTGTTTCCATTCTCGGTGACAGGAGCTGCTCAGGTTTGGCTAAACTCGCTCCCCATAAACTCTATAGAAACTTGGGCTGAGTTGGTCAAGCAATTTCACAACAAGTTCCATCCGCCCAACAAAACTGCTCAACAAATTGATGAGATTGTGAGTTTCAAACAGAAACCAATGGAGACACTACACGAGACATGGGGCAGGTTTAAAGGAATGTTGGTTATGTGTCCCCACCATGGTGTTCCAGAACAGATGTTGGGACAACGGTTTTACATGGGACTGTCAGACAGCATGAAGAATATCGTTGATGCCTCTGCTGGTGGGGCATTCTTGAGCAAGACTTGGAGAGAAGGTCAGAATTTGCTCGACAAGATGGCGCAGAATTCGGGTTGGACAACTAGGAACGCACCTATCACTCCAGTGGTGCACTCAGTGCCTCTTGATCCTTCTAATACAATGGCTGAAAATATGGCGACTCTCTTGACACAAATGAGCATCCTCAC
>NC_032000.1:13297867-13326855 GCF_001879085.1 Nicotiana attenuata | reverse complement strand
TGGGTGGAAGCTGCAGCATTACCCACCAATGATGCTAAGGTGGTGGTCGGGTTTCCAAAGAAGAACATATTCACCCGCTTTGGGACACCGCGCACAATTATCAGCGACGGATGCACTCACTTCTGCAACCGGGCCTTCGAGAAGTTGTTGGCTAAATATAATGTGCGCCACAAGGTGGCTACTCCGTACCACCCACAGACTAGTGGACAGGTTGAGGTGTCCAACAGAGAGATCAAGAGTGTATTGACAAAAACTGTAAACGCTACAAGAACTGACTGGTCAAGGAAGCTAGATGATGCACTATGGGCTTACAGGACAGCTTTCAAGACACCAATTGGTATGTCACCATATAAGTTGGTGTTTGGGAAGGCCTGTCACCTACCTGTAGAACTTGAACATAAAGCGTGGTGGGCACTGAAACAGCTGAACTTGGACTTGGAAGCTGCGGGCACGTCAAGAGTCACTGAATTACATGAGCTAGAGGAGTTCCGGTATCTTGCTTTTGAGAGCACAAGGCTATATAAAGAGAGAATGAAGAGGCTTCACGATCAGAACATCATTGAGCGAAATTTCAAACCTGGGGACAGGGTATTGCTTTACAACTCAAGACTGCGGTTGTTCCCGGGTAAGCTAAAGTCAAGGTGGTCTGGACCATTTCGCGTGGTTGAAGTGTTTCCATCCGGAGCTGTGGAAGTTGCTACTGAAGATGACTCTCGTACATTTAGAGTCAATGGTCAGCGGTTGAAATTGTATGTGGGTATGAACGAGCCTAAGGAGATGACCGAGCTTCATTTGAATGAACCCCAGAGGTCGAGCGAACCTTAATTGCGCTCACATGAGTCGTGCCGCGACGTTAAATCAGGCGCTACGTGGGAGGCAACCCATGACATTGTTGTAATTGTAACCTTGGTAGTCTATTCAAAAAAAAAAAAAACTGGGCGTTAGAATCAGAGAGGGGCCTCGACCGCGGTTCTACCGCGACCGCGGTAAAACCGCGGTCAAATGGCCTCGCGGAACCTCACTGCTCGCGGTTCTACCGCGACCGCGGCAGAACCGCGGCAGACACAGACGCGGCCAGGTAAGGTTAGAAAAAAAAAATTTTTATTTTTCAAAAACCTTTTTAATCTAACATAAAAACAACCCCCCCTTCCATTCCCACACCAATTATTTCCGCCCCACCCCTCATCCCACTCCTTTTCTCTCTCTCTTCACCAAAAACTCTCTTCTCTTCTTCTCCTTCACTCCCCTTCCTCCCCAACCTCCATTAACACACCTCCATTTTCTCTCTCTCTTCAACTCAAGTAAGTTCTTCTTCTCTCTCTCTATTTCTTCCTCTTCTAAGTAGTGTAATTTGTTAAATTACTAGTTTAACTTAAACCCTAGTTAGGATTAGTGTAGTAATTTGAAATTTTTTGCTTTCTTTTATGTTTGCCATTGTTGTAGTTGTTGTAGTTGATGTTTATGAGGTTGTTTGGTGCCAAATTAATTGGGTCTCCATTATTAAATAATTCTGAAGTTGTTTTGGTAGTTTGGAGGCCTAAACTAGATTTTTGTGGTGTAGTATGGTATTGGGTCATGTGTTGGCCGAAAATTGTGGTACTATGTTGTATATTTTTGGGGTGTTTTAAGCCCAACCTAGGTTTGGCATGTTGTAATTGATGGTTGTTGATGTGTAGTTGATTGGTGGTATGGTGGTAGTTGTTATATGGTGGTGTTGTATCTCATGTGTAACATTGAAAGGAGTAAGTGTGGGGTATATTATGCCGGAAGTGGTAAGAAAATTATGGGGCTATTGTGGAGGTCATATGGCTCCCAAAAGGCAAAGGCGAGCTGGAGGCACATCCCAGCGACCTGCTTATGATGAGTCCAGATTCCAATCGGAACTGGCGGAGGATGACTTCAACGCCAAGGCTACAAAGACCTTTATCCATGAGATCCCGATTGATCGGGTAGCCCTCCGAGCCGAAAAGGTGGAGATGTATGAAGAAATACGGAGGCGGGAAATGGAATTCCTATTTAACGACCCTGCACCAGTTAACAAGATGCTGGTTCGAGAATTTTACGCCAACTGCCCATTGAACTTGGGGAGGGAGGTGATTGTTCGGGGTACGGTGGTCAATGCTCAAGTTCCAACAATTCGCCGGGTGTTGCGGCTGCCTCCATTCACCGGCGACGTCGACTATTACCATGACAGACCAGGGGTGACATGGGAGGTCATGACGGATGTACTTTGCACAGGGGGGCAGCCCATTTGGTTACGTGACCAAATAACCCTCAACTCTAACTCTTTCACCCACTTGGCCAAGTGTTGGTTGACTGTTATCTGCAGCAGGTTTCTGCCATCCAGCAATACAACGGACGTGAACTTCAATCGGGCACTATTGACTTGGTGCTTTGTGACAGGGAAGGATTTTGATGCGGCCCGGATAATTGGTGATGAAATGGTCTTACGGGGACCGCTGCTGACAAAGGGATTCTATTTCCCTTCCTTGGTAACCACATTGTGCTTGATGAGAAACACCCCCACCAATCCTGCCGATGGAGATTTGCCTCCCAAAGCAGCATTCAAAGCGTCTAGCATCAGAGTGGGCAGGGGTACTCGCACCACAATTGAGATAAATGATGAGGAGGATGATCCGGTTCCTTTTGCACCATCCAGGAGGTCTGTTGACAGTGCCGGGCCCTCTCGGCGCCCCCATTCTGGAGACGGCCTATCACGCTCACAGTCCTCCCAGCCTATGCTGCGCTCCTTGGAGGAAGAGGTCGCGGATCTCCGCACCTCGGTGGATGACCTACTTGCGGATGGACGCCATGTCACAGAGGCAGGCTAGATCTGAGAGCCGGTTTATGGCCTGGTTGCGTGCATTGGGGAGAGCTTGCCATGTAGACCCCAGCACCGTCTCCGACTCTGATTGAGTCTCAGGGAAGTCTTCTAACCCTTCTGCTCTTTACTTTCTTGAAATGACATGGGGACATGCCATGATTTTAAGTGTGGGGTGGACGACTTGCTCTAATTGTGTATTGTAATGTATATAGATGTTGTTGTGCTGTAGCATTAGAGTGATGTGTTGTATATATGTGAGTGTGTTATATTAGGAGTAGCTGACTTGGCCCAACGACGGACACTTGTTGACGGGTCTCTTGAGGGTCAAAGTCAGATATATAAAAAAAAAAAAACTTGTAGAGGACTCTTCCTGATGACGGATTAGGTGGACAGTACTCTTGAGGGAAGTAGTCCATGTAGAATTTTTTTTATTTTATTTTCTTCTTTTAGGTAGTGTAGTACCTCCCCCTTGGTTTTTCTTTTGACCACAGTTCTTTTCCAAGGGTTTTCTTGAACCGGATTAGGTAGATTTTTTCTTTTGTAGTTTTAGGATTAGATGGGTGAAGGTCAGAATATAACCCCAAATGTGCACACTTGCAAAGAAAAGAACTTGAGAGTAGACGTCTAAGCTTGTTTGTGGACTCATAATATATGCCTTAATTTTGCACATATTGTCTTGCTTGAACACTCGTATGATTGTGTTGATGAACTGATTCGGAATGAGTTACATGCTAAGTGTGTGTGAGTTGTTACTTGCATCCTATGCTTGCATATGATACCTAGAACTTGCCCTGTATGTGTGCAAAGCGAAATAGAAGTCGTTTGGTTTTAGAGATGATTGAGGCATTTCTTTGTGCAACCCTTTATACTTGAGAATCCACCTGTGCATATTACCATAGTTAACCCCTTTGAGCCTGAAGCCTGTTCTTTGATAACCCTATAATGATCTAAATCGCTGTGTTTGAATAAGCTTAATTGTTTGAACCTTTACCTCCTAGAAGCACTTGAATCACTAAAGAATATACAAAAGTCAAAGTGTGGGGTGGGAGAGAGTTAGTGAAAAAAGGGAATCAAGAATGAAGGTTTTGATTGGTGAACTGGCATTGTACAATAAATCTCTGGAAAAAAAAAAAAGAAGAAGCCAGTTGTACCTAAAGAAAAGTGGGGGTCACAAGTGAAACAAAATGTGGAATAATGATTGGGTTGAACATGAAGGTGAAATAAAAGGAAGTGTGTATTAAAAGTGCTTAGGGAGGTTAGTCACTATATCCAAATATATCCTACCCGTCCCTTAGCCTACATTACAACCTATAAAGACCTCTTGATCTTTGACTGAATGGCTCGATTAGTGGAGTATTACACTAGGGGCAAGCTTATGGTGTGTCTGTGTGGCATGTAAATGCTCTTTGCTGAGAGTGAGTGAATTCTTTCTATATATGGTTCCTTGTTGTTGAATTTTATGTGTGTGGAACTTCTCTCAGATTTTGTTTATGTGAGGGCATGTGACTCAGGAAGAAAAAGTGAGTCTTCACTTCTGTTAGAGTAATTAGAGTGAGCACAAGTGTGTCTTGGCATGAGAGTCTGCATTTGAGATATGATTGTGCACTGCTTAGGTCGATCATTGATAATAGCAGGTGTGACATAAATTGGGGCAATGCATTGAGCAGTTAGGCCTAGAAGTGTGGTTTAGTTTGCTCGAGGACGAGCAAAGGTTTAAGTGTGGGGTGTTGATAATAGGTGAATTTGACTATAATCACACCTTAAATAATCACCTTCTTGTGTAGTTTTAATGCTAAAAGTGATAACAAAATGCTCTTATTAGTGCTTTTCATGATTTGCAGGTGATATATGTACAAGGAAGGCTAAGGAGCAGTTTTGGAGTCAAAAATTGGAGAAAAGAGGCCAAATGTGTAAATTCCCAATGAAGCCACGCCCTGCCAGCCCTTAGAATTCAGAGAACTGGTTTGGCCGCGGTTCTACCGCGACCGCGGCAGAACCGCGGTGGAAAGCAGCTGCAGAACTTCAGTGATTCCGCGAGGGTGATTGGCCGCGGTTCTACCGCGACCGCGGCAGAACCGCGGCAGGCGCAGAAAGTTCAGGGGTCAAAGTGTCAAATACGGGATTTTTAGACCTAAACCCTATTTAAAACATTAGACTTCGCCCAAGAGAGGCATGTATTGATTTTTAAGGTTTCTTAGCAAGGAAAACCATTGTGGGAGAATACTCCAACCATCTTTCTTCCTTTCTTTTGATTTTTATGATGAATTCAATCTTAGTTTATTTTCCCATAGCCATGAGTAGCTAAATTCCTTGTCTAAGGTTTTGATGGAACCTATTGGGTGATGAACTTCTTGTTTATGTGAATACAAATTGCTAGTTTAATCTCTATTTGTTCAACTTCGTGTCTGTTGTAGTTAATTGACAGGATCCTTAATTAGCTGTGCCTATTTAGTGTGCATAACTTGGAAAAGAGTGCATATTTAGGGTATTGTTGAACAACACCACTCCTAGATTATTAGAGGAATCTATAATTGCGGGTTTAAAGGCGGGATTAGGGATAACGAAGCCTTGGGTGTAATCTAAAGTGAATCGTGCTAAATAAAGTAAGCTAGTGTATCTCGGGAGAGTGCAATAGTAAATTACTGTGATTACTCGGGAGAGATTTACGGTAAGATTAGCGTTCATGATTGATAGAGATGTGTTGGTAAATTTGTATGAGCATAAACAGAAGGGATTCCATCAATAGGGGAAATCATTGCCTTAGCATTTTTAACATAATTCTTTATAACCTTATTAGTTTAGTTTACAGCTATTTAGTTACTTGCAAGCTAGTTGTTAAAGAACACTCAACTGAGATTTGAATATTTGGGAAGCTGGTTCTAAAGAATTAGTGGGTCTGAAGATAGTGGTTGATAGGTTAACTCTCTGTGGATTCGACCCTGGGCGTAATACTCGGGTTATATTTGCAACGTCCGCAAAATCCTTTTTATAAGGCATAGTTGGCGTGATCAGCCTGTAACATCAATCAAAGGTCAGCAACTGACAGTAGTTTTTGCTTAAGACAATTGGGAAAGGCCTTCTGAAATGAGAGCTAGAAGGTACTAGTATTTTGTATTCCAGTTTTGCTCGTTCTTGACATCAAATTCTTGATTTAACTTATCTCTGATTGAACAGTAGTTTGATATGTTCTAAGATTTCATATTTCACTTCTGTTTTATTTTGGCCTAAAATGTGTCAAATTATTGGAAGATAGAGCTGGGAGTGTTACTTCCTAGAAAATTTTGGCCAGCTAGATTTTAAGCCGTATGGTGGACCTGCTTTGTATTTTGTGGCTTGGAATTGAATACCTTCGTTAATAAGTAAAATCTGCATTTGAGATGGATTTTTCATTACAAAAGGGAAAATGAAATAGAAATCAAACAGAAGCATGCGCAAACAGATAAAACTCAGCTGGACTTCAGCAATAATTCATTGAGATCAGTGGTTTCTAAGTAGGATAGTGGCTTGTGGTAGCGGTGGCAAACCGGTGGGTCGGGTAGGATAGGGGCGGGTAGAAAACGGGTAATACAAAAGTGGATAAAATATCTGACCCAACCTATATTTAATACAGATAGAAAATTGATTAATCGGCGGATAATATATAGATCTCCATATTGTCCATAGCTTTTGGGAGAGTTACTAGCAGGGCGGATCCAGGACTTGAAGGTTCTGTGTGCCATATGGCTTTGAACGTAAACGTATTGCTGCTTACACGGTCCAATAAATAGGATAAATATTTGGTCGGTTTGATCTCTTTTCGACATCGATTTTGGTTAATCGTCATTTTTGTTCGAATTAAAAAATATAATAACTATGACAACTTGGCGCAAATCATAGAACTAGCCAAAATATTACTAATGTTATAAATATACATCTTTCAATTATAATTGTCCTCGACAAGTTTTCATATTTTGAAGACGGTCTATGACGGTATCATTACTTATATTTGTAAAATACTCCGCGCTTTTGGGTGAAATATCAAAATAACCATGCAAATTTAAAAGACTGTTATGAAACAATAAATGAAGAAGAAGAGTATTGCAGAGAAAAGTAGAGAGAGAATTCTTATTGATTTGGATGAATTACAATGGAATAGAACCCTCTATTTATAGGGAGAGGTTGACTTAGCCACCAAGTAATAAACCCTAGAATCTCTCTAAATATGGACATTCACCATAAATAGGATTCTATTTATAACACTCCCCCTGAATGTCTATTCAACAAATAATGTGCCTCGTTAAAACCTTAACTAAAATAAAACCCAGTGGGAAAAAAATTCTAGAGAAGGAAAAAGAGTACACATATCTACAATACGCCTTTTAGTTGCCTCGTTAAAAACCTTGCAAGGAAAACCCAGTGGGACAAAACCTTGTAAGGGAAAAAGAGTACAACGCGTATTAACTCCCCCTCATGAGAGCATCACTTCACATCCTTAAGCATTTGCATTCCAATCTTGTGCACCATCTTCAAAAGATCTTTGGTAGATATTTGATAAACAAATCAGGCATATTAACTTGAATGAATATATTGCACATTGAAATCATCATTCTTGATAGAGATGAATTATCTTCATATGATCTTGTTGGAATCGTCAGTTCAATATCTTCACATAGAGGTGAAAACTCTTGCTATCATATTATCACGCATATAGTTATAGCAAGATACATTTGTGCACAAATTGCACTGAGGATGTAGTACTTCATGACCATGAATTCTATATGCTTTAAGCAATTTAAATCCTTCACGGATTGTTAAGTCATATAAGCCATATAATAGACTTTAGATGCATATCAAGTTTTCATGTCATGCTAGACATATAAAATACCGAAAACTGATTGCACATATCATTGACTTTATACTTTCAAGTATTTGAACTGCAGGTCCAAAACTACATGTCTTTTATATGAAACCAAATTCTACTTGAATTGTTTCTCCAGACTTAAGATCTTCATATATATTTAGCGCTATTATAGATGTCGTCGACAAACATTTTATATCGGTTCCAACCTCCTTATTTTTCATAAAGACATAACATAGAGATCTCTTCATTCATATATTCAGGTACCTGAATTCCTCTTGAGATTTTATGAAGTGTTATGTCATGTGATCTTCTAGATCACTTGTCTCCTTTATTATGATCATTTTGATCATTCGCTCATCTTCTTTATCAAAAAGTTTATTTGAAACCGATCTGTCTATACGCTTTAAGCGTACCATAGACTTTGTCTTTCTAGGACTTAAATAGGAGCATTTGCAATGAGAATATAGTTACTTTCTTTGGGTCAGCAAATGCGTCTAGCATGCTTTGCAATATATTGCAACTGAATTATCCTTTTATGAACTTTAAGTTCATATTATCTTATTTGAGGATCTAGATGTACAAGTGATAATTCATTCCACGTAACCTTTTCTCAACTGTTTATCATGTCTCCCCCTCATGTTAGAAAAACTAACTTGTTTTCTCAATTTTGAGAACCCATCTTTGTGCGTTATGGTGTTAATCAAAATATACACCGCACATCAATAATAATAAGATGGAATTATTTGGTTCCTGACCATGAACCGCTTGTGAGGGGAGAAATTAATATACTTTCGTATATAACGTATATCAAACTGATATACAAAGCTTTGTTCTCATAAGCAATTGTTTAGCTATTAAGTGGAGGCACTCAATAAATCATTTTGCTAAACCAGCTGTGATGTAGGCCAACTTATCAAGATGAACTTCTTGAATAGAAAATCTGGAATATGCTCTAAATTAAATTATTGAGCAAGTTACCTCACAAACACCATGTTGCGGGTTAATAATAATCGCACATGTAACCATCTCATAGATGCATCTTATGTGGTATACATGGTAGGTGAATGGGCCTATATTCACCTTTGATATTTCCAGCATTCATGGGATTCAATCCCAATTTTAGTTGATCTATTAATTAATGAGAACAAGCAATATAAGAGAATTCGTAAAGAACTTTCTAGTTCTTTAATATTTACCCATGTGAATTCTCTATTATTTTTGCACATCATACATGAATTAACATGGCTAAACCAAGTATGCCAACTGGATAAATTATCAATATTGATAAACTTCAGGTTTACACCATGATGTGTGCCATTATGAATAAACTCCAAGTTTATTATGATAAGGGTTTTTATATCAATAAATATCCACTTCATTGTGGTATTCTTTTGTTTATGTAGTACAAATTGGAGAATAAAGCGGGTAGCTTTTCACATACATATTACCCCACTACAAGATGTAGTAATAGAAGATATTAAATCTTTCCTTTATTTATAGTCTCAATATAATCAACCGCTTTCGCGTATACTTTGGAAACTGAATAAGTTTCTTTGAGACTTACTACAACACAATACCTTATTGGTAATTAATTGTGTTTCTCCAAAATAGTATAATTGGCTCTTGCAGAGTTCTCAATTAATTTTATAGTACCACATATTCATCAACACCCAATATCTCTTTTAATGAGAAAGTTATACCATTATGGTTATGGTCAAAATTATATGCAAGATCTGTTTCTTGCATTACCGTTGACTTTTAATAATCACAATGCCAAAATATTTTGGCGTACAATAGGTACGTGACCAATGACCATGCATGCCATAATAATGATATTATTTTCTTATATCATCTCAAACCTCCTTCTAGAGGTGAGTGTGGTATATACCACTAGCACGCTCATATTCTTCCAAAAATGAATATGTATTCTTAAATCAGATGTTGTCACATTCACATCATGAATAGACCATAATCATCTATATGTGCTTTATAAAATCTCATGTCAAATCGATGACAAGTATTTTCACAAGTGGGGGATTATTTTGAGAATCCTTATTATTCTCATTATCACAATGATGACGATTATAATTTCGTCTATTGCCACGTCCACATCCATTGATACATTCATAGTGATAATTTTGTCTTCTTTCAGACTTATCACATACTACTATCACATTCTCTTAAGGGAATGAGAATGGAGCAAATTCAATGGGACGGGTTTCCACTTTTTGTGCCCATAATCATACATGAATTTGATCATGGCAAGACATAGAAACTTTTACCACTTCAGGTGGTTATAATTTCTTACAAACTCCATTAGAGTTCTAATCAACTTTGTTGTATTTGCTTGTATTTAAAATCAAAGTATAGAATAAAAGAGAAAAATACGGTAAAATACTTACCTTAAATCCAGAATTTAATCATGAAGGAAGTTTATGGAATAATTGACAATCATTATGCTCAATCCCAAAGCTTCTACTCAATTGGTTAGAGTGTCGTGCTGATAACGTGTTATGAGACAATAAATGAAGAAGAAGAGTATTGCAGAGAAAAGTAGAGAGAGAGAATTCTTATTGATTTGGGATGAATTACAATGGAATAGAACCCTCTATTTATAGGGAGATGTTGACTTAGCCACCAAGTAATAAACCCTAGAATCTCTCTAAATATGGACATTCACCATAAATAGGATTCTATTTATAACAAAGACTATAATATAATCGACTTTCATCATTTTCTAAAATCTAAACCTTTTTCCTATTTATATTTTACTATTTAAACACATTGCATTTATATTTATATGATTTTTAAAATTGTATACTCCTTCCATTTTAATTTAAATGATACACTTTCCCTATTAGCCCTTTTAAAAAAGAATGACATATTTTTAAATTTAGAAATAATTTAGCTTTAAATTTTTTGTTTTACCTACCCTTAATGAGAAACTTTTATAGCCACAGAAATATTATGACCCCATAAAACTTTTACCCCTTAAGTTTTTAGTACCACATATTTTAAAATCTTTCTTTTTTCTTAAAGTTTGTGCAAAGTCAAACTACATTATCTAAATTAAAACGAAAACGGAGGGAGTAATACTTATTAATATGAAGGTTGCCCATATCTAGGACTAGTATTTAAAGAAAAGGAGAAAAAGTCAAGAATTAATTAAAAGATAAAAAAGAGCCAACTAAGATTAATTAAGAATAGCACGTCAGTTTTTTTTTATTTTAAAAAAACAGTATATTTGCAGCAAGCCAAAAGAACATTACATGTAAAAATGTGTATTTTCATCAAGCCAAAAGGGCGAAATACAGAGAAAAATATGAAGAAAAAACAATTAGCAGAAATAGTTTATTGAGAAGAAAAGGAGTTTCTCCCCAAAATTATTTTTTTTAAAAATATTTTTGAGAAAAATACACTTAGAAGCATATTTAAAAAGCTTGATCAAAAATTAATTGTTGTTGAAAAGTACTTTTTAAATTAATTAGCAAAACACAAACTGCAAAGCACCAAAAGTACTTTTGAAAAAAAAAATACTTATCAAAATAAGCTGATTTTAGAAACTTGGCCAAACATGCTATGTAAAAATTGCACGGGGCGCCCTATTTGGTCGCCCCCATTTAACCTATACCCATTTTTTTAAAAAGTTTTAACTTGTACCCACTTTTTAAACAACTTCAGCCCCCTTTCTCTTCCTCCTTCTCCTCCTCAAAGTTATATCCGCCCTCAATTCGATAGGTCACTCCTTTCTGAAGTTGCTGATTGTGAAATGTTTCAGTAATTGATATGGGCCGTGGAGATAGAAACCTTTTAGTTCATCAATTTGGTATTTCCTCGGAGTCATACTAGCTTTTATCAGAAAGAGAAGAAACGACATGTTGAGTCATAGACGATATTCAATTTCAAACAATGTCTGATATTCAAATTCAAACAATGTCAAAAACGAAACCGTCCCGGAATTCAATAGTCTGTTACCAGTTTCAGAAAAAGAGGAAATTTGAATTAAATTGCTAGCAAACATAAGAAATCCATTTTTTTTCCTCGGAGGGTTTGAAAGGGATGAGTTGTGATTGAAACTTGACAAAATACCAAATTCTGAAAATCTTTTAGTTCAGCTCTAGAGCTGAAATTCGCCAGTACAAACAAAAACTTCAGCATAGAGCTGAAGTTCGCCAGTTACAAAAACAAAAACTTCAGCTCAGAGCTGAAGTTCGCCAGTTACAAAAACAAATACTTCAGCTCTAGAGTTGAAGTTCGCCAGTTACAAAAATAAAAATTTCAGCAATTACAAACAAAATCTTCAGCAAATAGAGAACAAAACATCAGCTACTATGCTTAAGTTCAACAATTACAAACAAAAACTTCAGCAAACTTGGTTTAGCACACTTGCTACTTCAGTCCCGTCTACTAGAATGCTGAAGTTTTGCGTGATTGCCTTTGCTACTTCAGCCCCGTATGCTGAAGTTACGCGAAAAAGTGGGTACGTTTGGAATTTTTTTTGCAAAGCGGGCACAAGTTAAAACGTGACCCAAAAAACGGATATTGATGCAAATGCCCCACATGCTATTATCCATATTTGACCCATTTTTGAAAAGTTCATTATCCAATCCAATTTAGTGAATAATATGGATAGATAACTATTTTTTTAAGAGAATCTTACGGAAATATCCAAAATAAGCCCCAACTTACCAGTCTCTCGCCATTAATCATAGCTTAACAAAATTAGCCAAGCGCATACAAAAATTAAAAACCCAAATAAATAAGGATTCTTTCTCTCCAAGAATCACACGCAAAGATCTCCTTCAATATTTTTAAGCGTGATCTACAATATTAGATGTAAGACGGGATAAGAAAGGTGGGACACCGGATGCTCTCTTCTCTCTCCTAAAAAACCTAAAACTTGACGTCTAAACCTAGCTTTCATGGCCGTGCCGGCCATTGCCCAGCCTTCAAGGGAGGTTGGGAAGTCGTCTTTCAATCCTAAACCAATTCTACAAACATCTTCTAACCAAAATACAATACAATCCTACGCAAATCTACTCCAACCACATGCATTAAATGCTCTCATGCACGTACAAAGCGTAAACCTAAAACCAGTCGAGGTTTTACATGGTGAACCAATGGTGAGATGGAAGAAATCAGAGGTTAAACAATCCATATTACAACAAGGATTGCATCTGGCAGTTTTGGGCAAATTTTCTTATGGGAAACCTGTGATCCAAGAGTTGAGGAAGGCAATTCCAAATGTGAGCTTAAAGGGTCGTGTTCAGTAGGATTAATTGAAGATTCACACGTTTTGATCAAGTTATCATTGATGGAGGATTATATTCACTTATTACCAAAACCTGCATTTTATTTAAAAGTTCAAGGAGAATTTTGGCAGATGAGATGCACAAAGTGGAGTCCGTGGTGGTCTCCTGAGGTGGAGACACCAATTGCAATTGCTTGGATTTCGTTTCAAGATCTTCCTCCTAATTTATTTGGTAAGGAGTTTGTGTTTTCATTGGCTAATGTAGTAGGTAGACCTTTGCACATAGATTTGGCTACTCAAAATGGCACACGCCCTAGTTGTGCTAAGGTGAAGGTAGAGGTAAACTTACTTGCAACATTGCCTCAAAGAATCAAGATTATAGAGGAAGCTGATGAAACTGGACTTGAGGAGTCTAAATGGATCAAGATAAGGTATGATTATATGCCTAAATATTGTAAGACATGTAAGAAGCAAGGGCACAAGGAGGAGGAATGCTGGGTTATTCATCCAGAATTGCACAATAATTTTAGTGATGAAGGCAAGGATCAAGGCAAGGAAAGTGAGGTTCTTGTTAGTACTGATGCAATTGGAACAACTGCCAATTCAACTAAAGTATTGGCAAGTGGAAAAGTGGTTGCTAAGCCTAATACCAATCATGCAAAGCAAGAATGGATGCAAGCAAGGAAGAACAAGTATCAAAGGGATAAGAGAGGGTACATTATTGAAGAAAATCAAGGAAAGGAAGTGAACAAAGGTAAAGGTAAGGCCAAGTTTGAGGAAATAGCAACAAAAACTAAATTCAATGCACTGGAGGTAGAGGAGGTTCAGAATCCTATTTTACAAATCACGGAGGGCAAAGGAGAGGATCACAACAATGGTAGGAAGGGGGTACAAACTGAAAGCCAACACAAGAAGGTACAGGAGAAGTTAACTGATGGTAAGGGAGAAAAATTAAATCTTAATCCTAATGCTTCTGGGAATGGAACAATTGAGAATGAACTAAAGCGGGTGAAGAAGGAGGCAGTGGAGAATGTGTTGGAAAATTCTCCTAATCCTAATGAGAGTCTCAAAGGAGGTCATGAGTTAGTTAGGTCTACTGCCCCTATGGAGGAAAGAGTCAACAAGGAGTCGACTATTGTATGGGTACATAGGAGGTTTGGTGCCAACAAAGAGGAGTTAAGGCAACTTAATGTGCCCACAAACCATTCTTGCCAGGATATATCATCTCAAACATATGGTGATTCTGGGCAGGGAGAGGAGGGTAATGAGGTTAATTCTGTTAAATTATTATGGAATGCAGAGGTTGAGGCTATGGATGATCAAAAGGGTGCAATGAAGGCAATGGAAGACAAGGAAAAAAGGGATAGCAGTCAAGTGAAGAAAACTGGCAAAACTGTAGACTCTACAGTAAACCCTAGTGGTACACAAACTAGGGTTGACTGTAATTTGAGTTCTATGAATTCAAACCTTGAAAAACCAATTGGAGGTGATAGAGGAGCACTAAAGGAAGCTGGAAATCAAGATGGATCAGGTCAAGGATCACTGAGCAAAAAGAAAGGCAATGGAACAGTAAACCCTAGCAAAACTGTGGAGATTTTGGCATTTGTTGATGGGGTTCCTGTTTATTGTTTGGAGAAGGGACTTGATGACAATGTTCCTACGGAAGTTAGGAAGGAAAAAGTGTGCCAGGAGCAACAAACAGATCATGGGAATGTGCCTGATCCTAATGGAGCAGTTAAAACTGGCTGTTGTGCTACAGTAACTCCTGATCTAGGTTCTGTATATGCACTTCAATTCAAATTGATGCAGGACAATTTGGGGAATATGGAAAGGAACATAGAGCATCCAGGAGCAGCTATAACTCTATATGAACCAGCTAAACAAGCCATTGCATCAAAGGAAATATGAGAGTTGGCAGCACTGCCAGTGGCATATGCATCAGGGATTGGATCACCAATGCAGATCCATATTATTGAGCCATTGAGGAGTCCAAATCAGGTATTTCATGACATTATTACTCACAAGGAACTGACTGATGATATTCAACATAACTTAATTGTTCAACAAAGGCAATTTGAGGTAGAAGAGGAGGATGAATCAGCTGCTGAAAACTGTAAGGCTGTTGCAAAGGAAGGGGGTTTATCTGCAACATCTGCAGCTAGAATTGGTAGGAAGGGAAAGAAGAATCAATCTAAAGAGACACAAGCACCTACTAGAATTTTGCCCAAGAGGGCAGCCTCTACTGCTACAAGATGATGATCAAAACTCTCATTTGGAATATAAGGTTTGTCAAAACTCTGCAGGCCTTTCAAAGATTTATCAATATGCAGAAGGAACATCGATTTTTTATAGTTGCACTTACGTAGCCTTTACAAAAGAAGAAATTTATTGAGAAGTATAGAAGAAGACTAGGAATGGATGCTGCAATTTCAAATATAAATGGAAAGATCTGGTTGTTCTTTGATGCTGTGGTTGAATGGCATTTGTTGATGGACACTGAGCAACAAATGACAATCAGAGTATATCACCAAGATCTTAGTAAGTACATTATGATGACTTTTGTATATGCCAAGTGTTGTGCTTTGGAGAGACTAGAATTGTGGGACAATCTTTATTGTATGGCCAGTGATATGGAATTGCCTTGGCTTGTGGGAGGGGATTTCAATGTGATTCTAGGAGAGGAGGAGAAGATAGGTGGCCGTCCAGTGTACCTCCCTGAATATGAAGACTTTGCATTCTGTGTTAATTCATGTGATTTGTTTGATCTTGGCTACAAGGGTAGCCCTTTCACTTGGTGGAATGGCAGACCTAATGAAGAGTGCATCTTTAAAAGGCTTGATAGAATTCTTGTAAACTTACCGTTTCAAACACTATTTCCTACAATAGAGGTGGAGCACCTTATTAGGACAGGATCAGATCATGCACCTTTACTAATGAGCTGAGGAGAGGAGGCTATGAAGTTTGTAAAACCTTTCAGGGTTTTGAATTTCTGGGCAAAGCATGAAACTTTTCTGGAGGTAGTAAGACATAATTGGATGGCTGATTTTATGGGTGATCCTTTCTTGATGTTCAAGCAGAAGTTGAAGAGGGTTAAGATTGCTCTTTCAAATAACCTATGGGGATATTTTTAAGCAATTAGCTATCAGAGAGGATGTGGTAAGGATTAAGGAGATGCTCTTTGAAGAAGATCCCTCAATAGAGAATAGAATTGTACTTCAACAAGCTCAAGCTGAGTTGAAGAAGTATTTGAGCATTGAAGAACAATACTGGAAACAAAAGGCAGGCATGACTTGGTTTGAAGAAGGTGATAGAAACACAAGATTCTTCCATAATACTGTCAATGGGAAGAGGCAAAAGCTAAAACTAAAGAGGATCCAAAATGGTGATGGCTCATGGATAGAAGCTCAAGATAAGTTATCTGATGATGCAGTGGAGTTCTTCCAGAAGCAATTCACTAAGGAAGGGGACCCTACAAACTTTGAATTGCTGAATAATGTGCCTACTATGGTGACAATGGAGCAGAATGTAGAATTGTGCAGATTGCCTACTATGGAGGAGGTGAAAGCTGCTGTGTGTGCATTGAGTAGTGAGAGTGGAAGTGGTCCAGATGGGTTTTCAGGACTATTTTTTCAAGCATGTTGGGAGATTGTTGGAAAAGATATTCATACAATAGTAGTTATGTTTTTTGAGGGCAGTCCCCTACCTAAATCTATTACACATACTAACCTTGTATTGTTACCTAAGAAGCCTCAAGTTCAAACTTTCTCTGATCTTAGACCTATCAGCCTTAGTAACTTTATTAATAAAGTGTTATCTAGGGTGGTGCATGATAGACTGGAAAAGATATTGCCTTCCTTGATCTCAACAAACCAATTTGGTTTTGTCAAGGGAAGAAGTATTTTTGAGAACATTTTGTTGACTCAAGAGATTGTCACAGATATAAGATTAAGAGGAAAGCCTGCCAATGTTGTGATCAAATTAGATATGGCTAAGGCATATGATAGGGTGTCTTGGAAGTATTTGATGCATGTGTTAAGGAGAATGGGGTTTGCAGAATGTTTCATAAACATGGTTTGGAATCTTATCTCTAACAACTGGTATTCAGTATTGGTGAATGGGCAGGCTTCTGGATTCTTTCATTCAACAAGGGGAGTGAAGCAAGGTGATCCTTTTTCACCAGCCTTGTTTATCCTTTCATCAGAAGTATTGTCAAGATCTTTGAATAAGCTATTTGAAGATAGGCAGTTTAGAGGATTTGGTTTGCCAAAGTGGTCTGATTCTTTGAATCATCTAGCATATGCAGATGATACTATCATATTTGCATCTGCTGATCCTTATTCTCTTCAGAAGATTGTTGATGTTTTGGCTCTATATGAAAACACATCAGGGCAATTGATCAATAAAGCAAAGAGTTCCTTCTATATGCATGCAAAGTTTGCTGGAGATTTGGTGAATACAGTAGCTACCATCACTGGATTTACCAAAGGTAGCTTCCCATTTACATACCTTGGTTGTCCTATTTTTTATACAAGAAGGAGGAAAGACTATTACAATAATTTGATCCAGAAGGTGAAGGCAAGGTTACATTCTTGGAAAGGGAAGCTGCTATCTTATGGGGGGAAGGCTATTCTCATTTCAAGTGTACTACAAAGTATACCTACACACATGCTATCAGTCCTTGATCCACCTAAGAATGTGATTGAGCAACTTCATAAAACACTTGCTAGATTTTTCTGGAGTAATAAGGAGGAAGGAAGGAGCAGACATTGGACCAAATGGCAAAACTTATGTCTGCCAAAGGAGGAGGGAGGTGTTGGCTTTAGGTCCTTGACTGATGTTTCAAGAGCCTTATTTGCAAAAGTTTGGTGGAGGTTCATAACTACAAAATCACTATGGTCCAACTACATGTGGAATAAGTACTGTAAGAAAGAAATGCCTACCTTGGTTCAATTTAGAAATGGCTCACATGTGTGCAGAAAAATGTTAGAGGCAAGGGATGAGGTGGAGCATGAAATATTGTGGGAGATGAATAGAGGGGTTACTAATGTATGGCATGAGAACTGGACTGGATTGGGAGCTCTTTATCATGTCTTGCCACCAGATTTTCATATAAATGAAGAGTTACAGGAGGTTGCTGATCTGAGAGAGGAAGATCATTGGAATGATGATCTGCTTGAGCAAACATTCCCTTTGGAGATTGCACATCATATTAGATAGGAGGTTCATTTTGCTAATAGAGATGAATTTTGGGACACACCTAGATGGATGCCTATTACTTCAGGTAAGTTTACTGTGAGTAGTGCATGGAGGATTCTGAGACATAGGGAACATAGTAATCCTGAATTTGCTAAGTTGTGGACAAAAGGACTCCCTTTCAAAATCTCCTTCTTCTTATGGAGAGTTTGGAAAGGCAAGGTACCTACTGATGATCTTTGGAGGAGAGGGGGTTACATAGTGGTCTCTAAGTGTTGGTGTTGCTTACCTTCACAGGAGGATTCTTTTCAGCATTTGTTGTTAACCAGTGATACAGCTCTTAGGGTGTGGTAGACATTCACACAAGCAGCAGGCTTAGTCATTAATATGGTACAGGTGCATCAAGTGATAAGAGAATGGTGGAATGCAAAGTGTTGTTCTAAACTTAAGCCTCTATTTCAGGCAGCTCCTGCAGTGATTCTCTGGGAAATTTGGAAGAGGAGAAATACTATGAAGTATGGGAGGACAGTGTCCTGCAGCAGGGTTATACATGAGATTAACAAGACATTGCATAATTTGGCAAAAGTGAGGTATCCTTGGCTTCATGGGATTCCTTTCTTATGGCCAGAGATGATCAGGTTTTTTGAGCAATATAAACCAGTTGTTGTAACTAAAAGAATTACATGGCAGTTCCCATATGAAGGCTGGTTTAAGTGCAATACTGATGGAGCATCAAGGGGGAATTCGGGCCCTAGCTCTTATGGTTTTTGTGTTAGGGATCATAGGGGAGATCTGATATTTGCAAAGGCAAAGGAGATTGGTGAGGCAACAAACATAGTAGCCGAGGCTAAGGCGCTTGTTGAAGGGTTGGTATTTTGTGTGGAGAGGCAGCTTCACCCTTTGATTATGGACACAGATTCTTTGGTGATGAGGAAGATCATATATGATGAATGGGAGACACCATGGTGTATAGGGGTGGAAGTGAGAAGGATTAAGGAGATCAAGAATACATACAATATGCTCTTTCAACATGTGCTAAGGGAGGGAAACAAAGTTGCAGATTTTTTAGCTAACCTTGTGTTTTCTTTTGCGGGTACAGTCATATTTCACTCTTATCAAGAATTACCAGCTGAAGGAAAAACATTAATTAATATGGACAAATCCCAAATTCCTAACTTAAGGATTAGGATTGCCAAAAGGAAAGCTCCGGATTGATGTATAAGTTATCATATTCACTGCCAAAACTGTGTATTGCATTATTCTGGAAATTGTTGGATGACTGCTCAGTGGTATCAGCATGGTCTAATGCTCAGTCTCTGGGTGATTTAACAAGTTTCATAATAGTTGCTATATATACAGGTAAGGCAGGATCGTTCACAGGTTTTCAATGGTTATCAGCACACTCTATAGGCAGAACTGGTAGTTCGAATTCTACTGCACTTGTGTTGTTTGATTTGCATTGTTGGACAGCCTTAGAATGTTACTCAGTGGTATTAGTATGGTCTCATACTCAATCTGAGGACATTCTAGGGACATATAGCTACAGGTACACATTGCAGTGGACATTGCTGCAACATCAAAGGTCTAGGAACGGAAAGGTGGTGCCTTACACAACATTGCTCTCATGGTTTGAGGTAATATGCAGTCAAAATGTAGAGGTTCAACACTGGAATTCTAAATGGTTAAGTTGCAGCTCTATGCTCGTTAAATTTGATCTAGCATGTTGGATAGCACTTGACTATGAGTTGTCACACTTCTTATTAGCTTCGCAGTTGGTATTGTGTTTTCATTTCTCAGTGGTATTAGTGTGTTTACACACTCATGGGGATGGGAGTGCAGTATTTAGCTCTCAGTGTAAGCAGGTGACATGTTCAGATTCATATTGGGGCATCACTCATGCTTGGAAGTTATTGTTTGCTTCAGTACTGTGGAATTGCAGGTTGGAATTCTTAATTGCCTATACCCTTCATACCCTGGCGCCTGGTGAGAGCTTCATAGGTGCTACTTGGTATCAGAAATGGGCAGTAGAATTCACACTCATCTGCAGGAGGATGAAGCATTCAGTTGATCAAATTGTAATAGCTAGATATTTTAGTTATTTTGCAGCTTTTCTAGGTAGCAATTTCAGACTTGTTTTATTTGGATTTGGACATCTTGTACATTTTGGACCCAATATTGGGCTGTTTTATATATATGTTAGCCACTAGGCATCCTGCCTAGGGGTATATTTGCAAAAAAAAAAAAAAGATGTAAGACGGAAAAAAAATTCATGGATAAGGTAGCAAACAAAGTGATGAAACACAAAGAAAAAATACGTACAAAATTCCAAAAACTAAGCAAAAAGGAACATTTTAAATGGGTATGGTTGAAATTTAAAAAAAAGGTTATATAAATGAGTCAGTATACAAAATTTGAGAAAAATTGGAGGTGATTTGGACTGAATTGGTATAAAAATTCATAGTTAAATCAAGTTTAAAAAACTCTTCCGCGACACATGTATACATGTATCACGCATGTATCTCACACACAAATATATATGGGTATACACGTGATACACATATGATATATATGTGATACACAAATGATACACACCGTGATACATATATCATTGTTTTTCGTGTTCATCTTCTACTTCGAATTTTCAATTTAAACCACCTCAAAACTCCACCAAATTATTTCAAAACTACGATTCAAACTTGTTAAAATGTACTCAATCTATTCCAACAACATTCACTCAAATGAAAGTGAATATTCAATTTATTTTTGCTACAAATAGTTAATTGACTAATATTGATAGCATTTGGTTAATATTTGTAATATTTTTATGAATTTGCTAATTTTTTTACTAATTTGCTTATGGGGTAACATAACTGGTAATTTCTCCTTTTTTAGTCCATTTTACCACCATACTTGTGATTCTTATAAATGACCCTTCAATTATTAAAGACAAATTTGAAGACGATGTAATTGTTGGAGATCATTAAAGAAGATTAAAATTGTTGTTGATATTTAGAGAACTGCACTTTCTATTTTTATGACTATTGTCACGATCCGAATTTTTTACCGTCGGGATTGTGATAGCGCCTAACATTATATTCGCTAGACAAGCCAATGTTACAGAATATTTTTCCTTTAATAACTAAAACTTAACAAAAGTAAATCAGCGAAAATAAAAACGGAAGAACACAGTTTAAGAGATTATCTTTATGCTAATAATGAAAGCTGAAATAGATACCACCCAGAAACTGGTGCCACAACTCACGAATAGTCTCGAATACTACAAGTAATGGTTTGAAGGAAAATACTACTGTTTCGGAGAAAAGTAAAACAAGAATGAAATAAGATAGCAGGGGACGCCAGGGCCTGCGGATGCCTGCAGGACTACCTCGGGTCTCCTGAGTGTAGTAACAGCAACCAACCTCTCGATTAGCCACTAGCTCTGAAATCTGCAAAGGAAGTGCAGAGTGCAGTATCAGTACAATCGATCCCATGTACTGGGAAATGTCGAGCCTAACCTCGACGAAGTAGTGACGAGGCTACGGCGGGGGCATAACAACATATATAACCTGCAACAATTTATACTAAAACAGAACGGAAATACAGAATTAAACATAACAGAAACTTGCACTAAATAATTACGGAACCCAGTCGTTCTACCAATACTCATCTATAACCAATCCTTAAGGGGGTTTCAACATCACAGTAATGAACCTCAGCGGAATTAAATACATAAACAACAACTGATGCGGTGTGCATCCCGATCCCACCATATAGCCAATAACAATATCAGTATTCACCCTTATTACTCCTTGTTGCGGCGTGCAACCCGATCCCACCAGTCCACCCTTATCACTCCTTGTTGCGGCGTGCAACCCGATCCCACCAGACAATCACATTCACCCTGAGTCCTCATGTTGCGGCGTGCAACCCGATCCCAATATATATATAACAACACCAATCACAAGACAAAGACAAGTGTTTCAAAATCAACAAAAATCCTCCACAACACTTATTCTTCAAACCAACACAATGGAATATTACTACAACTATAACACTTTACTAGTTAAACTACACAACGAGACCAACCTAAGTGTACCATGAAGCACCAATAACCAACATAATCTAACAAGGTAATAAAATGAAACTACGAAACAGATAATACTTCAATAGAGCAAACAACAGTTAACATGAAGCAATTAGACATGGAAGCATCGATAAGCAAGTAACAATTAAGGCAGGAAAGCAATATATAGGGAAACGGGGAAAGGAAGTAGGCTAAACAGGTAACTTGGTGATGCATAGGTGCTCGTCACTACACCTATACGCCACACACATGGTATTTCACATAGCAAGCAAGACGGGGATCCCTAATCCCTCTAGTCAAGGTTAGACCAAGTACTTACCTCAAATCAACGGGTATTTCAAAGCTAATTCACCGCTTTACCTCTCGATTCCACCACCAATTCACTCTTATCTAGCCATAATTGACTTAATAACATCAATAAACGCTAAAGAACCCGATTCCAATGCATATTCATAGATTTCCCAATATTTTTCCCAAAAAGTCAAAAATCGACCCCAGGCCCGCTTGGTCAAAATTCTAAATTCGGACCAAAACCCGATTACCCATTCACCCCCGAGCCCGTATATACCATTGGTTTTGGAATCCGATCTCAATTTGAGGTCTAAATCCCCAAATTTTGAAATTTCTAAATTCTACCTAAAACACCCAATTTCCCCATGAAAATCCCTAGATTTTGTGATGAAATCTTGTGTAAAGATGAAATAGATTGAAGGAAATGAGTTAGAAATCACTTACCTATGATTTGGGGAAGAACTCCTCTTTAGAAAATCGCCTCTTGAAGCTTAGGGTTTGAAAATATGAGAAATGAATCGAATATATATATATATATATATATATATATATATATATATATATATATATATACACATCATTCTTATGGGACTCGTGCTTAACATTTGGCTAGCAGCCAGTGTATCCGAGGATCTTTCCCTGATTTGAAATTGTAACAACCATTTTATGAAAGCCACTATACCTTTATGTATATGTTCCGGTTACGAAGGGAACATGCTAGTTGAGAGCTTGAGTATAGTTGTAAATTGTTTCATGTATTTTATACATGTTTGTTTAATATGTTTACTCTGCTTCATATTCATTCACTTCTTTGCTGTATTTGATGTCATTGGACCACTAGTAAGTGTCGAAGTCGACCTCTCGTCACTACCTCTTCGAGGTTAGGCGGGATACTTACTGGGTACACGTTGTTTTTGTACTCATGCTACACTTGCTGTGCATTTTTTTTTTGCATAGGCACATGTTTGTCTTGTGGCTTAGTTCGGCGCAGCGGCATGCTTGATACGTAGACTGGGGTGAGCTGCATTTCTCGATACGGTCCGCAGCCAGCAGATTCTCCTTCAGAGTAGTGTATTGTATTTCCTTTACTGTCCAATTTGTATCCCGGACGTCTAGTGTATTACATTGTTCCCTAAAAATTGCTCATGCACTTGTGACGCCGGGTTCTGGGATGACTAAGGGATTATTTAGTATTTAGGTTCGTCAAAGACATCATTATTTATTCAGTGGAATTCTTTATTAATTGTTTAATTTTTAAAAAAGAATGATTTCAAAATAGTAAAACGAGAAATTTCTAGTTATTTGGTATTGGCTTGCCTGACAGTGGTGTCCGGCACCATCACGATCCTTAGTGGATTTTGGGTCGTGACAAGTTATTCCGCAATTGTTAGGCTTACCTAGTCTTAGAGACTAGGTGTCGTCACGATATCTTACGGAGAAAAATTCAGGACGTGATATTTGACGATTAAATTGTGACATTATAGCATATTTTATAGAAGTATTTAGGTACACAATTTAACACATGAAACGATTTATATAAAGTAAATTTGTGGGTAGGTCAAACAGACAAGGAAAATTTACTAAATAATAAAAACTTCTACCAAAATAGAAGTCACAAGTGCTCGTGGAGAATCTAATACTACAAATTTCCAAATTTAGACTATTTAATAACAAATAAAGTCATTTAACGAGAGTTTAACGAAGTAGTGAAAGTTCAGGAGAAAAATTGGGAAACTTACACAAATATCCCAAATAAATCTCAACTTACCAACCTCTAGCCATTAACCATGGACTTACCAAAACTAGCCAACAAAAATTGAAAAACCAAATAATAGGGTTCTTTCTCTCAAAGAATCACATGCAAAAATCACCTTCCATATTTTTAAGTGTGATTAGCAACATTAGATACAAGACAGAAAGGAAATTTCATGGACGGGGTAGCACTTAAGGTGATGAAATACAAAAATCTATACAATATTCCAAAAATCTGAACAAAAAAGGAACTTTTTCAATGGGTATAGTTGAAATTCATTAAAAATATATAGATAAGTCAATATACAAAATTTGAGGAAGATTGGAGGTGATTTGGATTGGTTTTGTATCAAAATTCGTAATTAAATCGAGTTCAAAAAAGTCCTCTGCGACACATGTATCAAACATGTATCACACATGTATCTTGCACATATGTATACATGGATAATACTTGTGATACATAATTGATACAAATATGATCCATATGTGATACACAAATGATACACATATCATTTTTTTTCATGTTCAGCTTTTACTTAGAATTTTCAATTCAAACCACCTCTAAACTTCATCAAATCATCCCAAAACTAAGATTCAAGCTCCTTAAGTTGTGCCCAATCTATTCTAATAACACCCACTCAAAACAAAGTAAAAAATTGATATTTTTTTGCTACAAATAGCTAATTGGCTAATTTGGCTAATATTAGAAATATTTTATCAATTGGCCAATTTTTGTAATGAACTACTTATAAATGGACATAGCTGGTAATTTCCCAAAAATATTTATTGACTCTCCTAGTTTAAGAAAAATATACCGGCAAAATTTCAATAACAAAAAGAGTCATTTACTACTCCAAAGAGTAAAGAGAATTTAACGAGGTCAAATAGTCATTTAATGAGAGGGAACGAAGTAGCGAAAGTTTCGGAAAAAAATTTATTCACTTTCCTAGTGTAAGAAACGCCAAGAAAATTTTTAGGGATAATTTCACATAAATACAACTCACACACCTGACTTGCAACATAATAGTCTAGATACCACTTTGCAAATATATAGCCCAAAAATAATAGGCTAATTCCTGAAAGACAACTTATTTTACACAATCAACTACGGTTATTGCTCCCTCTTTATACAACCAGTTGTTTTCATATACTATTATGTGCAATTGCTGAAGCAATCCAACAGGATAAAAGAAAAATAAAAACTTGGTAAATTAATAGTAGAATCCCTCCAACGCGTACAAATCTTTTTTATATAGCACATACACGAAAAAGAAGAAGAGAAGGAAGTGTCAAACTTCCGTAGAGGCCTCTTACACACTAACAATGTATATACATCCTTATAAACTGAAAAAAAAATATAATTATACAATATTATACACAAATATACACATTTATACACAATTATACAATACTGTATAACTTGTATAAACATGTATAATAGTGTATAAGAGGTGTTTGTATATTCATATACACAATTATACACTATTATACAGTATTTATACAAACTGCTACATAGTTATGATTTTTAATCCAAGCCTCGAGTTGTAGTAGAAGGTATTGGATGATTCAACTCGTCTATAGGTTAGCAATTTTGCACCAACGATTCGGAATTCAACGCACAGATATGATACACCCAATTTCAGATTCGAGACTTCAAGGAGGACAACACACATATCACGGAATCAATAACTTGGAAATTAAGGTTTCAAACTTCCGATTTAGCTTCCGAATCAATAACTTCCAAATCAATAACTTGGGAATCAATGATTTAGCTTCCGATCTTTTCTCCTCGGAGCTCGACCAGACATTGAAAATTAAGGTTTCAAACTGCAAAGAGTCAGACCCAATATCAAAAATCTTCAATATTCTTCTGCTTGCCACCATGGACGACGGAGTAGGAGCCCGTGCCTTCTTCGAGCCATTGATGGCAGAACCGCGTAGGGGCTAGGGGAGGGGGAATGACGGGGGCTAGGTTAAGAGAGGATGAGGGACCTATGTGGGTGGAAAGAAAGAAGCGAGAGGCGGTGAGAGAATTTTGTGTGCTGGGAAGAAAGAAGAAAATAATAAAACCCTAAAACTGTATCTTTAATAATGGGCTAAATGCTGAAAAGTTTCTTTCAAGTTATGTACAACATGGGCTAAGTAGGGTAAGAGCTTCAAATCTGGGCCATTTACGGTTGGGCTGTTAGGCCAAGTGACAATGGCCGTAATTCTTTCAAATTTGTACCAAATAATTAAGGCAAACTTTTAATAACAAATAATTCTGGCAAAATTTACGAAATAGTCACGTGAACCTTCCTAGATTGTTAATAACACAGGAATAACTAAACTAATTAAATGAATATTTCTAAATATTAATAAAATACTTAAATTACTATATTGCCCAATGTGAACTCTATATTCTAAAGGGTAAAAAAGATGAACGATATTTAGCTAAAACCTTCGTGCTTTATATATATACTAGTTTCTATATATGTGCGTTGCACGTATTTTTTCGCTAACGGTTAAAAGATAAGGAAAGATCTATTTCTTGCTCATACTTTATATTAAAAATAAAATTTTCTATCCAACTTTAAATAATAAATATATTTCACATCATGTCTCAAACTATTAATAGTAAATAAATTTCAATGATTTATCACTAATTTTATAATTGAAAAAAGGTCATGTGACATGATTTAATAATAATCTCAAATAATATTATTCACCTTCTCAAGGGTTAGTTATATAATTAAAAAGATGCATGAAAAATTTGAGTGTGTATATTAAATGCCTTAAAGATAGTAATTACGGAGGTAAAGATTACACAAATCAAGTTTTCTTAAATTAGGGAGGCTTGGATTACTTTGCTTGATACTCTTTCTGTGACGACCCAAAGGGTCATCACCTGTTTTCCTATCCATTCTGTACTTCCGAGGCCTTGAAAACTTCATTTAGAGTTGCCTCGATTTGCGTGCGCAGTCTGGACGCGTAACCGGAAAGCTTAAATATGAATTCTATGAGAAAAATGCTAAATTTTGGTATTAAAATGAATAAATTTGACTACGGTCAACATTTTGGGTAAACAGACTCGGACCCATAAATTGACGATCCCGGAGGGTCCGTAGGAAAATATGGGACTTGGGCGTATGCCCGGAATTGAATTCCGAGGTCCCAAGCCCGAGAAATGAATTTTTGTGTGAAATTATTTTCTGGAAATGTTTAAGGATATTGGAAATGAAATTTGATTAGAAGACTATGGTATCGGGCCCGTATTTTGGTTCCGGTGCCCGGTACAAGTCTTATATATGATTTAAGCACTTTCTGTAAAAGTTTGGTTGAAAACGGACGTCATTTGACGTGTTTCAGACTTAAAATGGAAATTTGATGTTTTATGAAAAATTTGGAAGAAATCATGAGCTTTGAGGCTTGATTTGAGGTATATGATATTATTTTGGCGATTTGATCGCACGGATAAGTCTGTAGGATATTTTTGAGGTTATGTGTATGTTTGGTTTGGAGCCCCGGGGGCTCGGGTGAGTTTCGAGTAGGTTCCGGGATGCCTTAGGCTTAAAATACCAGATGTTGCAGGTTCAGGAAGATATTGCAGACTTTGAACCCTCCAGCGCGGTCCGCGAGAAATCGCGTGCGGCTACGGTCGCCTTTGCGCGGTCCGCGGTGGGTGCTGCGCGGGCGCAGTCGTCTTTGCGCAGTCCGCGCAGGAAACTTCAGAGATCAGCAGGTCTTCAAGTAGGTCAGCGCGGCCGCGGTCCCTTTTTGCGCGGTCCGCGCAGGGGACTTCCGAAGGGTATAAATAAACGGGAATTTCAGTTATTTTTTACTTTTACAAAACCCAAAAATATAAGAGGCGATTTTCCCAACGATTCTTCTTCTTCAAAATGATTGGTAAGTGACTTCTAACTCATTTTCTTCACTCCTTAACATCTTTTAACATAATTTCAAATTTAAATCAAAGATTTTAATGGGGAAATTTGGGTATGTTGGGTAGAATCTAGGTTTTTCAAAAATTGGGGATTTGGACCTCAATTTGAGGTCCGATTTCAAAAAAAAATTATATATTTGGGTTTGTGGGGGAGTGGGTAACCGGGTTTTGGTTCGAACCTCAAGTTTTGACCATGTGGGCCCGGGGGCATTTTTGACCTTTTTGGGAAAAACTTTGGAAAATTCATTTTTATGCATTCAAATTGATTCATTTAGTGTTTAGTAAAGTAATTAAGTGACTTGTGACTAGATTCGAGCGGATTGGAGGTGGAATCACGGGGTAAAGCTATAGTTGAGGCTTGAGTTGAGTTCAAAGCATCGAGGTTAGTGTTTGGTTTAACCCTAGCTTGAGGGATTAGGAGTTGAGTCATAGTTGCTACTTGTTTTGTGTTGAGTACGACGTATGGGCATGGTGACGAGTATCCATGCGTCGGTATCGAGCATGACCATGAGTCTTTAATTTGATAATTGTGTACCCTTGTTTGATCCTATGAAAATTGTGACCGAATATTGGTATTAGTTGTGCCAGGAAGAAGTTGAATAGGATTGGTTATAGCTGACTCTCCCTTGTCAGGATGTTTGACTTATTGTTATTGTTCCCTTGCCGGGAGGAGTGTTAATTTGATTGTTCCCTTGCCGGGATTGTACTGTGTATTGTGTTGAAAGTAAAGGGAGCGGGTGGTACGCCTACCACAAGTGATAATAAAATGGGAGCGGGTGGTACGCCTACCACAAGTGATATTGAAATGGGAGCGGGTGGTACGCCTACCAC
>NC_032000.1:13279131-13297765 GCF_001879085.1 Nicotiana attenuata | reverse complement strand
TGAGAAATGGGATCGGGTTGCACGCCTGCAACAAGATGAGTTGGATATGAAAGTTGCCATATTCTCTTCGTTTATTGCTAGAAGTTAAATTGAGATGTACTCTTTATTAATCCTGATATTTTATTTTTATCTGTTGCCCCTGAAGCATGCTCCCTTTCCCAGCTTTAATTGTTATTTTCTTGCTACTTCTCCATTGTACTTGTATATATATCTGCACAGGTTTATCTGGAGTCTGGTCCTAGCCTCGTCACTACCTCACCGGGGTTAGGCCAGACACTTACCAGCACATGGGGTCGGTTGTGCTGATGCTACACTCTGTGCTCTTTTGCACAGATCTAGGTGTTGGAGCAGCATTTGAGCAGCAGCCGTAGTCTGGGAGTGAGCTTTCAGTCTAGAGACACCGAGGTAGCCTTGCAGACGTCCGCATGGCTCGGAGTCTCATCTATCTTTTATCTCCGCCTGTTATCTCATGTATTTCGAGACAAACAGTTTTACATTTCCTTTCGAACAATTGTATTTAGTACTCTTAGTAGTGTGTGAGTATTGTGACACCAGTCTTGGGTAGAGGCTTTTGTTGAACCTTCCGCTTATTATTTAATTTCGTTGCTTTTGTATTATTGCCGATAATTGTTAAAAGGGATTCCGTTATTAATGAATAAGTAATTAAGATTTGGCTTGCCTAGCTCTCATTAGTAGGCGCCATCACGACTCCCGAAGGTGGGAAATCCGGGTCGTGACAAGTTGGTATCAGAGCTCTAGGTTGCATAGGTCTCGCAACTCACGGACAAGCTTAGTAGAGTCTTAGGGATCGGTACGGAGACGTCTGTATTTATCCCCCAGAGGCTACCGAGTTAGGAAAAGTCTCACATTTGTTCTTTCTTGTCGTGCGATTTGGTTTCTCAACGCTAATTGAATTTCTACTCTGTTCTTTCGCAGATGGCGAGAACACGCGCGTCCTCATCTACCGATCAACAGTCCGAGCCCCAGGCAATTCCCACTAGGGGCAGAGCTCAGCCCCGAGCAGCAGCACCAGTGGCGGAGCCTCAGGTCGACTTTGACGAGGAGGTTCCAACCCCAGTAGTTCCGGTGGGCCCAACTCAGGTCCCAGAGGGGTTTATTGCTACCCCAGTTCTTCAGGACGCTCTGGTCCGATTGGTGGGTCTCATAGAGAGTGTTACCCGAACAGGTTTGCTTCCTGTAGCACCAGCCGTCTCTCAGGCTGGAGGAGGGGCCTAGACTCCTGCTACTCGTACTCCGGAGCAGGGAGTTCCCCCGACTCAGACTCCAGCAGCTCAGCCAGTTGGAGCTCAGCCGGGTGTGGTAGCCCAGGCCGGTGATGGGGCAGCTATGTCTGCCGATGCTTTATGGAGGTTGGATAGGTTCACCAAGATCTTCACTACTACTTTCAGCGGTGCATCTACCGAGGATCCTCGGGATTATTTGGACATCTGCCACGAGGTTCTTCGGAACATGGGCATTGTTGAGACCAATGGAGTTGATTTTGCCACATTTCGCCTATCTGGATCCGCCAAGATTTGGTGGAGGGATTTCTGTTTAGCTAGACCAGCAGGGTCTCCAGCCTTGACATGGGATCAGTTTTCAGTGTTATTTCTGGAGAAGTTTCTCCCTATCACACAGCGAGAGGCCTACCGGAGGCAGTTCGAGCGTCTCCATCAGGGATCCATGTCAGTCACCCAGTACGAGACCAGGTTTATTGAGTTGGCTCGCCATGCTATTGTCATACTCCCCACTGAGAGGGAGAGAGTGAGACGATTTATTGATGGACTCATTCAGCCTATTCGTCTCCAGATGGCTAGAGGGGCGGGGACTGATATCACTTTTCAGGAGGCAGCCAATGTGGCCCGGAGGATCGAGATGGTATTGCCACAGGGGGTGGTCATAGAGCAGACAAGAGCCCCCGTTAGTCAGGCTGATTCAGTGGTGCCTCATCTGGAGGCAGAGATTCGTATGATAGGGTTCAGCCTTCTAGGCCTTTCCAGTCAGCCCTCCAGGTTTCTCAGGGTGCCCCAGATGATCGTGGTTTTCGTGGGCAGTATTCTGACCAGCAGTCCTACAGTTGTCACGACCCCAAACCCGGTCGTGGTGGCGCCCAACATAATTGCTAGGCAAGCCTGACCACAGTCGTTCCCAAATCAACCGTAAACCTCAAAACCGAAAATTTAAAGAGAATATAATAGTTTTAGAATAATAATCCAATATTTATCGAAGAATAATACTGAGAAATACAAAGTCTGATAAAAACACTTCCAAAAGATCTGGGGTCACGAGTCTAGAGCCTCTAAAACAATCTGAATAACAATATCTGAACGAAAATACTCAAGTCTGGAAATGATATATATAAATAAAACTGAAATAGGAAGAGTAGTCAGGTCCTGCGAACGTCAAACGTCTACCTCAACAACTCTGATAAGCTCTGGAAAACAAAGACTGCTCGGCTAAGCCTCCGGTGCACCTGAATCTGCATGCAAGGTGCAGGGAGTAGGGGTGAGTACTACCGACTCAGTGAGTAATAAGCATATAAAATGTCTGAAGATAAGAAATCCACGAAATGCCACAAAGCAAAGCTAAAACTAACAGTCCGACACCTTACTACGATCCAACAGCAAAACAACTTCAAATATAACAATCAAGTAAAATGTAAGGATGCACTGCAATGCACATGAACACGCTGTGGCGTACAGCCCGATCCATTTAACGTCGACGACGCTCACTGGGGGTGTGTACAGACTCCGGAGGGGCTCCTTCAGCCCAAGCGCAATATAATCATACCATTCGCTGCGGCGTGCAGCCCGATCCATACTCAGTCCACAATATGCATATGAGTCACGTAACAGATTCAATTAGTTTCCCAATTTCCAATTTATTAAGAAGAATATACTTTAGATATTTAACTCCAGGAAAAGTGACTTAGCATTTCATAACAGTGATTAAACACAGGACTGAGATCAATGATTATACAAAGCATGCTATCACAATGACATTCATCCTCTAAGGATGCTACAGATCGGCACAAGGCCCCAAACACGGCAATAAGCCAAGATATATTCAATACAGGGTGCGTATCAGTCGCCAATATAGAAACATTCTTGTTCGGGATGGACCAAGTCACAATCCCCAGTCATAACCAATCTCGCACCTGCCATGGGGTGCGAGTCACGCCCTACAATAGCGTCACAATGTGATAAGCCGGGGTTTCAAACCCTCAGGCCATCATATACACCAACTACTCACCTCTAACCGGCCGTAGAATGGTCCGCAATGCCTTTTCCTTTCGTATCGACCTCCTCGCGCGTCGAATCTAGTCAAAATCACAACGAATACATAAATATGGGTTAAAGAAACATAACCCAATCAAAAATACTCGAAAAGTACTAAAATTCACGAAGTTGGTAAAACCCGAGCCCCGGGCCCACTTCTCGAAAAATTCCGAAAATCACACCAACGGATTCCTCGTCTCGCCACGAGTCCGTACATATAAAGTTTACCGAAAACGGAGCTCAAATGGCCTTTCAAATCCTAAAAATTCGTTTTCAAAAACCAAGCCCTAGTTCTTCACAATTTCTACCCACTTTCATGAATTTGAGTGTTGATTCTTCCATAAAATGGTGTTTTCTAGTCAAGAGACTTACCTCAAATCAATACCCGTTGAAAACCCTCTTCAAATCGCTCAAAAAGCTCTCTTGGCGGAGTAAAAATGGTGGAAAAATAATGTGGGTCGCGGATATAAGGGTTTTAAACATTCTGCCAGATTACTGTAGCGACCCCTATGCGATCGCATCACTACCCCTGCGATCGCATAGGCCAAAATTTCCAGGCCCTCAATTCCTCTTACGCGATCGCAGGGCAGGCCATGCGATCGCGTAGCACTGTCTCCCCCTTCTACGCGATCGCATTACTTCCCACGCGACCGCACTGCCCAATCTCCTCAACCTATGCGACGCAGACCACTATACGCGATCGCATAGAGCAAATCTTCATCCCCATCTGAACCTTCTATGCGATCGCAGGCATACCTTCGCGATCGCATAGAGGAAAACCCCTCTGCAATTTCTGCTGCATTTTTTTCATGTTCAAAACTCCCCGTTAGCCATCCGAAATCACCCCGAGGCCCTCGGGACCTCAACCAAATGCACAGATATGTTCTATTACTTCATTCAAACTTGCTCGTAACATAAAAACACTATCATAAACACCAAAACCATCGAATTACCACGGATTCAAGCCTAAGTTAAACTAAAACTTCCGAAACTCGCATTTGATCTAAATCCCGACCTAAACACCTCCGAATGATCTGAAACTTTGCACGCATATCCAAAATCACCTAACGGAGCTACTGCAACTCTCGGAATTCCATTCCGATCCTCGGATCAAAATCTCACCTACCATCCGGAATTCGGCAAAATCCAACCTTAGCCAATTCAAGCCTAATTCTACACCGGACCTCCAAATTCAATTCCGATGGCGCTCCTAAGTCACAAATCATCCCCCGAAACTAGTCGAATCACCGGAACTCACATCCGAGCCCTCTAACTACATAGTCAACTTCCGGTTGACTTTTTTCCAAAGCAAGCTTCCTTCAAAAAGGCTAAGTGCCATATTTCCAACTAGAACCAATCCAATTCTACCCGATCAACTCAAATACTGATATTAAATCATGGAGGGACATAATATGGGGGAAACGGGGCGGTAACTCACGTGACAACGGGCNCGCATCACTACCCCTGCGATCGCATAGGCCAAAATTTCCAGGCCCTCAATTCCTCTTACGCGATCGCAGGACAGGCCATGCGATCGCATAACACTGTCTCCCCCCTTCTACGCGATCGCATTACTTCCCACGCGACCGCACTGCCCAATCTCCTCAACCTATGCGATCGCAGACCCCTATACGCGATTGCATAGAGCAAATCTTCATCCCCCCCCTGAACCTTCTATGCGATCGCAGGCATACCTACGCGATCGCATAGAGGAAAATTCCTCTGCAATTTCTGCTGCACTTTTTCATGTTCAAAACTCCCCGTTAGCCATCCGAAATCACCCCGAGGCCCTCGGGACCTCAACCAAATGCACAGATATGTTCTATTACTTCATTCAAACTTGCTCGTAACATAAAAACACTATCTTAAGCACCAAAATCATCGAATTACCACGGATTCAAGCCTAAGTTAAACTAAAACTTCAGAAACTTGCATTTGATCTAAAACCCGACCTAAAAACCTCCGAGTGATCTGAAACTTTGCACGCATATCCAAAATCACCTAACGGAGCTACTGCAACTCTTGGAATTCCATTCCGACCCTCGGATCAAAATCTCACCTACCATCCGAAATTCGCCAAAATCCAACCTTAGCCAATTCAAGCCTAATTCTACACCGGACCTCCAAATTCAATTCCGATTGCGCTCCTAAGTCACAAATCATTCCCCAAAACTAGTCGAATCATCGAAAATCCATTCCGAGCCTTCTAACTCATAAGTCAACATTCGGTTGACTTTTCCAAACTAACCTTCTCATAAAGAGACTTATTGTCTCATTTCTAACCGAACTCTATCCGAATTACTTCAAATTCTCCAAACACATATAATGAATCATATAGAAGCATAAAACGGGGAAAACGAGGCGGTAACTCCCGTAACGACGGGTCGGGTCATTACAACAGTGCACCGCCGCTTCAGAGTTTCCAGGGCCGTCCACCGAAGGCTTGTTTTACTTGTGGCGACATGAGGCACATTGCTAGGTATTGCCCTCGAGCTTCGAGCAGTTCTTAGCAGCAGGGTCCCCGTCCTATGATTCATGCACCAGATGTTCCACAGGCCGCCCAACCAGCTAGAGGCGGGGGTAGAGGTACTAGAGGTGGAGGTAGAGGTCATAGAGGTGGAGCTCAGACCGTCAGAGGAGGAGGCCAGCCAGTAGCAGGCCGTCCCAGAGAGGCAGATCAGAGTGGTGGGGCCCAGCCCCGATATTATGCTCTTCAGGCTAGGCCCGAGGCAGAGGCTTCAGATGCGGTTATTACAGGTACGGTTCTGGTTTGTGATAGAGGTGCTTCAGTGTTGTTTGATCCGGGGTCTACATATTCGTATGTGTCATCCTATTTTGCCTCGTATTTGATCATGCTTAGTGATGCATTGGGTAGTCCTGTGTATGTGTCTACGCCGGTGGGTGATTCTATCGTGGTCGATCGAGTCCATCGCTCTTGTGTTGTGGTGATTGGGGGTCTGGAGGCTCGTGTAGATTTATTTCTTTTAGATATGGTCGACTTTGATATTATATTGGGGATGGACTGGTTATCACCCTATCACGCTATCTTGGACTGTCATGCCAAGACTGTGACCTTAGCTTTACCGGGTATGCCTCGTTTAGAATGGAAAGGGACTCCAGGTCATTCTACCCGCAGTGTTATATCGTATGTGAAGGCTCAGCATATGGTCGAGAAGGGGTGTTTGGCTTATTTAGCTTATGTTCGAGATTCCAGTGCTGAGGTTCCCTCTATCGATTCTGTGCCCGTTGTTTGTGAGTTCCCGGATGTTTTTCCTTCAGACCTTCCGGGTACGCCACTCGACAGGGATATTGGTTTCTGCATTGATCTGGTTTCGGCTACTCAGCCCATTTCTATTCCCCCATATCGTATGGACCCGCCGAAGTTGAAAGAGTTAAAGGAACAGTTGCAGGATTTGCTCGAGAAGGGTTTCATTAGACCTAGTGTCTCACCTTGGGGTGCGCCGGTGTTATTTGTCAAGAAGAAGGATGGGTCAATGAGAATATGTATTGATTACCGGCAATTGAACAAGGTAACGATCAAGAATAAGTATCCACTGCCGAGGATTGATGATTTGTTCGATCAGCTTCAGGGTGCCAGGGTATTTTCCAAGATTGACTTACGATCTGGCTACCATCAGTTGAGGATTAGGGCATCCGATGTTCCTAAGATAGCTTTCCACACTCGGTACAAGCATTATGAGTTCTTGGTTATGTCATTCGGGTTGATAAATGCCCCAGTAGCTTTCATGGACTTGATGAACCGAGTGTTCAGGCCTTATTTGGATTCATTCGTGATAGTGTTCATTGACGATACATTGATATACTCCCGCAGCCAGGAGGAGCACGAGCAGTACCTTAGAGTGGTTCTTCAGACTCTGAGGGATAGTCAGTTATATGCCAAGTTCTCCAAGTGTGAGTTCTGGCTGAGTTCAGTTGTATTTCTGGGTCACGTCGTATCAGTAGAGGGTATTCAAGTGGACCCAAAAAAGATAGAGGCAGTCAAGAACTGGCCTAGACCAGCATCAGCTACGGAGATCCGGAGTTTCTTGGGGTTGGCAGGCTACTATCGACGGTTCGTGGAGGGGTTTTCATCCATTGCAGCCCCGATGACCAGATTGACCCAGAAGGGTGCCCAGTTCAGATGGTCAGATGAGTGTGAGGCGAGCTTTCAGAAGCTCAAGACAACTCTGACTACGGCACCGGTATTAGTTTTGCCCACAGGTTCAGGGCCTTATGCAGTCTATTGTGATGCTTCCCGTGTTGGGCTTGGTGCAGTGTTGATGCAGGATGGCAAGGTCATTGCCTATGCTTCGAGGCAGTTGAAGATTCATGAGAAGAACTATCCAGTGCATGATTTGGAGTTGGCAGCCATTGTTCACGCATTGAAGATTTGGAGGCACTATTTGTATAGCGTGGCATGCGAGGTGTTCACTGACCACAAGAGTCTTTAGTACTTGTTCAAGCAAAAGGAGTTGAATTTGAGGCAGAGGAGGTGGTTGGAGTTGTTGAAGGATTATGATGTCACCATTTTATATCATCCGGGGAAGGCCAATGTGGTGGCCGATGCTTTGAGTAGGAAGTCAGTCAGTATGGGCAGTCTTGCTTATATTCCGGTCAGTCAGAGGCCGCTTGCTTTGGATGTTCAGGCTGTGGCCAATCGATTTGTGAGGTTGGATATTTCTGACCCTAGCCGAGTATTAGCTTGCACGGTCGCTCGTTCTTCATTATTGGAGCATATCTGTGATCAGCGGTTTGATGATCCCCATTTGTGTATCCTTAGAGACACGGTGCAGCGAGGAGGTGCCAAGCAGGTTACATTGGATACTGATGGAGTCTTGAGATTACAGGGGCGAGTTTGTGTGCCCAATGTGGATGGACTTCGGGAGTTAATCTTAGAGGAGGCCTATAGTTCCCGATATTCTATTCATCCGGGCGCCGCGAAGATGTATCAGGATTTGCGGCAGCATTATTGGTGGCGTGGAATGAAGAAGGATATTGTGGCATATGTGGCACGACGTTTGAATTGTCAGCAAGTTAAGTATGAGCATTAGAGGACGGGTGGTTTATTTTAGAGGATTGAGCTTCCCGAGTGGAAGTGGGAGAGGATCACTATGGACTTCGTTACTGGACTTTCGTTGACCCGGAAGAAGTTCGATGCAGTTTGGGTCATTGTTGATAGGCTGACCAAGTCAACGCATTTCATTCCTGTGGCAGTCTCCTATTCATCCGAGAGATTAGCTGAGATCTATATCCGGGAGATTGTTCGCCTTCATGGTGTGCCGATATCTATCATTTCGGACCGAGGCACACAGTTTACCTCGCATTTCTGGAGAGCAGTTCAGTGAGAGTTAGGCACCCAGGTTGAGTTGAGTACAGCATTTCATCCTCAGACGGATGGACAGTCCGAGCGGACTATTCAGATATTGGAGGATATGCTCCGAGCTTGTGTTATTGACTTTGGAGGGTCATGGGATCAGTTCTTGCCTTTATCAGAGTTTGCCTACAACAACAGCTACCAGTCGAGCATCCAGATGGCTCTTTACGAGGCTTTCTATGGTAGACGGTGTCGATCTCCGGTTGGATGGTTGAGCCGGGAGACGCTCGGTTGTTGGGTACGAATTTGGTTCAAGAGGCCTTGGACAAGGTCAGGATCATTCAGGATAGGCTTCGTACAGCTCAGTCCAGGCAAAAGAGCTACGCAGATCGTAAGGTTCAAGATGTAGCTTTCATGGTTGGCGAGCGGGTATTGCTCCAAGTGTCGCCTATGAAGGGCGTGATGAGATTTGAGAAGAAGGGCAAGCTTAGCCCTAGGTTTATTGGTCCGTTTGAGATTCTTGATCGAGTGGGAGAGGTGGCTTATAGACTTGCATTGCCGCCTAGCTTGTCAGCTGTGCATCCAGTTTTTCATGTATCCATGCTTCGGAGGTATCACGGCGATCTAGCCCACGTGTTAGATTTCAGCACTGTCCAGTTGGACAAGGACTTATCTTATGAGGAGGAGCCGGTAGCTATTCTAGACCGGCAGGTTCGTCAGTTGAGATCCAAGAGCTTTCCTTCTGTTCGTGTTCAGTGGAGAGGTCAGCCTCCTGAGGCATCAACCTGGGAGTCCGAGTCTGATATATAGAGTCGCTATCCTCATCTTTTTCCCGACTCAGGTACTTCTTTCTTTTGTCCGTTCGAGGACGAACGGTTGTTTTAGAGATGGAGAATGTGACGACCCAAAGGGTCATCACCTGTTTTCCTACCCATTCTGTACTTCTGAGGCCTTGAAAACCTCATTTAGAGTTTCCTCGATTTGCGTGCGCAGTCCGGGCACATAACCGGGAAGCTTAAATATGAATTCTATGAGAAAATGCTAAATTTTGGTATTAAAATGAATAAATTTGACTACGGTCAATATTTTGGGTAAACTGACCCAGACCCGTGATTTGACGGTCCCGGAGGGTCCGTAGGAAAATATGGGACTTGGGCGTATGCCCAGAATTGAATTCCGAGGTCCCAAGCCCGAGAAATGAATTTTTGTGTGAAATTGTTTTCTGGAAATGATTAAGGAAATTGGAAATGAAATTTGATTAGAAGACTATGGCATCGGGCTCGTATTTTGGTTCCGGCACCCGGTACAAGTCTTATATATGATTTAAGCACTTTCTGTGAAGTTTGGTTGAAAACGTACGTCGTTTGACGTGTTTCAGACTTAAAATGAAAATTTGATGTTTTATTAAAAATTTGGAAGAAATCATGAGCTTTGAGGCTTGATTTGAGGTATATGATGTTATTTTGGCGATTTGATCGCACGGATAAGTCCGTAGGATGTTTTTGAGGTTATGTGTCTGTTTGGTTTGGAGCCCCGAGGGCTCGGGTGAGTTTCGAGTAGGTTCCGGGATGCCTTAGGCTTAAAATACCAGATGTTGCAGGTTCAGGAAAATATTGCAGACTCTGAACCCTCCAGCGCGGTCCGCGAGAAATCGCGTGCGGCCGCGGAGGGGCCAGCGCGGCCGCGGTCGCCTTTACACGGTCCGCGGTGGGTGCTGCGCGGGCGCGGTCGTCTTTGCGCGGTCCGCGCAGGAAACTTCAGAGATCGGCAGGTCTTCAAGTAGGTCAGCGCGGCCGCGGTCCCTTTTTGCGCGGTCCGCGCAGGGGACTTCCGAAGGGTATAAATAAACGGGAATTTCAGTCATTTTTCACTTTTCAAAAACCCAAAACATAAGAGGCGATTTTCCCAACGATTCTTCTTCTTCAAAACGATTGGTAAGTGACTTCTAACTCATTTTCTTCTCTCCTTAACATCTTTTAACATAATTTGAACTTTATATCAAAGATTTTAATGGGGGAATTTGGGTATGTTGGGTAGAACCTAGGTTTTCCAAAATTGGGGATTTGGACCTTAATTTGAGGTCTGATTTCAAAACAAATTACATATTTGGGTTTGTGGGGGAATGGGTAACCGAGTTTCGGTTCGAACCTCAGGTTTTGACCATGTGGGCCCGGGGGCATTTTTGACCTTTTTGGGAAAAACTTTGAAAAATTCATTTTTATGCATTCAAATTGATTTATTTAGTGTTTATTAAAGTAATTAAGTGACTTGTGACTAGATTCGAGCGGATTGGAGGTGGAATCACGGGGTAAAACTATAGTTGAGGCTTGAGTTGAGTTCAAAGCATCGAGGTAAGTGTTTGGTTTAACCCTAGCTTGAGGGATTAGGAGTTGAGTCATAGTTGCTACTTGTTTTGTGTTGAGTACGACGTATGGGCATGGTGACGAGTATCCATGCGTCGGTATCGAGCATGACCATGAGTCTTTAATTTGATAATTGTGTACCCTTGTTTGATCCTATGAAAATTGTGACCGAATATTGGTATTAGTTGTGCCAGGAAGAAGTTGAATAGGATTGGTTATAGCTGACTCTCCCTTGTCAGGATGTTTGACTTATTGTTATTGTTCCCTTGCCGGGAGGAGTGTTAATTTGATTGTTCCCTTGCCGGAATTGTACTGTGTATTGTGTTGAAAGTAAAGGGAGCGGGTGGTACGCCTACCACAAGTGATAATGAAATGGGAGCGGGTGGTACGCCTACCACAAGTGATAATAAAATGGGAGCGGGTGGTACGCCTACCACGAGTGATATTGAAATGGGAGCGGGTGGTACGCCTACCACGAGTGATATTGAAATGGGAGCGGGTGGTACGCCTAGAGATATTGAGAAATGGGATCGGGTTGCACGCCTGCAACAAGAGGAGTTGAATATGAAAGTTGTCTTATCTTTTCATTTATTGCTAGAGGTTAACCTGTAGATGTACGTGTTATTCTACCTGATATTTTATTTCTATCTGTTGCCCCCTGAAGCATGCTCCCTTCCCCAGCTTTAACTGTTATTTTCTTGCTACTTCTCTGTTGTACTTGTATATATATCTGCACAGGTTTATCTGGAGTCTGGTCCTAGCCTCGTCACTACCTCGCCGGGGTTAGGCCAGACACTTACCAGCACATGGGGTTGGTTGTGCTGATGCTACACTCTGTGCTCTTTTGCACAGATCTAGGTGTTGGAACAGCATTTGAGCAGCACTGGGAGTGAGCTTTCAGTCCAGAGACACTGAGGTAGCCTTGCAGACGTCCGCATGGCTCGGAATCTCATCTATCTTTTATCTCCGCCTGTTATCTCATGTATTTCGAGACAAACAGTTTTACATTTCCTTTCGAACAATTGTATTTAGTACTCTTAGTAGTCTGTGAGTATTGTGATACCAGTCTTGGGTAGAGGATTTTGTTGAACCTTCCGCTTATTATTTAATTTCGTTGCTTTTGTATTATTGCCAATAATTGTTAAAAGGGATTACGTTATTAATGAATAAGTAATTGCGATTTGGCTTGCCTAGCTCTCATTAGTAGGCGCCATCACGACTCCCGAGGGTGGGAAATCCGGGTCGTGACACTTTTAAATTTTCTTTTATTTATTTAATTCATATTTTAATAATAACTTCAAAACCCAAGATTTGTAAGGGGAAGTGCACAAATAGCCACTAACAGCACCTGTCTTTATTTTAAAGCCAGTGTTTTAAATGTCTTTAGTTTTAGCTACTGGTTTAATAAACTTATACCTGACTGGACGAAAATACCCTTCTGCTATAACCTATACCTACGAAAACATTAACGAGCAGCAGCAGCACTTCACTATGATAGTCGAAATTGAAGAAAATTCTCTTCCGATTTCAAAAATTCAACATTCTCATCCAAAAATCGACATATATTTACAGTAAGTTATACTTTTATGTGTTTCTATTGATGTTTAGATCGATATAGTTATACTCTTTCCGATTTCTATTGATTTTTATACAGTAAGTAGAAATTTGATTTTTTTTTTTGAATTTCTGGATTGATAAAGTTAAGGACATCGCCTCCTATGATAATTCTATAAAAATTGAGCACATAATATTAAGGACATAGTGTCCTCATTTTGCAAATTGAATTGAAAAAGTTAAGGACACAATGTCCTTAACTTTGTTGATGTTCTTCTGTATATTAAGGACATACTGTCAGAGTTTTGCAAATTGTTTTGAAAAAGTAAAGGACACTAAGTCCTGAAGTTTGAGTTTCAAATTGAAAAAGTTAAGGACATTTGGTCCTTAACTTACACTTATTAGTTAAAACCTGTCCTTAAGTTTGAATTACAGATTGAAAAGTTAAGGACATGAGTCCTTAAGTTTGACTTGCAGGTTCAAAAGTCAAGGACAGGAAGTCCTTAAGTTTTACTTGCAGGTTCAAAAGTTAAGGACAGAAGTCCTTAAGTTTGAATTACAGGTTCAAAAGTTAAGGACAGGAAGTCCTTAAGTTTTACTTGCAGGTTCAAAAGTTAAGGACAGGAAGTCCTTAAGTTTGAATTACAGGTTGAAAAGTTAAGGGCATGAGTCCTTAAGTTTGACTTGAAGGTTCAAAAGTTAAGGACAGGCAATCCTTAAGTTTGAATTCCAAGTTCAAAGTTAAGGACAGGCAGTCCTTAAGTTTCAATTACAGGTTCAAAAGTTAAGGATAGGCAGTCCTTGACTTTGAATTTCAAGTTAAAATATTAAGGACACTTGGTCCTTAACTTGGTCTTGAACTTACAGTACCTGTTCTTAATTATACAAGGATTGCTTTATAAAATATGTCCTGAGTTTCCCATTCTCTTGACTTGCAGGATGGAAACAATATGCATTATAGTTGCTTTTAATGGTAGATGGACTGAAGACTATAAATATCTTGATCATCAAACAAAGCTTGTTCTAGTACCTGAGTCAATTCGGTTTGAAGATTTCATTAAACAGATCTTTGAGGTTATTGAATTGGATAGACACAAGTTTGAAGCAGTGATATGGTTTGATATTAACCTTGGAACAAGCAAAGGAATGCTTGTATCCAAAGATTTAGATCTTCACACATGTATAGAGTTACTAAAAACTCATTCACTCTTCAAGGGCTGTCGTTTCATTGTTGATATTTCGGAAAGAGTTTTTGGATCAACAAGCAATGAACATGTCAACACAGAAACTCAACATGACAATCAAAACGAATGCCAACAGATAATGGAAATAGATATGGTTGAAGAGGTGCTTCAAACACATGTCAACAGAGAAACTCAAGATGACAATCAAGACAAATGCCAGCAGATGATGGAAATAGATATGTATGAAGCTCAACCAATAAATGAAGAGGTGTTTCAAACATTTGATTCTATTCAAGTAGAAGGACAAAGCATTATAGAGATTGACAACGAACAAGCTTTGGGTATTCAAGTCTTAGAGAGTGCACCGGTAATCGAAGAAGTTGCTGAAAAAACCTCTACTCAACTAACTAGACGAAGGTCAATTTTGAAACAAAAAGAATCCCCAACTACGATATTAAGAGAAAATACTTTATTGGAAGAAATAAAAGTCGGATCAGTATTTGACAAGAAGAAGAGTATAATTAACTGTTTTTCCAATATAGCAATTAAAGGACATTTTGAGTTCAAGGTTGTTAAATCAAGCTCAACAAGATATTCGTTGAAATGCAATGATGATAGGTGTTGTTGGTGTGTGCGTGCTTTCAGAATTAAAGATTCAACACTGTTCAAGATAGTAAAGATTGAGAAAAAGCATGACTGCTCTGTTAACACAATGAAAGCAGATCAAAGGCATGCTACTTCAAAGTTGATTAGTGCTTACATTATCGACAATCTTCGGGACCCAAGGTTTGAAGTTACACCAGCTTTTGTCATGGAAGAGATGCAAAAATTGCATGGACTAGACATTGGATATCACAAGGCGTGGCGTGCTATTCAACATGCTTCCGCTTTAATAAGAGGAACTCCCGAAGAGAATTATGAATTATTGTCTTCATACTTGTATATGATGACAAGTATAAGCCCGGGAACTTATACTAACATAAAGATAGACGACAACAACAGGTAAACAATCAAAAAAAAGTTTATTAGTACGTTTTATAAAATTTAGGACATGTTGTCTTTAACCTTGTTAACTTTTGAGTTGTAACCAGAAGTTCAGGACTGGTTGTCCTTAACTTTTGAACTTGTAATTCAAAGTTAAGGACTGTCGGTCCTTAAGTTTGAACTTTAAAATCAAAGTTAAGGACCGCATGTCCTTAACTTTATAAATTCAAACTCTAAGTTAAGGACTGACTGTCCTTAACTTTTAACCTTGTAATCTGAAGTTTAGGACTACCTGTCCTTAACTTCTGTTAACCTTGTTTTATATTGTATTTTCAGGTTTCTTTATATGTTTTATGCATATGGATCATCAATAGCTGGTTGGAATCACTGTAGACCAGTGATTGCTGTTGATGCAACTTTTTTGAAGTCAAAATTTCGTGGTGTTTTAATGATTTCAGTTTCAAAGGATGCAAATAACCAAATTTTCCCACTAGCCTTTGGAATAGCAGAATCTGAAAATAACAATTCCTATGAGTGGTACTTTAGTCAGCTTCGCAATGAAATTGGGAGCCGTGAGAATTTAATTTTTTTATCAGACAGGCATCAAGCTATTGCAAATGGCATTGCAAAGGTATATCCTGAAAGCCATCATGGGATTTGCATCTATCATTTGGAGCAGAACCTAAAGCGAAGGAAGGTGAAAAGTGAGGTCATAAAACTTTTCCAAAGTGCTGCAAGAGTATACAGGCGCAAAGAATTTGACCTATACATGTCAGATATAGCAAAAGTAGATAAGAAGACTTATGACTACTTGATGGAAGAACCACCGGAAAGATGGGCACGTTCTTGTAGTCCACGACGAAGATATGACATGCTCACAACAAACATAGTTGAGTCAATGAATTCTGTCCTATTAGAAGCAAGGGAGCTGCCTATATTAAGAATGATGGATTTCATTCAAGTGAAGCTACAACATTGGTTTTATGAAAGAAGAAATAAAGCAGAAGGAACATTTTATGATGTTTCTTGTTGGGTAGAGGAGGAATTGAAGAAAAGAATAGATTTAGCATTTACTTTGAATGTAAGTATTATGTTCTATGTTTATCTTATGATTTTAATATTATTTAACATAATGTACTAACTTATAATTTTTCAACATTGAAGGTCTTCCCTGTTGATTCATGGCGTTCTAGAGTTGAAGAAGAAGGAATAACTTTCTTGGTGGACTTAAACAAAAGAACATGTGATTGTTTTCAGTTTCAATTTGATGAATTACCATGCATACATGCAATTGCAGCTATCGAGAAGAGAAACATCAAGAAGTCCAACTTTTGTTCGCACTGGTACTTAAAGGAATCTTGGCTGAAAACATATGAAAGACAAATACATCCTGTAGGACATACTGATTCTTGGATTGTACCAGAGAGTGTTATGTCACAAATTGTTAAACCTCCAGATTTCAAAGTGCCACCAGGTGGAAGGCAGAAGAAAAGGCATATTCCTGCTACCGAGTCATCAAAAATAACATTCAAATGTGGTCGTTGCAGAAGAATTGGTCATAATAGAACATCTTGTATATATTCTCCGGCTCTCCATCCATTTTCAAGAAAGCATAGAGAAGAGTAGATATATCCACTTATGTTTATCAACTCTTTTAAGTTTTTGCTATAAATTGGATTCATTTAGATTATTCTTATTTGAGCAGATGTCTGAATTTTCAAAATTTCTTTCTTCTTACCTTGTTTTTGTTTCTTTTAAGTTCAAAGATTAAAAGTTAAGGACAGGAGTCCGTAAGCTCGACTTGCCATTTCAAAACTTAAGGACAGTCTATCCTTAACTTTATTTTCAAAGATTAAAAGTTAAGGACAGGAAGTCCTTAACTTATAGTTTCAAGTTTAAAACTTAAGGACTGTCTGTCCTTAACTTTGAGTTTTAAGTTCAAAAGTTAAGGACAACAGTCCTTAAGTTTGACTTGCTGGTTAAAAAGTTTGAATTATACGTTCAAAAGTTAAGGACAGGCAGTCCTTAACTTTGAGTTCAAAGTTCAAAGGTTAAGGACAGGAGTCCTTAAGTTTGAAATACAGGTTCAAATGTTAAGGACAGCAAGTCCTTAAGTTTGAATTGCACGTTCAAAAGTTCAGGACAGGCAGTCCTTAACTTTGAGTTCAAAGTTCAAAGGTTAAGGACAGGAGTCCTTAAGTTTGAAATATAGGTTCAAAAGTTAAGGACAACCAGTCTTTAAGTTTGAATTACACGTTCAAAAGTTCAGGACGGGCAGTCCTTAAGTTTGAATTACACGTTCAAAAGTTCAGGACAGGAAGTCCTTAAATTTGTGTTTCAAGTTCGAAAGTTAAGGACATTTGATTCTTAACTTTGAATTTGAAGTTTACACTTAGTCATGAACTAATACTAACAAACTCAATGGACAAATCAACACTTGAGAGAAACAAAGAAATTAATAACATGATGCCTTGATATAACTTCTGAAATTGTAATTTTGCATAGCTGTGACAAAAAATTACGCTATGCCAACAAAATATAAGTGCCTTTTTAGGAATTTACAGAATATTTCAGAAGTTTTCTAAACTTGCAGAATTCACATGTATCCTTTACAGCAATTTTATACAAAAGATCATCCACAACTAACTTTCTTTAAAACTAAACTACAACTCCTTTCTACAGCAAGTTTCATTTTCACTCTCATAATCATTGCCAACATTTTCTGGTGGAGTATCATAACCAGAATTTCTTTTCCATTCACCATGTGCCCAAAGATTTGCAGCAAGTTCTTTTCTAAAGTCTTTTATGTCTTCGGGATTGAATTTCTCCACATCCTTTCCAATCATCAGCAACTCAACATATTTGATCAGGAATGCACCACAATCAGTCCTAAGAGAAATGTAAGATATGCAGTGAATTAAACAATAAATCTAAAGAACATATAAATAATATAACAAATAACAACACGTACGATCCAATTTGGTGTGGTGATCTTTGCCATTGAATATCAAATTTGTTGAAGACATTTCCAAAAGACTTGTGATGTTTGTCAAACTGTGAGAACTTTAGCAAGTGGGGGATCATGCGTGCATACATTTCCATGTGATTCATTCCTGCCTCATATGGCTCACTGTATATGGAATCGTATACATCAATCTTTTTCTGATTCAAGTCCAATACACCCAAAAGAAAGTGTGTCACAGCATTATCATCTTCTGAAGGAAGCCGACATGGAAAAAAGATTTTGTCAACTTCTGTCCAAGCAATTCCACATCTACGGCTGTCCCCCCACACATATGGTGTCAGAAACAACTGATTATTACCAGCACACCAAAAGTCATCAGTAGCATCTTTACTGAAATCTTTATACACAAGCACCATATAGTTATCAAAAAGAATATTAGTAGTTGCGCAACGAAAAGGATGATCGCGAGGGTGGTAGCATTCCTTCTTTCTCAGATAATATAGGGCAATGTCAATATGCTTCATAAAAAGGCAAAAAATAAAACAAATCCATCAGTCATAAAATAATTAAAAAATGATAAATTAAGAATAAAAAAAATAAATGCCTTGTGAATTATCTAACCTTATCATCAAGTACAAAACTGCTATCTGATAACTCAAGGAAGAACATTTTGCTACTGATTTTTTGATGATACAATTTGTAGGGATTTTTCCTCACACCATTATCATCAGCATATATATCATTTTGTCCCCTGAAAATTTTGAAAATATCAAAGTTAGAATTTAGTCCTGAACTTAGCCTTTCATGTTGAAAATTAAGGACAGGCAGTCCTTAAATTTGAATTAGAAGTTCAAAAGCTAAGGACACTTGGTCCTAAAGTTTGAGTTTCAAGTTCAAAACTTAAGGACTGTCTGTCCTTAACTTTGAGTATCAAGTTCAAAGTTAAGGACATGAGGTTCTTAACTTATAGTTTCAAGTTCAAACTTAAGGAC
>NC_032000.1:13278150-13279031 GCF_001879085.1 Nicotiana attenuata | reverse complement strand
ACCCGGAACCCACCAACCCGGTTGAATCCTGACCGTTGATCTCCCAGATCAACGGTCCACACACGCCCTTTCCTTTTTAATTCCTAAACGACCCCCTAACCCTACTCATTTCCAAAACCCAGCCGCCCTGAAATCCTCTCTGATCTCAAACACCCCAAACCTAAGTCGGGCTTAGAACACCCCCAAAAATAGACAACATAGTACCACCATTCTTGGGCAACACATGACCCAATACCATTATACACCATAAAACTAGTTTAGGTCTCCAAACCACCAAAACAATTTCACAATTATATTATAATGGAGACCCCAACTAATGTGGCACCAACAACCCCCAAACATCAACTACAACAACAATAACCATAGTAATCATAAAAGAAAGCAAAAAAAAATTAGAAATTACTATACTAAGCCTAACTAGGGTTCAACTACAATTACAATATTAACAAATTACACTACTTAGAAAATAAAGAAATAGAGAGAGAGAAGAAGAACTTACTTGAGTTGAAGAGAGGAGAAAAATGGAGGTATGGGAGTGGAGGTTGGGGATGAAGGGTGTTGAAGAAGAAGAGGAAGAGAGAGAGTTGGTTTGTGAAGAGAGAGGGAAAGAAAGAGGGGAATGGGGGTGTGGGGCGGAATATTGTGTATTTAGATGAGGGGGGTGTTTTAGGGGGTTTTAAAAAATTAGGAAAAGAAAGAAAAGAAAAAAAAAATTAAACTAACACACTTACCTGGCCGCGTCTGGGCCTGCCGCGGTTCTGCCGCGATCGCGGTGGAACCGCGGCAGTGAAGTTCCGCGGGCGTAATCTACCGCGGTTTCACCGCGGTCGCGGTGGAGCCGCGGTAGAACGCCTGTTCTGATTCTAACGCCCAACAAACCC
>NC_032000.1:13225093-13278058 GCF_001879085.1 Nicotiana attenuata | reverse complement strand
AACACTTGGTTTTCAAAAACTACTCCTCTTACTAAAAATCTCTGCTCTCCCTCTCTCTTGTGCTACTTGCTACTATTAGCCGGCTGCAAGCCAAGGCTAATCATCTTTGCTCTTTGGTTCTTTCATTCTGCTTACTTCTACCTTCACTGGTATGTCCTGGTTTTGATTTAAAGCTCCAACAACAATATGTTTCTCTTATTGTTTTAGTTTCTTTTATTTCTAGCTTGCTTCTACTTGTGGTTTTGTTGTAAAATTTGTAGTTAAGTTACATTATCAGCATGCTACTATGTCTCCCCTTCCCTTTAGATCAATGTATTCCCTTATGTGTTTCAAAGCATGCCTTGATAGTTGTCTTTACTTCTTGTGTGCTTACCATCCTATGAATCCCCAAATCCTTATCACCCCTTCTATGTGTTTGTATTTCTCCTGACTGGTGTGTGATTATGCCAGAGTCAAGTATCTCTGAGCATGCCCAAACCAATCTTAAGATCTTTGCTGGGTTGTGCAGCCAAATGTCTATGTATCCCCAACCCCTTGACCCCTGTATGACTGCTAAATTTTGTAAACTAGTTGTGTGTGATCTTTTCTTAAGGTGTTTAAGCTTGTTTGCTACTCCAACCTCTTTTCAAACAATCTTTGTTGCTTTACTAATTGCTTTCAAAATAGACTTTCCAATACAGTCTTTAATAACCCTTTTCAACTTGTGTCCTGCACTTCCACTTTACTCTTAGTCAATAAGTTCTGCCTCCTCTAGTATGTGTACTGTCTTGGGATCCTCTTGAGAGCCCTCTGAACTCTGGCATACTGAGGCTGGCCTTTCCACACTGCACTGGTTCAATTCTTGGTTGCTAAGTCTAGGTGTAAGCATTTCCCGGGGTTCTTAAGGCCCTTAGGGAACTTTGATGCACCTAGACTCTGATTTGTCGGTGGAATTGAGGTTTATGAGACCATTGGATGCTTTGGGAAACTCGAGCCTAATTGAAGGCTCCCTATAAAATAGCTTCTTGATTTTCTATTTTTACTTATGTAATTCATTCATTGGCCTGTAATAATTTGTAAGCAGATATTTGGGGCATTTAGTAAAAAGGATGGGTAGATGTATACTTTATGGGGTAATATGGGTAGAAATCCTGCTCTTAGGATCTCACTTTTAAAATCTGCCTGCTTTACTCAATAGAAAACATGCTCATAGGGATTTATGCTTTTGAATCTGATTGCTTTGCCTAATAGAAATCATGTCTATAGGATCTCACTTCTAGTTTCGTTTGCATCAGTAGAAATCATGTTCCTAAGGTTCTGCATTTTGTCATATTGAAAACCATGCTCATAGGCTCCAAACCATCATGTCTTAAATTAGTAGATGACATGCCTATAGGACTCAACTCCAATTCAGTTTTAATAGATCTTTCTGTATGTTGCTGCAAATCGACTAAAATCAGTAATACGCCTAGATATCATGCCTATAGGGATCTATACCCACAATTCTTTCTAATTTAATTCAGCCTAATAAATCAATTTCATTATGCCTAGTTCATTTCTAAAGCTGGTCTTACTAAGCGTTAACATTTTCTGAAGCAAGTTCTTTCAAAATTGCATCGATCCCATTAGATATCATGCTTATAGGTATTAAAGGAGTCTATCTCGAAAACCTGTTGTTTCTGCATTAATATAGACACAATATACTACATATAGGCAAGCCTTAGGGCATTTTCAAAAATGCATTCCCCTGAAGCTCTTTCTCTGTCGTTTAATGTTTCTGATTCTAATAACTTTTTAAAGAGTCCTTAGGCAACTGCTAGGGTATAATTTCTGAACCTAAAAGGGTTTGTTGGTTTCTGCATGGTCACCTAGAGATCCTTCTTTAGGACTTTGATTAATAAAGACATTAACTGTGTTTGAGTCGTGCTGCTTGTATGTTTACTTGAGGAAGAAATTTTGAGCCTCTTATCTGCTTCCATTATGTGTAAAGTCCTACATGTTTTGACTGTCGCCTTAGAATTTTGCCCTTTTAAAACCTTAGGGGTACGTCTAGAACCACCTATAGGTAGAGGTCCTAACTCCCTCTAGGACCATTAAGAAGGGACGGGTAGCAGCACGCAATAGAGATCGCTGACCAATACTCGCTTTGCATGACCACTAAGGGGATGGGAAGGGTAGATATGGATATGATGACCGGTGTGCTAATGCCACGCGTAGACCTTTTCTAAGGAGTGATTACCGGGCATTGTACTGATGTGATCCTATAGGATAACCAACCTAGAACCTCCCTCTCCCCAAATCCTCTTTGCTTGAAACCCTATTTTCTTTTTTTTCTACAACCTATTTAAATTCCTATTTTATATAATGCCCAACATGCTCTACTTGCAATTATTTGCTTCAATTGTTTATTTATGGACTAATGTGTGAATATAAGTTCGGTCGGGACCAATAGTTGTGGACCAAGAGGGGTGCTTAACACCTTCCCCTCGAGGTTATTTCGAGCCCTTACCCTAATCTCTGGTAATGCAGACCAACCCAAGAGTTAATCGCTCTAGGTTCCCTAATGCACTATAATCCGTTAGGTAGCGACTCTTCAAATACCCAATTCCCAAAAAGGAAATGAGTCATTACACCCCGTGAATATCAAAACCCGGACTTCTCCTCGCGAGAGGGGGAAAAAAAGGGGGCGCGACAATAGCATTACGTCTACTGAAGCAGAATTTGATTGAATATCCAGCGGTGACCTGGGCCGATGTGCATAATCGGCACCAGTCAAAGACCAGAGTCGAGGACGATCAGTTGGGAGCCCCGTCCGGTTCTGTTTACCCAAATAGATCCGAAGACAGGATTCGAAGAGACATCGATAGAGAGCCCCGATCGAACAGAGATCGGTACCAACCATATAGCACATATCGTAGGAACAACGGACCAGGACGTAATCCCGTTCGAAATGATTGATGGAATGATTGAGGTCAAAATTACCTAGGGCTCATGAGTAAGAGTGGCTTCGATAAACATGTCGATTATAAGGAAGCGCCACGGTTATCAGAGTACAACTTCAGCGTTGATGCTTCAGGTATTGTGTCAACCATTGGACGAATCAAAGATACTAGGTGGCCCTGACCCCTACAGACTGATCCAACTCAAAGGAATCCAAATCAAACGTGCAAGTATCATAGAACCAATGGTCATAGAACCGAAGACTGTAGATAGTTAAGGGAGGAGGTAGCTCGCTTATTCAACGAGGGTCACCTTCGAGAGTTCTTGAGTGATCGAGCAAAAAATCACTTTAGAGACAGGGATGCAAACAGGAAAAACATACAGGAGGAGCCACAACACGTAATTCATATGATCGTCGATGGGGTCGATATCCCTTAGGGTCCGACATTTAAACGTACCAAAGTCACAATCACAAGGGAGAAGCGTACCCGGGACTACTTACCAGAAGATACCTTATCTTTCAATGATGAGGATGCAGAAGGGATCGAATAGCCTTACAATGACGCAGTGGTAATATCTATCCTTATGAATACAATTCAAGTTAACATGTGTTGGTTGATCCACGTAGTTCGGCGAATATTATTCGACCAAGGGTCGTGGAGCAGCTTGGCCTTCAGGATCAAATTGTGCCTGCAGCTCGAGTGCTCAACGGTTTCAACATGGCGAGTGAAACCACCAAAGGGGAAATCATGTTGCTAGTGAGCGTGGCCGGAACCATCCAGGAAACAAAGTTCCACGTGATCAAAAGTGATATGAGGTACATTGCGCTGCTCGAAAGACCTTGGATCCATAATATGAGGGCAGTACCTTCAACGCTTCATCAAGTCTTGAAGTTCCCGACACCAGAGGGAGTCAAAATGGTGTACGACGAACAACCAGTAGCCAAAGAGATGTTTGCAATCGATGAGTTGATACCAATATCAACTCTAACATCAACAAAGGTACCAGAATCAAAGGATAAGCAGAAGGTCAAATAGCAACCACAATCGTCGGCTTCGACTAGATCGAAACAATAGAAAATTATCCAGGACGATGATTGCATGATACCACGAACCTTCGTAATCCCCGATGATTCTGATGCCACGAAGTCAATGGTTGAAGAACTAGAACAAGTCATACTGATCGAGCACCTGCCCGATCGAAAGGTATATCTGGGCACGGGGTTAACTCCCAAGCTTAGGGAAAAACTCGTTAAATTCTTTATTAAAAATATGGATTGTTTTGCTTGGTCCCACCTTGACATGACAGGGATCCCACCGGAGATCACCACCTATCGATTGAGTTTGGACCCGAAGTTCAGACGGGTAAAGCAAAAAGAAGGCCATAGTACGAGGTAAAGCATGCGTTCATCAAGGACGAGGTAACCAAACTTCTCAAAATAGGATCCATCCGGGAAGTAAAATATCCCGAGTGGTTGGCAAATGTAGTCATAGTCCCTAAGAAAGGTAATAAACTCATAATGTGTGTAGACTATAAAGACTTAACAAAGCATGCCCTAAAGATTCTTTTCCTTTGTTGAATATCGATTGCATGATCGATGCCACGGCCGGCCACGAGACCCTCAGCTTTCTCGATGCCTACTCCGGGTACAACCAAATACAAATGAACCCTGGGGATCAGGAAAAAACTTCATTTATCACTAAGTGCGGTACTTATTGCTATAATGTAATGTCGTTTGGGCTAAAGAATGCTGGTGTTACCTATCAACGCCTAGTAAATCGAATATTCGAAGAACAAATAGGTAAATCAATGGAGGTTTATACTAACGACATTCTAGTTAAGTCCCTGCGCGCAGAGGACCATTTGACACATTTGCAGGAAACCTTCGACATCTTGAGAAAATACAACATGAAGCTCAACCCCAAGAAATGCGCATTCAGGGTTGGTTCAGGCAAGTTCCTCGGCTTTATGGTATCAAATAGGGGAATCGAGATCAAACCCGATAAAATCACAGCAATCGAAGACATCACAATCGTGGATAGCGTTAGGGGCGTACAATGGCTAACAGGACGGATAGGTGCTTTACGCCGGTTCATCTCGAGGTCTTCTGATCGAAGCCACAAGTTCTTCTCACTTCTCAAAAAGAAGAACAATTTTACTTGGACCCCGAAATGCCAACAGGCATTGGGGGAATTAAAGCGGTACCTTTCGAGCCCACCATTGATTCATACTCCAAAGGCGGATGAGCAACTCTACTTATATTTGGCAGTCTCGGAGGTCGCGGTAAGTGGTGTCTTAGTTCGAGAAGAACAAGGTATGCAATTTCCTGTTTACTATGTTAGCCGAACTTTAGGTGAAGCAGAGACCCGGTACCCACACTTTAGAAAATTAGCGCTTGCTCTAATAAGCGCCTCTAGGAAACTAAAACCATATTTTCAATGTCACCGAGTTTGTGTTGTAACCACTTATCCCCTTCGCAACTTTTGCACAAGCCCAAAATCTCGGGCCGACTAGACAAATGGGCCGTCGAAATTAGCGGGTACGATATCGAGTATCAACCCCAAACGGCCATCAAGTCCCAAATCTTAGCAGACTTCGTGGCTGAGTTTACGCTAGCCCTCGTGCCCGAGGTCAAAAAGGAGTTGTTGCTAATACGATTAGACTATCTATCAAAACCCTAAGTTGACTAACAATGAGGCCGAGTATAAGGCCATGATTGCAGGTCTCGAGCTGGCTAAAAGTTTGGGAGATGAGATCATCGAGGCCAAGTGTGATTCCCAGCTCGTGGTTAACCAGGTTAACAAAACCTTCGAGGTCCGAGAAGATCGAATGCAGAGGTACTTGGATAAATTGCAAGTAACCTTACACCGATTCAAAGAATGGAACCTACAGCGTGTACCTCGAGAACAAAATGGTAAGGCCGATGCCCTTGCAAACTTAGGGTCATCAGTTGAAGATGATGAAATTAGCTCGGGGACTGTCGTACAGCTTTCAAAATCGGTGGTCGAAGAAGGCCATGCCTCCACAAGCCTAACTTGGGATTGGAGGAATAAATATATTGATTATCTGAATAATGGGAAACTTCCATCGGACTTTGAGGAATCGAGGACTCTACGAACGAATGTTGCACGATTTACATTGGTCGAAGATGGAACATTGTACAGAAGGATGTTCGATGGGCCGTTGGTAATATGTTTGGGACTACGTCCTGCGAGAAATTCATGAGGGCACTTGCGGGAACCATTTCGGTGCCGAATCACTGGTTTACAAAGTCATTAGAGCAGGATATTATTGGGACTGTATGGAAAAACATACTAAGGAGTTTGTTCAAAAATGCGACAAATGCCAAAGGCATGCACCGATGATTCATCAGCCCGGGGAGCAGCTTCATTCAGTCCTATCCCCATGGCCGTTCATGCCATTGAGAATGGATATCGTCGTCCCTCTACCATCGGCCCCAGGTAAAGCTAGGTTCATTTTATTTATGACTGACTATTTCTCTAAGTGGGTTAAAGCACAGGCTTTCGAGAAAGTCAGAGAAAAGGAAGTTATAAACTTCATATGGGATCACATCATATGCCGATTCGGAATACCCGCCGAGATAGCATGTGACAATGAGAAGTAATTTATCGGCAGCAAAATAATGAAGTTCCTCGAAGATCACAATATAAAAAGGATATTGTCAACGCCGTATCACCCTAGTGGGAACGGACAGGCCGAATCAACAAACAAGACCATTATTCAAAACCTAAAGAAAAAGTTGAACGACGCTAAGGGAAAATGGAGAGAAATTTTGCCCGAATTCCTTTGGGCATATCGAACGACGTCAAAATCTAGTACGGGGACAATGCCGTTCTCCTTAGTATATGGTGCCGAAGCTCTTATCCCGGTCAAGGTCGGAGAAGCTAGCGTCAGGTTTTGATACACAACGGAGGAATCAAATCATGAGGCTATGAACACAAGCCTCGAATTACTAGACAAAAAGCGGGAAGCCGCACTCGTTCGAATGGCCGCCCAAAAAAAGTGAATTGAAAGATATTATAATCGAAGATCCAACCTACGACACTTCAAGATAGGGGTCTTAGTTCTAAGAAAAGTCACCCTCAACACTTGAGATCCAAACGAGGGGAAACTTGGCCCGAATTGGGAAGGGCCATAGCAGGTCTTCGGTGTCATCGGAAAGGGATCTTACAAACTTGGCACAATGGAGGGCGAACAATTGTAAAATAATTGGAACATATCACTCCTCAAATGATATTATTGCTAAGGTATGACTTTTTCCTTTTTCGTTTGTATTTGACACTAACTTATTGCAGGTGTTCGATCAAAGACGTCGAGAAGCTCTTCAACGCGAAAAACATAGGTTTTAAAGCACGTGTTGCACTCTTTTTCCCTTAGATCGGTTTTATATCAAGTTAAAGGCTATGGCCAAACTAACATAGTTCGGAGACGTCCGAATTCCGTAATCAAACTGACCTTCAAATATTTTCATAAAATCGGTTAAAAAAGGGCTACCCTCGGCAAATTTATATAGGGTTTCGATAACCTTAACCCCCGAAAACCTTAAGAGGTACCAAATTGAACAAACTCTCTGCAAATTTACTATAGGGTTTTGATAACATCAACCCTCGAAAACCTTAAGAGGTACCAAATTGAACAAATTTATGCTAAGGCATAACAAAAAAATTTGATAACACTGAATCTTAAGGGGTACAGATTTATCTCGTGCTAAGGAATAACAATTTTTTATATGATTAAACTTTTAAGCCAGAAAAGGGGGAAAAGCCACTATTTTGAGGCCATATCTGCCCGATTCAAGAGCATAAGGGCCACTACATTGCCAAGCTCGAGGACCCGCCCTCGCTTAACCAAAACCTAAGGGTTTTTTTTTACTCCGAGTTCGAGCAAGTACTCACTCGACTATTGAAACTATACTAATCCGATTTCAACAAAATTTTCACAAGGAAACGAAGTGAGTCAAATTTCTCACAAGACCTAAAGTATATCAGAATTATCATAAGGCGAAAGCAAAACAAAGTTTTCATGAAACAGAAATCAAAGACAAATCGGAAAGAAAAAGGATCTTTTATATATGAAAAATTATTTACAAAGACCGCTCAAGGTCTTACATAAAAATCCAAAAAAGAAGAAAAAAATTTTAAGTGCCTAATATTCCCCGGAGCTTCATCTTCATCTTCTCCGCTCTCGGAAACCTAGCCTCTCTTTCTCAAGCAAAGACTAGGTCAAATAGGCATGAATCAACGTTTGCAACCGTTAATTCTGGAATTTAAGCATAAACAAGGGTAGATATCACTAACCCAATCACAAACAAGCCCTAAAATTAAATACCCATTAAGTACCCACACTAGGGTTGAGCCACAACCCTAGCTAAAGATTTAGCTACTCATGAAAAAAAAAGAAATACAAGAAGAAATTAAGATAGAATGCATAATCATTGATTAAACAAAGAAAATCTAATGTTAAGAAGTCAATCTAGTACAAATTTACTCAAAGAAGTAAAGAAAACCGCTCAGGTGCACCTCTGCAAACTAAACTTGACCTAAAAATGACAAAAAGTTCTATTTATACTAAGCTGAAAACATCTGACAAAAATGACCCTGCGAAGGTTGTGCGGCCGCATAATTCTGGTGCGGTCCGCACAATGGGCTTCTGCGTCCGCACAAAAGTGCTGCGATCCGCAGTCTTGGGAACTTGGGCTTGAAACTTGGGATCTTCTGCGGTCCGCATAAGTCGCACTTGGCATTATGTGGCCACACAAAAGTGATGCGGTCTGCACTCCTAAACTTTATAGCTCTCTAAATCTCAACCTTGCGGTCCGCATAATAATGGATGTGGCCCCACTTGACCTCCTGTCACCGCACAATTTAATTGTGGTCCGCATTCCCTGAGCTGGCCAAAACATACTCTCTGAATCTCCTTCTGCAGTCGCACTAGAATTGTGTGGTCCGCGCTGCTATCTCTTTTGCCTTGTCTTGGTTCTTGTTCACTTTAGACTCCTTTATGAGTTGATTTTGACTTCTTTGGCTCATTTCCCAATATTCCTGCAAGTAAGCACATTTTGTTAGTTTTCGGGAATACCTTTTGAGCATTTTTGAGCTAAAACGCAAGTAAAAGAGAGCAAATAAGCGGTCAAAATCCCTACTTATCAAGCCTCCGTCTCTATCGAGGCGGATTGATAAGGCTTCAACGCCGGGCCACCAAGGTGTTGTTCTCGAGCGTAGATGAGGACAGGGACCGAGGATGGATGGGCTAGTTTGTCCGAGTGAGGACTTCCAAAATAATTTTGGCCGAGAAGATGTCGTTCCCTAAAGAGTGGAACATGAAGCATAAGCACAAACTCATCTATAGCTTCCGTCTACCGTTTTGATTCCTTTTTCTTTTCATATTGACATCCTTTCCTATGATACAATGGTTTCTTGGGTGCCCGGTGCAATCTCGAACCTTGAAGGCTGGGTTCGAAAGCTGGCCTCGACCTCTTCGTACTCTGAGCGTTGTTGGCATGATTTGGCCAAAGGCCGATGGAAGGCCAAAAATCATAGTAAGCTTCTCTATCATGTTTGATATCTTTCTGTTAAATGAGTCTTTCTTATTTTACTTGATTTCCTCCTATACAGGTCTCGGAGACAATGCTGCCATGAGGTCGCCCCCACCTAGGGAAAAGGAGGCCCCGAAAACGGCTAAGGAAAAGAAGAGGATAAGGTACTCGCCTTCCGATACTCCAAAGATTAAGAAAAACAAGGCTCGTAAGTCGAAGAATGATACTGCCACTCTGTCTGCCGAGGTAGCCCAAAAGCTATAAGATCAAGAAGAGGAGGGAGAAGATGTTGACTGTTAGCTGGTGGCTCGAAAGAGGGGAAGCGTTGAAGCTTCAAAAGCAGCTGAGCCAGTGATGGTCGAGGAGGCTCATCTTCGGACCGAGGAGATCACGGAAGATGGTCCGAGCAAAGTCCCCGAGTCATTGGGGGCTGAAGATGTCTCCTGCCGTGATGAACAGCCGATGAGTGTGCCTGTCTGCCGTGATGAACAATCGGCGGGTGTTCCTGGAGGGTCCGATTCCGAGGCCCTCCAAAAAGGAGAGAGTGCCCCAAGTGAAGGGAAATTCCGGCAAGCTCAGTCTATGGAGGCCCCCGATGTGGGAATGGCCCAGGAAGGGGATGACTTATTTTGTGGCTGCTTCACGGGGGTTGATGATATTTCGGACCTGGACGCATCGATCATTTTCGATGAGGCTCAGCGACTCCTGAACCAGGTAGATTTCATCCCCTATTATTGGGTTTACGTTTGCTTTTATTTCCTTTTGTCTGATTTCCTTACTTTCTCCATAGGCGGTGACACTTCATCGGGAAACTTTTTTCAAATCCCAAGCTGAGCTGAACCAGTGTGAGGCCAATCTCAAAAGGCTCACGGAGGAGGGAGATGCCCTCAAACTCCTTTATGTGCAAAAAGAAAAGGAGATCAAGGACCTCCGAGCTGAATTAGCAACAGCTCATAAAGAGCAGACCGATCACATCGAGTAGGTAATGCAAAGTTTTGGGAGTTTGACATATCAATTTAATATTGGCGACTAACACTTAGATCCTGCAGGTTCAGCAGAAGGCCGAAAAGATTGAGCAGCTTCGTGAGGAGGCTGAGATAAAAGAGGCAAAGACTTTGGGGTGAAAGCAGAACATGGATCGTCTTGCCTCGGAGAAAGATACCGCTCGAGCCCAGCTATCTTCGGCTAAGCGTCAACTCCAAAGCATGAAGGAAGAGAGCTTGGCCCGAGCCAAAAAAATAGAAGAGCTCGAGACTCGGCTGTCCGCTGAGCTTGCAAAGGCCCATCTGTAGCGAAAAAATTAAAGGCCGATGCGGAGGCCGTCGTGGCCGTCTACCGAGCCGATGCTGAAGCTACTAACACTCAAGCAAAGGAAATTTCTGACGCTGCTCAAGTTCGATTATCCTGCATTTCCGAGCACGCTAAATGCCAATCTCGGAGAGAGACTCTCGAAGAGATTCACACTCGTGGCTTTGACCTCATGGCCGACATCGAGAATGCAAAAGTGTTGGAGGCCAAAGCCGAAGCTTTGTTCTTTGATGATGATGGGGTGAATTCAAGAAATTAATAGCCCCAATTAAAGGGTCAAATCTAGAGATAGTAAGACCCGACTTGAGCATATATCACTTGATTTGTGCAATACCCATTTGGGCTTGAGAAAGCCAAATTGGGCTAAATCACTCAAACTACCAAGAGGTATAGAGTGAACAATTGCGTGTGTTTGCTATATTACGAACCCGATAAATCAAACTTGCCATATAGTTTACAACCCGTTAGGTAGCCACCTAGGTGGAAGTCACGACCCTGGATTCCTTTATCATTTGAAAAATACTCAAAACCATAAACATTGTCTTCTAGTTTATTAGTTACAATCATTAGCTAAAATTAGAAATAGAAACAACCAATGAATATATGGAAGTGCAATCTAAGGCACATCATACATTTACTCTAGTTATATACCTAATCCAAATTCTAACTCCCTGTGGATTCGATCCCGACTTGTGTTGGGTTTATTATTGCTTCGACTGCCTCACTACCTAATTATGGTGCGAGTTTGGGCGAGATCAATTTTTGGCGCCATTGCTGGGGAGTTAAACGGATTTAGCTATATATCTAGGTTTTTGTGTGTTTGTCTTTCTTTCCTTCCAAGTCACTAATTTTGTGTTTGAATTGATTTTAGGTACGAATATGGCTCTCAACAACGATCCCATTGGAAATGTGCCATTGGGGGAGGACGTGGACGATGATGCAATGGATGAGGTTCCTATTGAACCTCAAGCTAATAGACGAGGCCTCCCACCTCACGATAATGTGCCCATCCCTACCCCACCTCTACCAAGAGCGGCAACCCACCGACAATTGCCAAACGAGGGTTATGCAAGTGCTATAGTCCCGCCCTGCATTAGGGCGGGCAATTTTCAAATCACCAACATGATGCTTACACTACTTGAACAACGAGGTTTCTTCACTAGGGCTCTGAATCAAAATGCCTTCAAGAATCTCAAGGGGTTCGTTGATACTTGTTGGGGGAGCAAGCAAACAAATGTTTCTAAGGAAACGCTGAGGTTGAGGATATTTCCCTTTTCTCTACGGGGAAAAGCATTGGACTTGTTAGAGAGGTTGCCCAACCATTCCATCACCACTTGGGATGAGTTGACAGAAAAGTTCATTTTCAAATTCTTCTCTCCGGGACATATGGAAACGCTTCGGGATGAGATTCTTGCTTTCAAGCAATAACCCAATGAGCCATTGCACAAGATTTGGGAAAGATATCGTACCATGGTTAAAGAGTGCCCCAACAATGATATGACTGAGGCCATGATCCAACAAACCTTCTACAGGGGGATCAACACAACTAATCAATGTTTGGTTAACCAACTCGCCAGGGGGAACTTCATGAACACACCATATGCCGAAGCTTGTTAAATTTTTGATGAGATGGTGGATACCTCTTCGGCATCGAAAAGTAGAGCCAATGTACCACAAGGTGACCCTAATGTTATTCACCTACACAAGAAGCTACATGACCATGGGCAAGCTATTGCCGAGTTGACAACTACCATGAACCAATTGGCCAAGGCTCAACTTCAACAAGTTCAAGGGCCGAAACAAGTACATGCAATGGAAGGTGTGAATATGATGGTAAACAAAAGACGGCAACAAGGTCAACAAATGCAAAGCCGTCCGGAACAATTTATGCAAGGTGATAGTGGTTATGATCAAGGTGATTCATTCAATGAGCAAGACGAAGAAGTTCAATATGTCAACAATTATCAAGGTCAAAGAAACTATGCTCAAGGACAAAATCAACAAAAATGGAGGTCACAAGGGAACCAAGGTAATTGGAACAAGCAAAACCACCAAGGCAATTGGGGTAACGAGGAAATTGGGGTGGCAACAATCAAAGCAATTGGGGAGGAAATAACCAAGGAGGGTGGAACAACAACAACAATTGGGGCCGGGTTTCTAAAGGCCTCTGGTGCTCCAACAACCATGCAATCCACCTCCCTATCCTTCTCAAGGCCTGAGCTCTTCTTCCAATGAGATGGGTAGAATTAAAAACATATTTAAACAGATGATGGAGAAGAATACCGACTCCGATGCTCAAATAGCCTCGTACAACACTTCTATTTGGAATTTGGAGGTTCAATTAGGCCAAATCTCACAAGCTTTGAACACCTGTCCTAAGGAGGAACTACCTAGTGATACGGTGGTGAACCCGAATGGTGGGAATAATACGGGGCATGCTATGGCCGTGACTACTAGGAGTGGAAAAGGTGGAGATGCAACTACCTCAAATCAAAGAAGGATTGTGGATGAAGGTGTTGTGGTTCAAGAGGATGAAATCCCAAGCAATGTGGTTCAAGCTAATGAAGAAATGAGAATTGATATAGATGAAAGTGTGGAGGAGACGCAGGAAGAGGTGAACCCGTCTAAGGAACACGTGATTGACATGCCGGAACTGGTGGTGCCAAAGGCTAAGGCACCAATGCCAAGGCCTCCTCCTCCATACCCTCAAAGGCTTGCAAAGCAAAACAGTGAAAACCAATTCAAAAAGTTTATTGATATGATGAAGAGTTTGTCAATTTATGTGTCGTTGGTTGAGGCATTGGAACAAATGCCGGGAATGCAAAATTTATGAAGGATTTGGTAACCAAGAAAAGATAGATAAATTGTGAGACAATCAAGATGACTCATCAAGTGAGAGCTATTGTGCACTCAATAGCTCCAAAGTTGGAAGATCCGGGCACTTTTACAATTCCTTGCATTATTGGGAGCGCCAATTTTGCCAAAGCATTATGTGATCTCGGGGCAAGTATTAACTTGATGCCCTACTCGGTGTTCAAGACTTTGGGAATTGGGCAACCAAGACCTACATCCATGAGGTTGCAAATGGCGGATCGAATAATGAAGAGGCCTTTGGGCACTATTGATGATGTATTGGTTAGAGTTGATAAGTTCATCCTCCGAGCGGACTTCGTTATCCTTGATTGTGCAGTGGACTATGAGATGCCTATCATTTTGGGTAGACCTTTCCTTGCTACGGGGAAAGCTCTTGTTGATGTGGAGGCCGGTGAGCTCACTTTCCGGGTGGGTGACGAAAAGGTGGTCTTCCATGTGTGCAAATCAATGAGGCAACCGAAAAGTAATGAAGTTTGTTCGATTGTGGATTTGGTGACCGACGTGATAGTTGATGATGCTAATGCAACAATGAATGTTGAGGACAAATTGGAAGCCGTTTTGCTCAACCTAGATGATGATGAGGAGAGTGATAGATATGCGGAGTGTGTAAATGCATTGCAAGGCATGGGGTCGTGCACTTATGAGCCCCGAAAACTATCTTTGGATCTTGAAAACCGGAAGACTCCTCCAACAAAGCCCTCAATCGAGGAGCCTCCTACCTTGGAGCTAAAGCTATTGCCCTTGCACCTCAGGTATGAATTCCTTGGCCCTTTCTCTACTTTACCAGTTATCCTTTCCTCGTGCTTAACTAACATGCAGATAGAGTCCATATTGAAGGTTCTACAAATGAGGAAAAGAGCAATCGGTTGGACTTTGGCGGATATCCGGGGCATAAGCCCCGCCTTTTGCATGCACAAGATTATTTTGGAGGAGGGTGCCAAACCCTCCGTTGAACATCAAAGAAAATTGAATGAAGCAATGCAAGAGGTGGTGAAGAAGGAGATAATCAAGTGGTTAGATGTCGGGGTTGTGTACCCATTTCCGATAGCTTGTGGACCTCTCCGGTACAATGTGTCCCAAAAAAGGGGGCGTGACTGTGGTAGCAAATGACAAGAATGAACTGATCCCAACAAGAACCGTCACCGGATGGAGAGTGTGCATGAACTATAGGAAGCTCGACAAAGTTACTTGGAAAGATCATTTCCCGCTTCCATTTCTTGACCAAATGCTTGATAGGTTGGCCGGGCGTGCATTTTATTGCTTTCATGATGGATACTCCGGCTATAACCAAATCCTTATTGCTCCCGAGGACCAAGAGAAGACCACTTTCACTTGTCCTTATGGTACTTTCTCGTTTTCAAGGATGCCTTTTGGGTTGTGTAATGCACCGACGACTTTTAAACGGTGTATGATGGCTATTTTCACCGACATGGTGGAGGACATTCTTGATGTCTTTATGGATGATTTTTCAGTGGTTAAAATTCGTTTGAAGATTGTTTGAACAAGTTGGATAGGGTATTGGCTAGATGTGACGAGACAAATTTGGTGTTAAATTGGGAGAAGTGTCACTTCATGGTCGAAGAAGGCATTGTCCTCGGCCATAAAATTTCGAAACATGGTATTGAGGTTGACCAAGCCAAAATTAAGGCGATCTCTAAACTCCCTCCCCCACATCCGTGAAGGGAGTGAGGAGCTTCTTGGGTCATGCGGGTTTCTATCGCCCATTCATCAAGGACTTTTCCAAGGTGGTGAACCCATTGTGCAAACTTTTGGAGAAGGATGCCAAGTTCCATTTCAATGAAGATTGTATGAAGGAACTCGAATTGCTTAAGTTCAAGATGACTACTACTCCTATTATCACCGCACCGGATTGGAGCTTGCCTTTTGAGCTCATGTGTGATGCTAGTGATGTTGCGGTTGGAGCGGTGTTGGGGCAAAGAGTCAACAAAATCTTTCATCCGGTCTACTATGCTAGCAAGACCATGAATGATGCCCAAGTCAACTACACAGTGACCAAAAAGGAGCTACTTGCTATTGTTTTTGCCATGGAGAAGTTCCGACCGTATTTGATGGGTACTAAGGTGATTGTTCACACCGACCATGCAGCGCTTCGGTATTTGATAAGCAAGAAAGATCCCAAAGCAAGGTTGATGCGGTAGGTGCTTCTTTTGCAAGAGTTTGATCTAGAAATTCAAGACCACAAGGGTAGTGAGAATCAAGTGGCGGACCACTTGTCCCGTTAAGAGGAGGAGGGGAGGCCACATGACGGCCTTGAGATCAATGATTCATTTCCCAATGAGCAACTCCTATCCGTTTCAATGACCGAGATGCCATGATTCGCCGATTTAGCCAATTATCTTGTGAGTAGCATTGTACCGATGAGTTCTCTTCAAATCAAAGGAAGAAGTTCAAACGGGATTGCTTGGATTATTATTGGTAAAAGCCATATCTTTTCCGGATATGTACCGATGGTGTGATCCGGCGATGTGTGCCGGAAGAAGAACAAATGGGAATTCTTGAAGCTTGCCACTCTTCACCGTATGGTGGTCACCATGGTGGAGCTAGAATGGCTAGAAAAGTTTTGACTTGTGGATTCTATTGGCCTACCCTCTACAAGGACGCTAGTGAGCTTGTCAAGCATTGTGATGAGTGACAAAGGGCCGGTGGGATTTCTAAGAAGAATGAGATGCCCTTTACCACCATTCTAGAGATTGACATCTTTGATGTTTGGGGTATTGATTTCATGGGACCGATCATGAGCTCTTGTGGGAACGCTTACATTTTGGTAGTTGTGAACTATGTGTCAAAATGGGTTAAAGCCGTGGCGTTACCCAACAATGAGACTCGAAGTGTGGTGGCATTCTTGAAAAAGAACATCTTCACAAGGTTTGGTACTCCGAGGGCCATTATTAGTGATGGGGGTTCGCACTTTTGCAATCGGGCTTTTGATACCTTACTCACCAAGTATGGTGTCACTTATAAAGTCACCACCCCCTACCATCCTCAAGCAAGCGGACAGGTTGAAGTCTCCAACCGGGAGATCAAGAGTATTTTGTCAAAGACTGTGAATGCCAACCAAACGAATTGGTCAAGAAAACTTGATGATACTCTTTGGGCTTATAGGACGGCCTACAAGATGCCGATTGGGATGTCTCCATATCGATTGGTGTTTGGGAAGGCGTGTCATCTTCCGGTAGAACTTGAGCATAAGGCCATGTGGGCGTTGAAAAAGTTGAACTTTGAGTGGGATGTCGCTGCAAACCTAAGAGTGGCACATTTGAATGAGCTTGATGAATTCCGGTATCATGCCTACACAAGTTCGTCCCTTTACAAGGAGAAGATGAAGTACCTCCATGACAAGTATATCCACAACAAGGAGTTCAAAGAAGGAGATCTGGTGCTATTGTTCAATTCTCAGTTAAGGATGTTTCCGGGAAAGTTAAAATCAAAATGGAGTGGGCCCTTTGAAGTAGTGAATGTAACCCCCTTTGGTGCTCCAGATTTGAAAAATAGGAATGATGAGGTTTTTAAAGTCAATGAGCACCGGGTTAAACATTATCTTGGCAAGGTTGATAATGGCCACATTGTGGCAGTCCTTCATTTCAAGTGATTGGTAATTAACGTCCTGTCGCGACGTTAAATCAAGCGCTTCTTGGGAGGCAACCCATGTCTTTTTCTTTCTTTTGTTTTTCTTCTTTAGATTAGATAAGCTTTGTTTGGTACTAACCAGTTTTGAAGTGCATGCAGGAATGAGTGTGCATTGCAGGGACTGTGCATGAAAAATTTGGCTAAGTGTCAAAATGCATAGTCTCTGAAGTTGGCCTGTCAAAATTGCTTAAGAAATTGCGGCCGCACACATTTTTGTGCGGTCCGCACTAATGCTGCGGTCGCTCTCAATTTTGTGTGGTATGCAGCCAGTCGTCTCAAGGGCAGGTAAGGAGTGCGGTCCGCATCAAAATTATGCAGCCGCACTCAGGTAAAAAACTGGGTCCCACGGGTAAAAGTATAAATAGGGCCTTTTGCATCTGTTTACACTTTTCGACCTATTTGAGCCTTGAAGCCAAGATTGCACAGTAAATCTCCCATTTGCTCTCAAATTTTTCCCTCACTTCATCACTTGCATCTTCATTACTGGTATGTTAATTTCCTCATTAGTTTCTTCATCTTTTGTTTGTTTTTTTCTTAGATTTAGGGTTACTTACACGCCTAAAATTGTCAATGTTTAGTTGTTTTTGCTTAAAATCATGTGGGTAGCTTATTGATCGTTAATTGGGGTCTGGCTAAGTAGCTAATGTTGTTTGATTGCTAAAACCATGACCATTTGAGACCAAAATTGCATGAACCCTAGTTACAGTGCCCGTTAATTTTGAATTGTGCGGTCGCACATATTTTTGTGCGGTCCGCAGTAGAGGCTGTGCGGCCGCACACACTTTTGTGCGGTCCGCAATCCTCTGATTTAGGCAAACAGAGCATGACTTATGCGGCCAAACTCATTTTTTTGCGGTATTGCAATGGCCTTGTGCGGTCCGCAATGATGGAACTTCACAGACCCCAATAGTCTGAACCTGGGGATCTGCGGCTGCACTCATTTTTGTGCGGTCCGCAATGGAAACTCTGCGGCCGCACTCATTTTTGTGCGGTCCGCAATGCGCAGTCTGTGGCCGCACTCACTTTTGTGCGGTACGCACTATCCTTCTGAGAATGTTTCTTCTGCAACTTCCAATCATGTTTATGCATGCATTGTGAGCTTCAATTGTAACTAATTTCTAGTTCTTATGTGTTGCAGACAATGGTTCATTCACGTGATAGAGAAGATATACCGCAAGGGAGGGCAGAACCCTCCCGAGGCCGGGGTCGAGGCAAAAGTAATCTACCTCTAGCAATCCAAAAAGCTATCAGCAAGAAAGCAACAGCCAATAGATCCCCTGACACCTCGGAGACCAGTGAGTTCGTCCTATCCGGGGAAGCTTCTGAGGGTAAATCCGTGCAAGCACAGCCGGAAACCCAATCACAACAAAGACAACAATTCCCTGGGAAATTCCACTTGGTGGATGAGTCTTCTTCAGCTGCCAGTTCATCTGAAGGTTCGGAAGAGGGCAGCCAAGACTCTGAGCCCTCTTCCTTACCTGCCCCATGCTCCAATAAACTTAGATGATGATGATGTTCCAGATGATGGGAGAGGGGGCGATACTGCAGTGCCAAGGTTGGAAAGATTACGGAGGGCGGAGATATGGGAGGACATATTTGTTAGTGCCAATTCCTTCGCCAAAAATGGTGGCCACAGAGGTCGCTCACTCTTGAGCGACAGTTCTTAATGAAAGACATGAACAAGCACAACCCCAATGTCCTCAGGAAATTCTAAGAGCGGAAAGGTTGGAGCTGGTTCACCAACAAAATCCTAGATGAAAATGAGTACTTGGTCAAGGAGTTCTATGCAAATGTTGCTCACATCAAACAGGGAACGAAGGTGACAAAAGTGCGGAATCTGAAGATCCGCTTTGACTCATGTGCATTGAACACATATGTGGGGTTTGAAGAGGTGGAAGCAGTGCAGTATTTGGAGAAGCTAGCTATGGGTGATGTAGCTTGCCCGTGGCTAGCTGAGATTTTGGCAATCCCAGGGTCAACACCTATGTGGCTCACAGCAGGGGTTCCAATCATCCGGGCCACACTAAACTTTGAAGCAAAAGGGTGGCAAATGTTCGCGTGTAGCCGCATTCACCCATGCCTTAATGAAAACATGCTCCCAATTCCCCGTGCAGTTTTGGTGGCCTCGATTATGGCTGGGTATCCGATAAATATTGGTGCTATCATGTCCACCAACATCACTCTAGTTGTCCAGAAGGGTGAAAGATCCTATCCATTCCTAAACTTCCTCACTGAATATTTCAAGGATCAAGGGGTGGAGTCGAAGCATTATGATACAGATGTGAAGGCCAAGAAGCCTTTCTCCTAGTACCACCTTCAGGGAGCTGACAACCCTAAATTAAAAGGAAAAGCTACTACCTCCACTGGCTAGTCTGAAGAGCCAGCGATAGTGGTTACTGATTCAGCTGTCGAGCCTTTCACAGCAACTGGTACTTCCACCGGGACAGCAGCCATGCCACTATCTTCATCCTCCGGTCTACCAACTTCTGCTAGATTAGCAACACCATTGCCAATGCCAGCTTCCTCCACCTATCCTCAAACTGCATTGCGAGTCTCCCAGATATTGGCGAGTCTCAACAATTGGATACAGGCAGCTACTACAAAGCTGACTGATATATCCAGTGTTGTTGCAGCACAGACTTCAGCCTCAGCAGCCCCAGTAGAGCCACAAATACCTCCGTCAGTAGAGGAAGCATTGAAGAAGATTATGGCTGACCAGAAGGCTATAATGGATAAAGTGGAGGCACGGGGGAAAGTTATCAAGTATTTGGCGAACAGGTAAAGAAGATGCGAAAGTCTCGGACATCAAAGAAGTCGGTGCACAAGCTGAGAAAGGAGATTGAGAAGATTACATCTGCTGGTGATTTACCATTGGATTTGCTCATGGCGGCAGCACCCCCCAGCAGAACAAGCAGTCCCGGCAGCACAGGCAGCACTAGAGGCAGCAGCCGGCCAGTCTGATGAGCCTGTTGCCACTTCCCACACTACTGAGGAGATGATCCAGATGCTCAGCAACCCAGTTGTCCCTCAGTCGGGTGATGATGAGATACAGCTTAAGGCTGAGGTTGTTGATGATCCTATGCAGACTGAGACCACATAGGGAGTTCTCTTAACTCTCTACCATTTCCTTTTTCTTATTTTTGTTAAGCATTGGGGACAATGTTTATTTTTCATTTGGGGGTGGTCTATTTTATTATTTGACATTTGGGTTGTGTAACTCTGATACTATTTTCCTTTGGCATGTATATATTCTCTCCATTTGATTTAAATATTCATTTCCCTTATGTATATATTCATTTGACATCGGTTTGTATATTCATTTATCTCGCTTTCTGTAGTTCATTTCATATCTTCTTTAGCTTGCTTTTCTTTAGTAGTATAATTTCTTATTTACTTTAGTAGCTTCTTTTTTTCATTTGCTAGCTTTTTTTTACGTTTTGAGTGAGCAATAAGCCTTTGGGTATCTTAATGCCACAGTTCTTTCCAAAGGTGGATTATGTATGAACTGGGTGGCTCTTCCCAATGATGGATGGCGTGACAACCTTCTTAAGGGATTGAGTCCGTTTTCTTTTTTGTTTTGGTAAATTTGATAGTAATGAATAAAAGGGGTCTCAAGCATGCTTCACTTTGTACCAACACATTTACCTATGATCGTATGGTTAAAAATAAGTTGTTGGCAAATAATAGCTCTAGTTGTGACTCTTTTGACTCTTGTGTTGACTTAAGCAGTCATCGAGTGGTTCAAATCGAGTCATTTGTGATTCTCAATCTTATCTAGGGTTGTTGTGGGCCCTCAACTCTGTTCTTTTTAGCAATCCATAAGCGTGAGAGGTGAGATGTTTAGTTGCAAGTCCAAGTACCCGTGCTAATGGTCTAGAACTTGCCTCGAATGTTTGTCTAGGAGAAATTCTAAGTGTAGCTTGGCTTGAGAAATGGTCGTAGTCTCTCCTTGATCCAATTTGAAATTTGAAATCTTCCATGGCCTACCAATGTGATATCCCTAGTCAACCCCTTTGAGCCGAAGCCCTTTTTCTTTCAATAACCACGTTACAAGCCTTCATCCATTTTGTATTGACCCTCTCTTGGCACTCGATCTTTCTATAGCACTCTTGAGAAATAATTGACAAAAACATAAGTATGGGGGAGAGAAGAGGAGTGTGAAAGTGGTGAAAGGTACAAAGAAGAGAAAGAAATGAATAAAAAGGAAGGCAAAGAAAAGAAAAGAAAGAAAGAACAAAAAGAAAAATACCAAAAAGAAAGTGAATAAAGTGAAAAGTTGAAGAGAATTCAAAAGAAAGAAAGGCTGAAGTAAATAGAAAAGGAGAAAAATGAATATATTGATCAAGAAAGAGTGACGTTACGTCTCTCTAGTTCCCCCGAGGAAGAAGAAAATAACTCAAAGAGTCGAGAAAGTATGACCCGAAAAGAGAAAATGGAGTGCTTAAGGAAAGATGAAACTATTCTATTACAACTAGTCCTGCCTTGGTCCAAAAGCCTTCATCATATCCCGCAAAAGACCTACATGTTATAAAGTTGAGTGAGCTTACATTAGTGGTGATTTACATGAGGGTCAAGCTTATGGTACTTAAAGCCGGACTTGTGACGTTCTTTTGAGAGAGATCATCGAACTTTTCACAATCCTTGCTTCGAGTGTTACATTCTAAAGTGAGATTTGCTAGTGGAGAGTAGAGGAGGAGGAGTTTGGGATCCACAATGACCTACATGAGAGAGCGAACTTCCTTGATGAATAGAGTCAACTCTTGATGCTCTAGAGTCACACTAGAACTATGGTACTCAAAAAGTCATATCATGGTGTTGTGATAATTCATATGTGTTATGGGTAATTGTTGGTCCCAATTGATGTGCAATTGATTCACTTTAGGCTAGCTGAAATATCCCTTTTTCTAGTGAAGGTGGGAATTGCCTTATTTGCTTGAGGACAAGCAAAAGCTTAAGTTTGGGGGAGTTGATAAGTAGGGATTTTGACCTCTTATTTGCTCTCTTTTACTTGCGTTTTAGCTCAAAAATGCTCAAAAGGTATTCCCAAAAACTAACAAAATGTGCTTACTTGTAGGAATATTGGGAAATGAGCCAAAGAAGTCAAAATCAACTCATAAAGGAGTCTAAAGTGAACAAGAACCAAAACAGGGCAAAAGAAGATTGCAGTGCGGACCACACAATTCTAGTGCGACCGCAGAAGGAGATTCAGAGAGTACGTTTTGGCCATCTCAGGGAGTGCGGACCGCAATGAAATTGTGCAGAGACAGGAGGTCAAGTGCGGCCACATCCATTATTATGTGGACCGCAGGGTTGAGATTTAGAGAGCTGTAAATTTTAGGAGTGCGGACCGCATCACTTTTGTGCGGCCGCACCCATCTTTATGCGGACCGCAGAAGACCCAAGTTTCAAGCCCAAGTTCCCAAGACTGCGAATTGCAGCACTTTTGTGCGGATGCAGAAGCCCATTGTGCAGACCGCACAAGAATTATGCGGTCGCACAACCTTCGCAGGGCTATTTTTGTTAGATATTTTCAGCTTAGTATAAATAGAACTTTTTGTCATTTTTAGGTGAAGTTTAGTTTGTAGAGGTGCACCTGAGCGGTTTTCTTTACTTCTTTGAGTAAATTTGTATTAGATTGACTTCTTAACATTAGATTTTCTTTGTTTAAACAATGATTATGCATTCTATCTTAATTTTTTCTTGTATTTCTTTATTTTTCATGAGTAGCTAAATCTTTAGCTAGGGTTGTGGCTCAACCCTAGTGTGGGTACTTAATGGGTATTTAATTTTAGGTCTTGTTTGTGATTGGGTTAGTGATATCTAGCCTTGTTTATGCTTAAATTCTAGAATTAATGGTTGCAAACATTGATTCATGCCTATTTGACCTAGTCTTTGCTTGAGAAAGAGAGACTAGGTTTAGGAAATCTTGGCTAGCAAGAAATTGGGGTGAATTCAAGAAATTGATAGCCCCAATTAAAGGGTCAAATCTAGAGATAATAAGACCCGACTTGAGCATATATCACTTGATTTGTGCAATACCCAGTTGGGCTTGAGAAAGCCAGATTGGGCAAAATCACTCAAACTACCAAGATGTATAGAGTGGGCAATTGCGTATGTTTGCTATATCACGAACCCGATAAATCAAACTTGCCATATAGTTTACAACCCGTTAGGTAGCCACCTAGGTGGAAGTCATGACCCTAGATTCCTTTATCAATTGAAAAATACTCAAAACCAAAATATTGTCTTCTAGTTTATTAGTTACAATCATTAGCTAAAATTAGAAATAGAAACAACCAATGAATATGTGGAAGTGCAATCTTAGGCACATCACATATTTACTCTAGTTATATGCCTAATCCAAATTCTAACTCCCTGTGGATTCGATATCGACTCGTGTTGGGTTTATTATTGCTTCGACCGCGTCACTACCTAATTGTGGTGTGAGTTTGGGCGAGATCAGGGTTGTACACTCTAATAAGGTGGTCAAGAGGAAAAGGCATCCCCTCGACCTGGCTAACGAAGAATCGGAGCAAAATACCAATGCGCTAGAATGAAGGATGGATCTGGCCCAGGGTTACTTGGTATTGGCAGTAGAAATCAAGGATAACGGGGTCAACGGGACCCAATGTAAAAGGATAAGTGTAAACACTAAAGAACCCTTTCACGTGAGTGGTGATGTCCTCTTCAGGGGTCGGGATCACCACCTCCTTGCCTTCCTAACGGCAATCCTTTTTCACCTGCTTCAGGTCGCCCTCGGTTATCGAGCATATATATCTCGACATCGGCTCACATCGGCCAGGGACCGACGAGGGTTTTTCGATCTTGAAATCGGAAGTGAGATCGCACGAACCGGGAACACACTCTTTGATGCGTGGCTCCACTGGTGTTTTATCACTTGCCAGCCGCGATGAAGAGTCTTTTTCCTATTGAGGAACGGCTTTAGAGGTTGTCGCCATTTCTATGTGAGTTCAGAAAGAAAAAGAAGATGAAGTTTGTTGTTTTAAGAGAGGATTCGCAAACGGGATGTAAATAATTTGCAGAATTGAGGAACTTGAAGGAAGTAGGAGAGCTTTGAAGATTAAGAAAAGTTTTGAAAGTAAAGTTTGGGAAAATTATGAAGATGAGCTATTTATAATGTTTGACATGACGGTTCAAGGGCACTAGTGGCTGACCATCAACTGGCATTAATTAATGGTCTTGAGAACTGTGCAGACACGACGCTTCAGTCTCCTCCGTCGCTTACGTCACGAGGGTGACATCATAATTGGTCGAGGTGCAAAGTCGAAGGCTCAGTTCGTTTCTTCTCATTACACTCTAAGAAACGAGGGGACTATCTGAATACGGTCAAAATCGGGCCTACCTGATTTTTCTATTTGATAGAGACAAGGGAGTTGCATCAGGGGAAGTCTCGTGATGAATCAGACCCGAGCTCGAAGACGAGGCATCGAGCCTAAAGATCGAAGGGTCCGTTGAGACGGAGGCCAGCAGCAATCGAGGCTAAGTATGACCAACTTTGAGTGAAGTGCAATAACGGAAAGGTGAGATATCCGTAACCGGTCGAAGATCATGACGGGCATTTCGGAACAGATCAAATCAAGGGCGGTTATTTGTACCAATCATGGGATTTACTTCCGTAATTAGAATTGTACCATAATTAGGACTCCTCTACTATATAAAGGGGAGTCCCCATCATTTGTAGACACATTATATTCAAGGATATCAAAGCAATATAACATTTCTTTCTTCTTTTCATCAACTTACTGCTCTTTAACTATTCTTACTCTATCAAGCTCGAGGGTTCACTAGCTCGAGGGCATTGACCAAGTATTGGTTTGTTTTACATAATTGTCTATTTGCATCATCTATCTTTATGTTTATCGATTGATATTAGGTGAAATCACATATCCTTAAAACCCCTATTACAAGTTTAATTGTTACTCAATTTTTAGGGTAAACAAGTATGTTGAATCCCCTTGACTTCTATGTGTATTAACTTCTTAAAATTTTGATATTCCTCGGTAAAACACCTGACTCCGCTACTGATTGTAAATGATTGTTATTTAAAGTTACATGTAATTGCGTTTTAAGTGATCAAATTGCATGTGTATTTGTTGACATTACAAGTACGTAGACCTTATGTTTCGGATATACACGTGGCTAGGGTAAAGTGAGCGGATTTTTTAATTTTGACAATATAAATTAAGAAATTTTGAAATTTGTAGCATTGCAATGGAAAACCTTATAAGTTATAACTTGCATATACCACTGAAATTTGAGTTAGTTTTTTGCTCAATCTACATTAGATAAAGCAGAAGCTAGCAATCTTTCAATCTTCATTTAATATACTTCATATGATCGAAAGAACATTTTGCACAATCATTTTACATGTTTGAACGTTAGTTTTAAATGTCAGCATGTGACAGATATATAGGTGTAGTCGATATCAGACATTGACATTCTTTAATTAATTTGTTAAGGAAATTAATTGCGTACTGGGAGATAAAACAAAAATATGGTGTCGATTTGATGAATTAACAAACATTCAGAGCAACAGAAGTGGTCACTCCATAGACATTTAATACAACTACCACCATATAAGAGTAAATGATTCAGAAAAGAAATCCCTAGAATAGAGAAAATAATATTATTATAAAGAGAAAAAATGTTTAGAATATTGGCTTGAGCAAAAATGGAAAAGGAAATGAACATCACAAAAAGGAAATGATGGACAACATCTAGTTGAAGATTAGCTTACAAGTCATTAGTAAATCCTTTTTTTTTATATATTTTAGAGTCCTCTCTTTCAAAATTAACTTCTCTACCACAGAAAAGGTAAGGTCGGTGTATTTCCACTGTCCCGAAACCCCATTTGTAATATCACACTCAATATGTTATTGTTGTCGATTCTAGAACCTACCATTTAAAGTGTTTAAGCTGAATGCATCCGTAAAATTTTTACATATTAATTTAATTTAATTAGGTTATAGCATGTTAATTTTTATTTTTGAAGTTACCATATATGAATGGTAACTGACTTTTTAGGGGTCATATATATATATATATATATATATATATATATATATATATAAGCAATAAAGTTTGCATTGTGGTTAAACCAAGTGTCAAGCTACTATAAAGTCACTTGGCAATCTTAAAGAGTTTGTGGGAGATTGTCAAATAAGGAAATATCACTTAAGAACTATATATGAAATTTCATTTATTGAAATTAAGTAACGGGTAACACAGTAACAATAGACAAAGAATAAAAAATAGAGAATTTTTTTTCTAAACAAATAATATAATTGTAGTCTATATATATATTAAAGCAATAAAGTTTGCATTGTGGTTAAGCCAAGTGGCAAGCTACTATAAAGCCACTTGGCAATCTTAAAGAGTTTGTGGGAGATTGTCAAATAAGGAAATATCACTTAAGAACTATATATGGAATTTCATTTATTGAAATTAAGTAACGGTAACACAGTAACAATAGACAAAGAACAAAAAATAGAGATTTTTTTTCTAAATAATATAATTGTAGATATATAGAAGGATTAGACATTTAAATTTTATATGAGAAAACATTTTGAATTATTACGAGAAAAAACATATTATATGAATAATATCAGGCCATTGAAAACATAATTTATAAACCTAAAATGTAAAACATTTACAATGAAATAACGCCAAGCAACAAATTAACAGTACAAAGATATAATTGAAATTGTCATGTAGTTAAGTTATAAAAAAATTAAAGACAAAACTCTATACGAAAACAAAAGGGAAAAAATTAATTGCTTATTGCACATAATACTAAATAATAATTACTAAAAGTGTATATTTATGGAAAATAATAAAAGAACTTCTTCGTTTAAACTTTGGCATATTTTCAAAAGAATTAGAAATAATACGATAATATTTATATTATAAATACAACACGAAATGTGAAAAATAATTAAAATATTATATGATAGAAAATAATGTATATAGAGGAGAATAGAAGTAATGTGAAGGGGTCTACACTTTAAATTAGTTTAATAGAATAATTAAATAGGAAAAATAATATTATTGATAAATTTAACAAAACAATTGGAGCTACGGAACAAAAGAACAAAGTTAAATTAAATTTTAGAATAATACAAAACTATATTCATTGTATTATACTATAAGAATAGAGCAATGAGTAAGGACATTAAGTAACGCGATAAGCTAATAAAAAGTCACATGGCAATATAGCAAGTGTGCATTATGGTATGCCAAGTGGCAAGCCAATATAAAGGCACTTGGCAAATTATGACAATATTTGTTATAGTATTTAATTTTAATTGAAAGACAGGATATTTATTTAAATTTAAATAGAAAGATAGTAAATAAGATTCTTTTGAATCTGAATGGAAAGAAAGTTAAATTTGAATTGATTGGTTAATTAATTAGGAAAGCAAATCAACACATAAATATTCCAGTTCAAACGGGAGGCTCAACGAGCGAGGCGAATTGATCTAAATAATGAGAAATAGTTTTTCTAATTTGAGTTCATGTAACAACCCGACTGGTCGTTTTGCCTTCTAGAATCCCGTTCCCCTAAATAAGACTATTCGTACTTGCTTTAACTAATTTTCGGCTTGCGGGTATAGTTGGTTCGGGATTTGGAAGAGTTTGGATTGAAATCAAAACACTTAGTTCCTTAAGGTTGGCTTAAAAGGCCAAGTTTGACTTTGGTCAACATTTTTAGTAAATGGACCCGGACTGGCATTTTGACGGTCCCGGAGGGTCCGTTGGAAAATATGGGACCTGGGCATATGCCCGAAATTGAATTCCGAGGTCCCTAGCCCGAGTAATGAATTTTTGATAAAAATTATTAAACTGAAATTCTAAGGATTTAAAGAATTGAATAATGTTTGATCATGTTGGTATCGGCCCCGTATATTGGTTCCGGATCCCCATACAGGTCCAATATAATATTTAAGTCTTGTCTGTGAAATTTGGTGAGAAACGGGACTGATTTGACGTGATTCGGACGTCCGGTTGTAAAAATAGGAATTTGAGTGTACTTAAGGATTTCATGCGTTTTGGAGTTGACTCCGTAGTTTTAGATGTTATTTCAGCGATTTGATCGCTCCAGCAAGTTTGTAAAATGTTGTTGGACTTGTGTGGGTATTCGGAGTGGAGCCCCAAGGACTCGGGTGAGTTTCGGGCATGGGTTGGGGGTGAAAAACACCCCAGTTTTCTAGTATTTTTGGGAAGTGTTGCAGGTCTCGCAATTGCAAGGAAATTATTTGCAATTGCGAACCTCGCATTTGCGAGGAAAGCATCGCATTTGCGATGAAGCCAACTCGGGGCAGTTGTCGCATTTGCGACATTATCTTAGCATTTGTGAGCCCAGCGGGGTCCACATTTGCGACCCCTGTATCGCATTTGCGATCAAGGCAGGGGGAGACCCGGTTCACAATTGAGATCCTTTTGTCGCAATTGCGACTTCGCATTTGCGAACATGATGTCGTAAATGCGACATTAAAGGCCTGGACACAGCTTTTAAAACAGGACTTAGGCCATTTATTTCATTTCACCTCTACACTTGGGCGATTTGGGAGCTTTCAAAAAGGGGATTTCAACCTAGCATTGTGAGGTAAGTTATTTCTACTTAATGTGAGTTTAATACTTGGGTTTTGGGTAGATTAACACACAAAAATTAGTAAAACATTTGGGATTTGAGTAAAACCTAGGGTTTTGATAAAAAATAAGATTTAACCACGAAATTTATTATAGAATGAAGTAGAAATTATATATTATTGATCCTTAGGATATGGGTAACAATTTTCTTCAAAATTTTCCGAAATCCGGGCACGTGGGCCCGGGGTCGAATTTTAGGAATCTTGTAATTTGGATTGGGGAATCACCCTAGTGGTTGGGATATGAACCTTTAAGCCTATATTGATTGGTTTCTACGCTATTTGGATAGTTTTGGAGAGTTTGGCACCAAATTGAGGGTTTGGGCTTAAGCTTGGACTGGAATGGAGCGAGGTGAGTCTCCTTTCTAACCTTGTAAGAGGAAAATGTCCCCATAGGGGAGTTAATTAATCGTGTGTTGCTAATTGTGGGAGCTACGTACGCACGAGGTGACGAGAGTCCGTGCATAGCTACTATTGTGTTAATTGTCCGGGTAGTTTAGGACCCGCATCATGCTATATTTGCAAATGTCTATATCCTCTTATGTTAATGAGATCACTTAGGACATGTTAGGGGTTGGAAATAAATGTATAAGAACGTATGCACTTACTTGACAACTTGTGTGAATTTATGTGACTATGAATGCGCCTTATGTGCCTTCTTGATGATAATTGATATTTGTGGATCGGGCCGATCGCCTCGGTAGAAATAGATGCATATATGGTTCGCGCCATTCGACCCTCTAGCAGTGCACATTTTCTTTTTATGTTGGACTGGGCCATACGACCTCGGCATGATGTGCGCATGACATTTATGTGAAATCTTATTCATGACTTACTCTGATAAATGCCTTGAATTGAAATCATATAAGACATGGCTGGAATTGATATATATTGATCTCTGTAAACTCTGAGTTTGTAATTTTTGCCATATTATCCATGCTTAGTGAAATCTTAAATCATTATTGGTATTGACCTTAATAAGTGTCATGTGGATCCCTCGTCATTACTTCTTCGAGGTTAGACTGGATACTTACTGGGTACATGTTGTTTATGTACTCATACTACGCTTATGTACTTAATTGTACAGGATCTGAGGCAGGTACATCTGGCTATCCGTCTGGTGCACATTCTTGATAGAGTCCCGAGATTCCACGGTGAGCTGCCCTTCTCCCACACCGTTCAACAGCGTGATGGAGTCTCTCTGTACTTTTGGCTGTCTATTCTAGTTCAGACAGTAGGATAGATTTATTCTTTTGTGTATTCTACTATATGCCCATACACTTGTGACACCAGGTCTTGGCAAACACATTAGTAGACAATTCTTTTGGTTTATATAATTATTATCTTACATTGCTGAATATCACTTGTTTATGATTTAAATGAACAAATTGTCGGAACTGTTTCGGAAAAGTAAAACGAGAATTCACTAATATGTAGAGTTGGCTTGCCTGACAACGGTGTTGGGCGCCATCACGACCTATAGCTAAACTGGGTCGTGACTGTTCACAACAAAAATAACAGGAAAAACAAAAACGTGTTTGTTACTAGAAATAAGACTAAAAAATCTAGGTTTGAACCCATAATCATAATTACCGAATTGTTGGATCAAAACTTGACTTTCGTAACTACCTTAGGGATAATGTTTAACTATGAATCGACTGAGACATTGGCTAAACAAATGTCAATTGTGTTGCCTTATGGTAAAATAAATTATCCAATATTTTATAATTTATTTTAGTCAATTGTTTGGAAGCAATACATACATTTATTTTTGTTTTTTTATTTTTCTATTAGTGCTAGCAGTTGCTATGCTAAAATATATAAGAAGGGAGGATAGATTCTTCTCTAATGGCTCAGGTATGGACAATGACTTTTTAGCGCGTTGTTGATATTTATGTTCTCTTAAATTGTGTGAGCCAATTGATCGAGCAACCGATGGGGTCGAATAAGGTAAGATTCATTTAATTAAGAATTACATGTAAGAACTCATCTTCTTTTAGTACACGTGCATCGTGGAAGAAAAATATTTAAAGTAGGTTAATATTTATTTAATTATAATATATTAATCTTAACTATATCCCAAATGTATCATTTAAATTGTTAAAAATAAATGTGACTTTAATTATGTGGTTAAAATTGAGGTAACTAGCAAAATTATTGAGCAAATTACGATCCAACTATTTTATAAGTTGGTAACTCCACAAGTAGAATTTATTGTTTGTTAATAAATTATCATGTATGTATATATATTTTGTCACCGTATAATTTTAGGTTGGTAGAAGTTGATGTTAATGTGAGAATTTATTATATCGAGATAATAATATAATATATTTTTATAATTTAAATTGTATTACTAAATGTATTTTTATTTGTTNTTCACTCAGTTTCAATATAGATGAGACAGTTTGACTTGGCACGAAATTTAAGAACGAAAAAGAAAACTTTTGAAACTTATGATCCTAATAGTTTTGTGGAGCCATGATATTTGCATGGATGTAAGAACTTCTCATTATATGTAAAATAGGTAAAATAAAAAATTTAAAATTAAATTATTTCCAAATATAGAAACGTGTCATTCTTTTGGAACAGACTAATAAGAAAAATATGTTATGTAAATTGAAAGGGAAGGAGTATTTATTTTTGAATCATATTGTATTTTTATTTGTTTGTACCATCGGCTATATATGAGATTATAATATTTAAGTTTTTGTCAATAGTTATTCATATAAACTGTTCTTTTTAATTTATAGAATTTAGCATGATCATAATATCATCCGCACATCGTGCGGGTACTAATACTAGTTAGGGAAAATAATACATATATTAACCTTGGTATTACGGATCTCTTGTTCGGTAGTTATACACTTCATTCACTACTATATTTGTACATATCAAATCATGTTATTAGTAATATTATGGGTTTTAATACATGAATAAGCATGAATAAAGGTAGAACTATCATTTTACAACCTTTAATACACCAAACCAAACAGTTGATAAGAAATAATTACAGCATAACAACCCCAATAATACTAATACCATATATTTAGTACTATCCTTGTACACCCTACCAAACGATCTCTTATATATCAATTTAATTTGATAGTGCAGTTCTTTTATACACTAAATATAAAAAAAGTTAAATTAAATTATCTTTAAATATAAAATATATTATTTTTGGGATAAATTAAAAAAGAAAAGATAGTTACACGAAAATCCTATACAGAAATACTTTTTAATTTTTATGCAGCCAACCAAATATTATATTTATGAAAATATAAGGGAAAAGAAACAAAAATGTGAGAAATCACAACCAAACAGCTCCAATCCAATCCAATTCACCTACCTTTTTGACCATCTCTTGTCCTTTTTCTCTCCATAAAAATAAAACAAAGTCAGCTCTTCCATTCTTCTGATCTTCTCCACTTCATCCCCCCTCCCCCCCAAGATTCCATTGTCAGACCCCCACTACCCCCACCCCCACCCTCCTCTCTACTACAGTTTCTTTTTTAGATTGCAGTCTTTATTACGACAGTATTAGTTATGGATCTGATCCCTTCGATTTAATACTGCTCTGTCCCCGCAGTAGTGAATCGGCTGATCTGTTTTTCCGGTAACTCTGCCGCCCCTTATATATATATATGTATATATATATTTCTTTTTGTTTTTTCTTTCCCTTCCCCCCTTTATGTGTTTTTTTTATAAGCTCCTCTTCGTGCTCTGCACCTTTATGAATTATGACCGCCACCAACTGTTCTCTCTTTTTTCACGTACACCATTATACAAGATAAGTATCCCTACATTAATTGCACACTGTTATTTTCAGATATATATATATACATATACATATACATATACATATACTATATGTTTAGAGAGAGAAAGAGTTGACCTTTTATGTAAACTTGGGTAGCTGTGTAACACAGCCTGTGTTAATATTTGCTGGCTTCCCACTCTCTCTTTTCATTCACATTCATTGCGTTTTCTAACTTCACATACAGTTTCTCTCTTTCTATATTTCCTTAAAGAAGCAAATCAAAACGGCATGATCTTTTGTCGTTTTGTAAGCTAAGTGTATATTAACTGTCCGACTTCATCTCATCTCATCTCTATTCTTCTTCTTCTTCACAACAAGACAAATTAAGGTGTGTTTGGTTTTTTTATTTTTCGAATTTGTTGTGTATTTGGAGATTGTTTTTAAAATCTTTGGATTGATCTGCTTATTTAGTTTGATTCTGCAATTGGGTTTTTCAATTTTCTTGGCAAAGATGTGATTTTTACTCGTATTTCATTATTTTTAAGAACTTTTTTAAGTAGTAAGGTTCTATTTTTTTCTATGATTTGATAAAATTTGCTAGTTTTAAGTGTATTTGGAGATTGTGTGTCAAATCTTTGAATTATTCTTCATATTAGTTTGTTGGATTTTCAATTTTCATGACAAAGTTTGGATTTTTTTCCTCGTATTTCTTTTTTTTTTTTTAAATAGTTTTTTTTTAAGTAGTAAGCTTCTATTTGTGTATTTATAAAATTATATTGTATTTTAATCTGATGAAATTTGGTGTTTTTTAATGTTTTGCAGTGGAACCAGAAGCAGAAAAAAATTCCTTTGATCCACTTTTAGCCAGGTAAAGTTATATGCTAATCATTTGATTAAATAATTAAAAAGTAATTCTTTTTCTTATGGGTTATGAGATTGTGAATTTTCTTGGGATCCCATGACAACCTGTCAGAATGTATCATTGTGAAGAAATCTTTTTCTTTTTAATTTTTTTTGTTAACTCTTTATGAAGAGATTTTGTTATTAAAGAATATAGATTTAGTTATAAATGATTAGGTTTTTTTTAGCTAAAGAACAAAATGGATGGTGGAGATTGATCTTTAATATGAACTCATTTGAACTTTGTACAAATTTTTCAAAAGGGTGACCATTTCTTGTCTTTTTCTTCAAAAGTGGACAAAGTTAAGATTCCTGGTGGTTTTGGCAATTGAAACATAAATTCACTATTTTATTGAAAGGAACACAATTTGAACTAAAGAAAGTCTCTAAAAGATAAAATAAAGATGACGTCTGACTGATTTTACTTTGTTTTAATTTACATTATGGGCATCTTATGATTGAGATGATTTAGCACCTTTTGGTTTCTTTGAGTTTCTGCAAAAAGTGGGAATCCTATGTTGAATAGAATATTAACTTATGAGTGGCATATAAGTCTGAGCCTCACCTGTTTTCTGGCCATGAGGTTGAACTATTCTCTTGAATTGAATTTTAGTTAATTTGAACTTTTTTCTAGTTGTGTTTAATTATTCATCAATTCACTGTAAGCTAGTCAAGTGGTGAATTCAGGATTTATAGTCAGTGAGGTTCTACTATATGTGCCAATATTTTTCTTCTCACACACACATAGAGTCTGTTGAACTCGCTGCGTCTAGTAGATCCACCACTAAACGGATCATTAAACTTTAAAGGTTGATATATATTAGATAGTGGTATCTCAAACCCACATCCCTTGGGTGCGACCCTTTGCCGACCATACGTGAACGTGGAATACTCTGCCGTAGTGGTATCTCTAACCTGTTGAGCCTAGGGGTATGCATTCAATTTATCGATTCGATTTTGACCCTTATCGATAATTACTTATCGATTATCGATTTGTACATATGCTTATCGTTATCGTTTCAATAAGGTTTCGATTTTTTCGATTTCGATTTATCAATTTTTGGGGCTTATCGATTCGGTTATCGATTACACCAATAAGAAAATTTGCGGGATTCCACGGAAAGTATATCACTAAAAACACGCCTAACTAATATGGACCAAAAGAAGCTAAAATAAGAACGAACACCGTTTATAACATTAAAATTGTGTCAACAAGCACATGCAACGAAACTAAATTAAGGGATCAAATGTATGCCACCAACACTCCTACGGTATAAAAAAAATACATCATCACGGCTAATTCTATTTTCCATTAATTTGAACTTCATTCCTTTGAGCTTTAAATATGATCATTCCTTAAATTTTGTAGATGAAATAATAGGGTTAGGGACTTAGGGTAAAGGAAAGGGTATTATAGAATAAGGGCAAAAAAAATAAAAATAAAAAAAAAACTAAAAAAATAATTAAAATAAATTAATTTTTTTTTTTTGTATTTCTTATCGGTTTATCGATAAACCAATAAACCGAAGAGGGCAAAATCGAAATCGATAACTCGATAAGGAAAATTTTGAAATCGAAATCGAAATCGATAAACCGATAACAAATAATCGATTCGATTTATCGATAAACCGATTCGAATGCACACCCCTAGTTGAGCCAAGTTTGCTTCATTTGGCATTCTTGGCCACTATTTTCAGTATTATTAGTGTGATTTGGCATTCTAGCATTTTTCCTCAAAATTATGCTGGGCATGTGTTAAAATCTGCTCTGATTCTGGGAAGTTGCAGGAGATTTCAGCCAATGTTCTTAAATATATTCTTGAAATTTATATTGACACAGGTTTCTGAGTCTGTGTTTCTTCCTGGCTACTTTGATGTTTGCTTCACAGCTTTTGAGGATTCTCCAGACTTTACCAGCTGATGCAAACCATGAAATCTGGTGTGTACTCGAACTCCTGTTTCTTCTTTGTGCACTGCAGTTTTTAGTGTGTTTTGAAAATAAGTACAAAGTAAAAAAAAAACACGAAGTACTCGTATCAAACCTGATTGACATGGGTACGCTAAGGAAATTGAAGAATCATTGTAACATAGTACTCAAGTTTTTATGACTAACCGTTGTTTTTTTCCATTGTTAATCACCTTACTGTCTTGTTGTTTTTATTCTGCTTTTATATGGCTTTTTGGTACTGTCCCTTCTTGTCTATATTTTCATTAATATGGTGCTTATGCTTTCCTTAGCCGAGGGTCTATTGGAAACAACCTCTCTATACTCACAAGGTAGGGGTAAGGTCTGCGTACACACTACCCTCCCCAGACCCCACAGTGTGGGATATTACTGGGTATGTTGTTGTTGTTATTGTAACATAGTACTCAACCGACGTTTATGTTTTCCTATTTTAGTTTCAAGTAATAAAAATTCACTTGATAAGCGTTGAAATGTCATGTTGTCTTATATTTGTTTCTAAGATATATTTACTTTGGGAGTTTTTTGATAGTTTTTAATGTATTATTCCTACAAATCTTGATCCCTGCATTGAGAAGTTAAATTCGACTGCAGATAACCATCCTCTGTTTTGTGATTCAAACCTAGTCTCTGTGCATGATTCTAAAACATTTGAATGCAACAACAGCGTCCTTGACACAGCTGAAGAGAAGCCTACCATGAAGGGAAATCAGAACGGGATATTAAGTCATTCAAATGGTTACGAGGAGGAAGATTCTTTAGGTTTTCCAACAAAAGACTTTGCGAATACAAATGTCCATGGTCATAGCGAAGACCCTTTGGCGCGCGACACTGAAGATGGGAATGAATTCTGGAAAGTTCCTGAACTTGGTGACTCTATATTTTTTGATAACAACAATGAAATTAAGGCTTCAAGTGTGAGGGACGATCAAAATGCGGACATGTCGAAAGTAATCGCTGACAAGAGAGGTGGAAATCCTTTTGCCTGTGACTTTCCCTTAAGTAATACAAATGAAATTGATGTTGCAAGTGTGACGGATGATCAAAATGGAGGTTTGTCTAATATTATCCATAGCAAGAGGGGTGGAAATCCATTTGAATGTGATACAAAAGATCGAGATCAGCCATGGAATATTCCAGAATATGAGTGCTCCATGATTGTTGATTTCCTTGATCACAAAGAAAATAAAACCATAGACTCTGATTCGCCTTTTACCTCTCACTCAGAGTTGTTTGAGAATAACACAAATTTATATAGCGATAAAGGTGTCACCGATCATGATCTGCCTGAATTGACAGTTTGCTACAGAGAGAGTAACTTTAACATTGTTAAAGATATATGCATGGATGAAGGTGTACCTGCAGTGGATAAAGTTTTAATTGAAAGCTGGAAAGATGATCAACCTAGCACGTCCGTTTCTGTTGGTGCTGATGAAGACCAGCAGAGCAACACAAGGGAAAGTGTCGATGAGGGGTCGCTCAGTTCATCTGTATTGAAAGATTCATCTGTCGAAGACGCCAAGAATGTCGTTGTGAGTCATGATATAGAACAAGAGCAGGCTACTGTTCCAAATGGTTTCAATCCCTCCGCAGAAGATAATGCCAACAAAAATGCTGATAAGGATTCTTATCTTGAGGATTTGATGATGATTTTTGGTTCAAAATGTAGTGCAAATGGAAAAGCTACTAGTGCAACAGAAAAGGCATCATCTCCTAATAACGTGGTTCGTTTGGAGGAGTCCAAAGTTAATAATTCTCAAAAAGCTAACTCTGATGGTGATCATTCTGCTCTGCAACCTGATCAGGTATGTTCCTATTATATTTACAGATAGACCTATTAGTATAGGCGTATATTCTTTGGACACATTCTTTTGGTTGATAATTTTTGAGGATTTATTTTCTTGAACTGCAGATGCCTTCTGAGCAAGCAACTTTGAAAAGCCAGACTGCAGCGGTCTCTGCAGCTGATGAGACAAACAACAGTGGTCCAGCTTCCAACTTATTTCACAATAGCAAGAAGGAAACTGGAGCTAGTATTTTCGACTTCAACTCGACCAAGCCAGACTCCAACAAAAGCAAGGAAAAAGGTGTTGAAAATTTGCCTGAAGATTCTCTCATGTCAAAGGTCATCGCCGTTCACAAGGATGGGAATTATGATGGTCTTTCAGCTGCTAGTCAAGCTCATAACAGTGTGGACAATACTGCTGACATTGTTCACCAAAAATCCCAAAATGGGGCTAATCCTGAAGATAAACTCTCTGATAACTTTCCACCAGGTGACCAAGGTCATTTTGCGGATGGAGAGGCAAGTTTTTCTGTAATTCCTGCATCAGGTTCTATTTCTTACTCAGGGCCTATATCGTATTCTGGGAGCATCTCTCTTCGATCAGACGCCAGCACAACCAGTGCCAGATCCTTTGCCTTCCCAGTGTAATGCTTTGCTACTTCTCATGCTTTAAGTTTCGGGCAAGTGCACAGATAACCATTCTCAGGGATGCTATTTAGAGATTAACCAATACTTATTTTGTCTTGAAAATTTAAACTAAAAATCTTTACTTCAAGACAACTCAAAACATTTTTGCGCTGAAAAATTAAACTGAAATTCAGGACACACCGACTACTTCCTAAATAGCAGCCCTTTAGAGTGGCTACCTAGTGTCATTTCTACTTAAGTTTCCTTTTCATTTCCAGTTAATCCTGATTTGTAACTTGTGATTAACATTTTCCGGTTCTTTTTGCAGTTTACAAAATGAATGGAATAGCAGTCCAATAAGAATGGCAAAGGCAGAAAGGAGGCGTTTACGGAAACAAAAGGGTTGGAGGCAGGGCCTTCTGTGTTGTAGATTCTAAATTCTTTTTTATTTTATTTATTCTATTTATAAGGATCTTAGTGCAAAATATACAAAAGCTTAAATCTTGAACATTTTGAGTACTGTAAGTATACATGTTGATATTCTCTTAGGGGGTGGCATGCTATTCTTGGTAGGTTTTACATGGCTTTAGAGTTTGTTTTATTAAACATGGAGGCTGCAGATGTAAACTTTTCTTGCATCTTTATTTTCCTTATACATTCTATCCTATACTCATCTACTGTTCACTTGATGGGAGTTCTTAGTATGTATATTGTTGCAGATTGGGTTAGCTACTATCAGTTATTACCATATATATTTGTTGTTAGTGGACTTACTAGGCGCGAATCTGAATTAGTTGGGCCAATAGAATCGGATACTGAAGGGGAGCCTTGGTGTAACTGGTAAAGTTATTGCCATGTGACCAGGAGGTCACGGGTTCAAGCTGTGGAAACAGCCTCTTGTAGAAATGCAGGGTAAGGTTGCGTACAATAGACACTTGTGGTCCGGCCCTTCCCCGGATCCCGCACATAGCGGTCCCTTCTTTTCTCTGGTCACTGCCAGTGATTCTTGTTCTTTGCAATTTTGGACATGTAATTCTTTACAAATGTGGGCTTCTCATTTATTGAGGGAACAAAGCCCACATGTTGTAGGAATGCCTGATGAAGCAAGGCCTTGGCTAGGAAATTTCTGTCCTTTCACTCTTTTGGTCAAGGCCCATTGTGTTGACCATTAAAAATTATCTCTGAATATCCGTTGTTGTGTTTACACAAACATCCGATTATATTCACTGTTTACTTTTTCTAGCCATATACATATATTATACATTAATTATACACAATTATACAGAGGAACAATTCAGTGATTTGAGAGTTCACAATTCAATTGATTTCAGTGGCCTAATGACCTCCAACTGGGCTTTATTTAATCCTCGCAAATTGTATGGAGAAGAAAGTATCAAATTCTTTCGGGGGTCGTTTGGTATCAGAGATAAAGATAATAACCTTGGGATAAAATATGAAATTATTTTATTTTGTATTTGCATGAAATACATGATATTGGGGGCTAAGATTCTTGAAAGGGATTTCTCTTGAAATCTTATAATGTACCAAAAACAAAAGAAACATCTGAGAAAAACCAAAGATGAAAGAAGAAAAGGAATAGAGGACAATGCAAGTCATGAACTTCTTTTTCTTTCAAAACATAACTTAAATTATCATCAAGTCTTTGGTTCAAATTCTACCGGAGAAAAAAACACTAGGTGATTCCTTTCATCTGTTCAAATCTTGGTGAACATGGTCATCTAGTAGCCTTGTTAGTCAGAGATAATAGATACTATATAGAACTAGTCGAGGTGTATGTAAGCTGGCTCCGATAACACAAATACAAAGAAATTAAATTAAATTATCACATCGGATTTGCTAGACAGACATACGTGAAGAAATGTAACAATTTTGTCAGCATATTATAACCTCTCTTCTTATTACACGGATGAATGGTCCTACAAGGGTAGGATGTTAGGTAACACAAAATCAACCTAAATGGTGTGAAGGTTCCTAAAAAGGCAAAAAACTCAAAAAATATGTATTTTTACATCTACTTTATTTTTTGAAACTCTGAGTTTTGTGCTTTGTGTATGTTTTCTTTCTCCCTTCTTTTCCTTGGACTCTGTGGCCTTTAGCCCTTTACCTTCCTTCCTTCCTTCTTTGACTGCTATAAATTGAAACCTTCATTCCCAAAAGAATGACACTTTCATTTTAATTACAACATCAGCCCGTTAACAAATTAACTATAAGAATGGAAATCATCAGAATCATCTCTACTCTACTCATTTGTTTCTCATTATTCATGTTATCTTCATTTTCATTTGCTGCTCCACTGATAGGTATTTCATCATTTTCTTTCTATCCCTTAGTCTTTTTTTTTCCATGCACTTCATTTTATTGTAATTTTTGGCAGATCATGAAATGAAGATGACTCTCTCTTCAAGTCCTAGAAAGCTGAAACTCAATGAACAGCCAAATGTAATGAGTTTACTTTTTGTTTTTCTATTTTCCTTTATATTCTTGAGTATTATATAAGCTAGGATTCCCTCTTTTTTCTTTTCATATTTTCCAGTATATGGTTGTGCTTTTTCATGTAATGTAAATGACATGTTGTTTTTTGTATGAAGCAGGTGAAAAGCAAGGGAGATCCAAATCATTTGGTCCCATTCAATACTGCAAAACAAGCTTTACTACCAGGTAATTTGCACCTTTTTTTTTTTTTTAATTTTTTGGTTTCGCTATATGATAATGTGTTGCAAACATGCAGAGTATATTTTTATGTGTGTGTCCAGTAGCAAAACCAAAAATTTACTAAGGGTGTTCAAATTTAAAAGAAAGAAAAAACAAATTCCCGATAAAAAATGTTCAATATATGTTATGTACCTCTAAAACCTGGTATTTTACCTATAACGCACCATAATTTTCCGACAAAGGGTGGTTGACCACCCTTACTAAAGTGTAGCTTCGCCCCTGTTTGCGTCTATATATGTATTATCAATTTAATCTTGTATGGTAACAATAGCATTAACTGGTTTCATGCATGACGTATATATTGTTCATATCTAAGAGATAAATACAAGTTTCTTCCGTTAAAACTGAAAAGTACAGGACTAGCTTCATCATTTTTTAAATAATATGGCCTAAAAGTTTAATATTTTGAAGGATCTTTGTACTTTGACTAACTAACTAAGGTTTCCAATGATATGCTGATATTCCATAATTTCATGCGTAGTCTTTTTTACTTAATTTAATATTATATGGTGCAGAATCTTAAAGTACGCAATTTATGTTTCGAATTGTCTACTTTTTAACTTCGCAGTTTAACTAGTTCGACGATTTGTCCGCTTTTTGACTAACAAATTTAATTAAAATACTTCCTCTAGTTCATAAGATCTTTTCTTAAATGTTTTCTTTACGTTTCTTAAGAAAGACATTTATAATAGTCTTAATCATAAAAGTTTATATATAAACTTTCAATTGTCTCTCTGTAAACATCTAACTTAATTAACACTACACTAACTAGAGTAAAAACATATTTGAAAAAAAAAAACGTACTTATCAAATAATCTCTTATTTTTTTCCAAAACGTCAAGTATTTTGAAACAAATTCATTAGTTTGTCAAAATTATTAATATACAGTCAGATATCTTTATACTAACATCCTCTATAACAACACTTAACAATAACAGCCAAGTTTTCATGTTATGTTATAATATATGTTCTCTTCAACAATACTTTACTACAACATTTAAATTTTTTTAAAACAAACGAGGTCGTTATAGAGATGTTTGACCGTACGAGATCGGAGAAAGTAACTAATGTCATGTTTGTGACTTCTTTAGGTAAAGAACATGAACAAGATCAAGCTGCAATCATGGTGCATGCAAGAAAAGGGACAAGACAAGAGTGGGTTGAAGGGAAAGACACTTCTGATTTCTTTACAATGGATTATCATTGGGTTAGAAGACGACGTCCCATACATAACAAGTCAATTCGCCCATGAAAACCAAGATCCTTTATTTAGGTTTTATTTTAACTTAATTAGTTTACTATTATTATATAGTGATTCCCAAATATATATATCAGTAGAAAAATATAGTTGTTGGGAATACAATTTTGACTAATTAGGAAAATGAAGTGTATGTTTTGTTGTAATTAGGAGTTTATAAGAATATGAGGATTATGTCGTGTTGTATCTTTGTTTATGGCCGACATTAAACCCTAACTTTTGCTACTAACAAGAAACCTCTACCTTAGTTCCAAGGGGACAAATTTTGTTTATTTATTAGTGTACAATTTTATAAAGGCAGTCAAATTAGTTTTTCTCAAGCCCCAATATTTTGAGAATTGGTGGTTCACACATTACAAGTCATTATTTTAATTTTAGTTTTCCTCGAAAGACAAGATTTCCGTACATTAGGCGCATGAATGTAAGTATCTGGCCATGAGGGATGTGTTTAACTAATCCTTGAAAAATGCAAACTATGTCGACTATAAAATTTAAGTAATTATTTTTTTTGATAGTTCCAAGTTCTAAGTTTCCAATGCAAATGGGTGCAACTTTGCTTCTAGGCAAAGTTAATACAATCAAAAGTCTCTATAACTTGTTTCGATATTTTTTAGCTACTATAATAAAGTATTATTATAGATAATATATATTATAACATAGTTTTTCGTAGAAAACTTGACTATTATAGTAAAATGCTTGTTAGGATCAAAATAATTAGGTGTCACGTGGAAGCTAGTAAAACAAACCTTAAACGAAGATACAATAACAAAAAATATACCAAAAGAGAGAAATATTTAACGTGATTCGGTCAATTGACCTACGTCCGCAGGTGGAGATGAGCAATCCTCTATATAAAAAAAGTACAAAATATCGGAAGAACAAATCTCATAAAAAGGCAAACACAAGTGGTAGGTTAACACTTGTCCCGTAATTTCCCCCCTAAACAAGACTCTCAAACCCCATATGATTACATTGTGGATGCTACTGAATGAGAAGAAATAATCCTCAATTTGTAGAAGTTCAAACCTTTTCCTCCAAGAAAAAGGACTAGCCAAATATGAGAGATTTATAATTTCCTTCTAAAAGAAGCTATGGTAAATATATTATCTTTTCCTTATAGAGATAACAAAGCCAAATATGATAAGAATATCAGGACAAACACCTAACAATGATGTTCATAGAGGATGACTCTTATAAAAAGATTTAATTGTGTTCTTCTTCCAAAATTGTTCTACACTAATTGTGTTCAGCTCGTGGAATTTTTTTAAATTAATATGCTTCATGAGCAAGAAAGTATAAAAGCAAAGACAAGTATATGTCAATTAAGAAATTAATTTTCTAAGTATTTAGAGAACAGAAAAAAGAAAGATAAAAACTTTTCTTACCGTAAAGAATGACATAAAAAAGAAAATAATGGTTACTAGTACTAATATTAAAACTAATCTTTCTTCAAACTCTTTCAAATGGATCTGGGACCTTCGCTGTCCTAATAAAATTAAAATCTTCCCATAGAAATGCTTACATAACCGTATACCTTGTCGAGCCTACCTAAACAAAATTGGCATGAACATTGACACCACTTGCATCGCATGCAGAGTAGGCATAGAAAACATCCAACACATTTTTTGAACTGCTCATTCACACGCCAATTCTGGACGACCATGGGCATCACTTCCCTTAACACAATTGGTGATGTAAATTGGCTTGTGGACCTAAGAGATTTTTTTCATCCGAAACTCTCATAACATTTGTTGGGAAACCCTTTTTCCATTCTGCATATAGGAAATTTGGAAAAACAGAAATCGCAATAACATTAATAACCTTAATTATTTTTTGGATATGAAAAATCTCATTCACTTTGCATGGGAGTATATCTTCTTCACAGAAATAAACCTTTTTACTGCTAAAAAAGTTTCAATTGAGATCAAGTGGCATAAACCGCCTAAAAACATTATTAAACTAAACCGTGATGGAGTTTTCTCTACTAATAATAATGCAGCAGGAATTGGTGGGTCATTCTGTAACAGCAATGGAGATTGGATCATGGGTTATCTCAAAACAATACACGCCTCCTCACCAATTCATGCAGAACTGATGGCCCTGCTAGAAGGACTCAAAATTGCAAAGAATTTTAATCTTACAAATATGAAAATTGAAACCGATCGCACTGATGTTATTAAACTTATGCATGAGGATTGTACTAATCTTTATAACATTATTTTTGAATGCATATGGTTAATGCACCAACTGAAGTTCCCAACCCTGAAGTATAATTTTAGTGAAGGAAAAGAAGTGGTACATCTGATGACTAAAGAAGCAATGAAGCACCCACCCTCTAACAAATGTGTTTATCATGCTCGTCCACCTTATTTTGCTGAACAAGAAGTATTGATAAACAAGCATGAACTATGTAATAGTGTTAGAAGTATCTCTACCAATGTTTATACTTACTTAGCAAGTATGGGCAATAGTAATGCCCTTGTGAACACCTAATTTTTGCACTATTTTAACATCTCCTACATTCATTAGTGTTTTATTATTTTAATTATTTTTATCAATTTTGTGTTTTTAATTGCATATTTTCTATCATAAAAATACCAAAAAAAAAAAATATTTCTTCCTTCATTTGCGCATTTTAGGAATTAACTAACGATTCAATTAGTGAATTAATCTAGTTAATTGATCATTTGAATAAGTTGTTTAATTAATTTATTTATTTGTGTAAATTTAGTTTAATAAGTAGGATTAAGGAAGAAATTGGGTCAAATTTGAAAGAGAAAGTGGCCAAGAGTGCAAGACAGGGACTGCTATGGGAGGATTTAAAACGGCGTAGTTTCAAGAGAAAACTTCGTCGTTTTGGTTAAGTAAATAAAAATCCATCATGTCCATTCATTCCATCTTAATCTAATGGTCTAAATTTGTCCTCAACTAAAATATAAAAGACCAAAAATTAGATTTTTGGCCTCATTTACACCCAACCCAAACCCTAGACCTCTTCTCTTCTCTCCCTCTCTTATATGTCGCCGCCGCCGCCCCTCTCCATGGCGAAACTGCCGTCCACCGGAGTCCAAACCACTCCAAAAGTTTATCATCTCTTCCTCTCAACCTCCTCTCCATGAATCAAAGCCTCAAATTCTTTAATTCTCTTTCAAACCTCATGAATTTTAGATCTAGGAAAGCCCTAGCTGCACTTTTTTGTCAAATCCATGATTATCGAGTCACCCCCTTCACCCAATGCCTACATAGAAGTATATATCTCGACGAGGGCTATCATTTGGCATTGGTTTTGATCCGATCTCCGGCGAAGCTGCTGTCCGGCCACCCCACTGTCGATCCACCGCCGTCACTGCCACCACCCGCTGCCAAACTGCCTCTATCCGCTTCTATAAGCCACCATACCCCAGGTTTCATGCTTCCTCAATCCACTGACCCTTATTTCGGCATATGGTGACTGAGTTGGCAAGAAACCTCGAGTTCGGTGGCCGTACTTCATCCCCGTGGTGGTGTTAAGACGAGCAGATTTGAGTCACGAATTTAGGTATCAATCCAAGACCTTCGTCACCTCACTAATTCTGATTTTTGATAGTGATACGTTTAGTTTGCACCTTTGATTTCTGTTTTGATCAATCACTATAAGTAGAGTTTCAAGTTAGTTATTGATTAATTATCTTTGTTTATCTTAGTTATTAACATTAGTAGAATCGATCACTTAGTTAGTCGTTTTGTTTAGTTGTTGCTAATCTTTGTCTGATAATTTACTGATGCTCATCCAAATTCTATTTTGTTCACTGTTAATTTGCATAAAATCACATCGCTTTAATTCAGTTTGTTTGGATGCTCAATCTGGTTACCATCAAAGTCTTGTTGTTGCTTAGTCTATTTTGTGATTGGATTATATTTGGTTATTTGAGTTTTGTTGATAAAAGCAGATGTTGATCAGAATAGGGTGCATAGTTGGTAGTTGTTACTATTTGAAGCATGCTAGAAAAATAACTACTTTACTTTGTGCCTAAACTTGGTGAAAGAGGACTGTCCTTTCTCCTATTTGGATAGTCCTTTTGACTGTATTTGGTAAGAAAAAGTAAGTCCTTTGGACAGATTTTTGGTGAACTGAAACCTGTCCAAAAGTGCTTGCTTTTCCTACTTAAAGGGGTCTCTTCTCACTCATTTGGGACACAGGTAGATAACTCTGAAGATCAGTTTTAATACACTCAAAAAAAAAAAACACAAAACTTGAGAAAAACATCAGCAGCTGAACATCCAAAAGTAAACTGAAAATTTAAAGTTTGTGAGTTCTTTCTTCCTTTCTTAAGTCACTAAGCTTTTGGTTTGAGTTTCTAGTTTACATCGGGTTTAAAAGTTTGCTGCTGGTTGTTGCTGTTTCCATTCTCGTTTCTGCTGTTTTCTGTCCGTTTTCACTGCTGTATTTTCGGTTCTCTACAATACAGGTAACTCTTGAACCTTTGTAATGCAGATTTCGCTTAGCAATAACTGAAGATTTGAAACTGTTAGACTGTTGGAATAGAGTTGAATTCATTTTATGAGTTTGTTTAAGCGTTTTAACGTTTTTATGTATGGCTCAAGCTGTCACGACCCGGATTTCCCACCCTCGGGAGTCGTGATGGCGCCTACTCGTGGAAGCTAGGCAAACCACACATCTTTGAAAACTTTAGCCCTTTTTGTTTTTATACATGTTAAAGCAATGAGATTATAAATGAAAAGCAATTAAATGACAGTGGAAAAGAAAATTTAAGCGGAAGTCTAAGATAAATAAGATACCCAAACGTATAAAGCCAATACATGTCTCTACCCAGTACCTGGTGTCACAACACTCACGAACTACTAAGATTTACTAAATACAAGGTCTGAAGAAAAATGTAACTGTTTGTCCCGAATACAAAAGACAACAGACTGAAATGAAAGATAAGGGAGATGTCGGGCCTGCGGACGCCTGCAGGACTACCTCGGGATCTCGTGGACTGAAGGATGGCCCCCAAACTACTGCTGCGCGTCGTAAGCTGCTCCGGTATCTGCACATAAGTGCAGAGTGTAGCATCAGCACAACCGACCCCATGTGCTGGTAAGTGTCTGGACTAACCCCGGCGAGGTAGTGACGAGGCTAGAATCAGACTCCAGATAAACCTGTGCAGTTATATAGTATATGGCGGAAAAATAAACAAGTAATAAGCAGATAAAAAGGGGAGGGGGTACATGCTTCGGGGAAACAGTTCAACCTAGCAGAATCCCAACAACATATGAAGAATCAGTACGATGTCAACAACCATATAATAGCACTACTGTTGCGACGCGCAACCCGATCCATACTTATAATTTTAACTGTTGCGGCGTACAACCCGATTCATTCTAATTTATATTGCGGCGTGCAACCCGATCCCAGAAAAATAGCATATACCTGTTGCAGCGTGCAACCCGATCCCTTCTAATTTATGTTGCGGCGTGCAACCCGATCCACAATATTTACTGTTGCGGCGCGTAACCCGCTCCAAACATACATAACTTATCATATTCATAATCACAAACCTCGATAAAGGACAAATCATAAAATACTCACTCCCGGCAAGGGAGAACCAGCTATAACCAATCTCAATTCGGACTTTCTTACTATTTCATCCATAATATTAGTCAAGAACACAACAATATAAATTTAGGACTCACAGTCATGCTTGACACCGATGTATAGATACTCGTCACCATGCCTACACGTCGTACTCCACAGGAAACACATAACAAATACGACTCAACTCCTAATCCCTCAAGCTAGGGTTAAACCGAACACTTACCTCAACTTCCACGGCCAAATCAATCCACAACAACCGCTTTCCCTCTCGAATTCGGCTCCAACTCAATCAAATCTATACAATAATGACTTCATAATATCAATATATGCTAAACAAATCAAACCCAATGTCTAATTATAGATTTCCAAGCTTTCTTTCCAAAAATCTCAAAATCGCCCCCGGTCCCGCTTGGTCAAAACATGAGGTTCGGACCAAAATCAAATCCCCCATTCACTCACGAGCCCGAATATATAATTTGTTCTCACATTCGACCCAAAAACGAGGTCTAAATCAAGAAAAATTAAAAAGCCCTAACCCTACCCAATTCTCAGATTTTCTACCTATTTTCACATGTTTTAGGCCTAGGAATTCAAATGATATTGATGGAAAATGAAGGAAACGGGTTAAGCAATACTTACCCAAGAAACTTTGGTGAAGAAATGCTCCAAAAATCGTTCAAAGGCCGTGGAGAAGAGAGGTTTTTGTGAAATGTGGGAATAATCTCGAAATGAGTTCTGTTTTGGGACTTTAAAATCGCTGGGCAAAATTGCCCTTCGCGTTCGCGATAGGAGGGTCGCATTCACGAAGGGTAGGAGCTGACAAGCCATCGCGTCCGCGAGCGGAGGAGTGCGAACGCGAAGAGTAAAATGTTGGGGGTCTAAAAATTTGGCCTACGCGAACACGATGAAGGAGGACTGTAAGCTTACGCGATCGTGAGATTTGGTACGCGAACGCGAGGGAGGAAAATCTGGAGCTTCGCGAACGCGAGATCTGGGTCGCGAACGCGAAGAAGGGGGGGGGGCTAAGGCAACGCGAACGCGGGAGAAAGGGCGCGAACGTGAAGAAGAAATGGTGTGTGCACCTGTTGCAGATTTTTCTGCAATTTTGCTAAGTCCAAAACCACCCCGGAACCCCTCCGAAACACTCCCGAGCCCTCGGGGCTCCTATCCAAACACACACACTAACTCAAAAACATCCTACGAACTTAACCGTGCGATCAAATCGCCAAAATAACGACATATACAACGAATTAAGCCTTAAAATCCATGATTTTCTTCCAAGTTTCATAAAACTTTCAAATTTCCCATTTTAAGTCCGAAACACGTCAAATGACGTCCGTTTTCAACCAAACTTCACAGAAATATCTTAAAACACATATAAGATCTGTACCGGGCGCCGGAACCAAAATACGGGGCCGATAACAATACGTTCTAGTCAATTTTCATTTCCATTTTCCTTAACAATTTCAGAAAAACAATTTCCTTTAAAAATTTATTTCTCGGGCTAGGGACCTCGGATTTCGATTCCGGGCATACGCCCGAGTCCCATATTTTTTTACGGACCCTCCGGGACCGTCAAATTACGGGTCCGGGTCCGTTTACCCAAAATGATGACCAAAGTCAAACTTATTCATTTTAATACCAAATTTTAGCATTTTTCACAGAATTTCACATTTAAATTTTCCGGCTATGCGCCCGGACTGCGCACGCAATTCGAGGCGACTAAAATTGAGGTTTTCAAGGCCTCGGAAGCACGGAATAAATAGGAAAACAGGTGATGACCCTTCGGGTCGTCACATTCTCCACCTCTAAAACAACCGTTCGTCCTCGAACGGACAAAAGAAAGAAGTACCTGAGTCGGGGAAAAGATGAGGATAACGACTCCGCATATCAGACTCAGACTCCCAGGTCGATGCCTCAGGGGGCTGACCTCTCCACTGAACACGAACAGAAGGAAAACTCTTGGATCTCAACTGACGAACCTGCCGGCCTAGAATAGCTACCGGCTCCTCCTCATTAGACAAATCCTTGTCCAACTGAACAGTGTTGATATCTAACACGTGGGCTGGATCGCCGTGATACCTCCGAAGCATGGATACATGAAAAACTGGATGCACGGCTGATAAGCTAGGCGGCAATGCAAGTCTATAAGCCACCTCTCCCACTCGATTAAGAATCTCAAACGGACCAATGAATCTAGGGCTAAGCTTGCCCCTCTTCCCAAACCTCATCACGCCCTTCATAGGCGACACTCGGAGCAATACCCGCTCACCAACCATGAAAGCTACATCTCGAACCTTACGATCTGCATAGCTCTTTTGCCTAGACTGAGCTGAATGAAGCCTATCCTGAATGATCTTGACCTTGTCCAAGGTCTCATGAACCAAATCCGTACCTATTAACCGAGCCTCTCCCGGCTCAAACCATCCAATCGGAGACCGACACCGCCTACCATATAAAGCCTCATAAGGAGCCATCTAGATGCTCGACTTGTAACTGTTGTTGTAGGCAAACTCCGCTAAAGGCAAGAACTGATCCCACGAACCTCCAAAATCTGAATAGTCCGCTCGGACTACCCGTCTGTCTGGGGATGAAATGCTGTGCTCAACTCAACCCGTGTGCCCAACTCTCGCTGAACTACTCTCCAGAAGCGCGAGGTAAACTGCGTACCCCGGTCCGAAATAATAGATGCCGGCACACCATGAAGGCGAACAACCTCCTGAATATAAATCTCAGCTAATCTCTCGGATGAATAGGAGACTGCCACAGGAATAAAATGCGCTGACTTGGTCAGCCTATCAACAATGACCCAAACTGCATCGAACCTCTTCCGAGTCAATGGAAGTACAGTAACGAAGTCCATAGTGATCCTCTCCCACTTCCACTCGGGAAGCTCAATCCTCTGAAAGAAACTACCAGGCCTCTGATGCTCATACTTAACCTGTTGACAATTCAAACACCGAGCCACATATGCAACAATATCCTTCTTCATTCTACGCCGCCAATAATGCTGCCGTAAGTCCTGATACATCTTCGCGGCGCCCGGATGAATAGAGTACCGGGAACTATGGGCCTCCTCTAAAATCAACTCTCGAAGTCCATCCACATTGGGCACACAAACTCGCCCCTGCAATCTCAAAACTCCATCCGCATCTAAGGTAACATGCCTGGTGCCTCCGCGCTGCACCGTGTCTCTAAGGACACATAAATGGGGATCATCGAACTGCCGATCACGGATACGCTCCAATAATGAAGAACGAGCGACCGTGCAAGCCAACACGCGACTGGGCTCCGAAATATCCAGTCTCACAAACTGATTGGCTAAGGCCTGAACATCCAAAGCAAGCGGCCTCTGACTGACTGGAACATAAGCAAGACTGCCCATACTGGCTGACTTCCTACTCAAAGCATCGGCCACCACATTGGCCTTCCCGGGATGATATAAAATGGTGACATCATAATCCTTCAACAACTCCAACTACCTCCTCTGCCTCAAATTCAACTCCTTTGTTCGAACAGTACTGAAGACTCTTGTGATCAGTGAACACCTCACACGCCACGCCATACAGATAATGCCTCCAAATCTTCAAGGCGTGAACAATGGCTGCTAACTCCAAATCATGAACCGGATAGTTCTCCTCATGAATCTTCAACTGCCTCGAAGCATAGGCAATGACTTTGCCATCCTACATCAACACTGCTCCAAGCCCAATACGGGAAGCATCACAATAGACTGTATAAGGCCCTGAACCTGTGGGCAAAACCAACACCGGTGCCGTAGTCAGAGCTGTCTTGAGCTTCTGAAAGCTCGCCTCACACTCATCCGACCATCTGAACTGGGCACCCTTCTGGGTCAATCTGGTCATCGGGGCTGCAATAGATGAAAACCCCTCCACGAACCGTCTGTAGTAGCCTGCCAACCCCAAGAAACTCCGAATCTCTGTAGCTGATGCTGGTCTAGGCCAGCTCTTGACTGCCTCAATCTTCTTCGGGTCCACCTGAATACCCTCTGCTGATACAATGTGACCCAGAAATGCAACTGAACTCAGCTAGAACTCACACTTGGAGAACTTGGCATATAACTGACTATCCCTCAGAGTCTGAAGAACCACTCTAAGGTGCTGCTCGTGCTCCTCCTAGCTGCGGGAGTATATCAATATATCATCAATGAACACTATCACGAATGAATCCAAATAAGGCCTGAACACTCGGTTCATCAAGTCCATGAAAGCTGCTGGGGCATTTGTCAACCCAAATGACATAACCAAGAACTCATAATGCCCATACCGAGTGCGGAAGGCTGTCTTAGGGACATCGGATGCCCTAATCCTCAACTGATGGTAACCAGATCGCAAGTCAATCTTGGAAAATACCCTGGCACCCTGAAGCTGGTCGAACAAATCATCAATCCTCGGCAGTGGATACTTATTCTTGACCGTTACCTTGTTCAATTGCCGGTAATCAATACACATTCTCATTGACCCATCCTTCTTCTTGACAAATAACACCGGCGCACCCCAAGCGAGACACTGGGCCTAATGAAACCCTTCTCAAGCAAATCCTGCAACTGTTCTTTTAACTCCTTCAACTCCGGCGGGGCCATACGATATGGCGAAATAGAAATGGGCTGAGTGCCCGGAGCCAAATCGATGCAGAAATCAATATCCCCGTCGGGTGGCATACCCGGCAGGTCTGAAGGAAAAACATCAGGAAATCACGAACAACGGGCACAGAATCGATAGAGGAACCTCAGCACTGGAATCCCGAACATAAGCTAAATAAGCCAAACACCCCTTCTCGACCATACGTCCAGCCTTCACATACGATATAACACTGCGGGTAGAATGACCTGGAGTCCCTCTCCACTCTAAACGAGGCATACCCGGTAAAGCTAAGGTCACCATCTTGGCATGGCAGTCCAAGATAGCGTGATAGGGTGATAACCGGTCCATCCCCAATATAATATCAAAGTCGACCATATCTAAAAGCAACAGATCTACACGAGTCTCCAAACCCCCAATCACCACAACACAAGAGCGATGGACTCGATCGACCACGATGGAATCACCCACCGGTGTAGACACATAAACAAGAATACCCAATGCATCACTAGGCATGATCAAATACGGGGCAAAATAGGATGACACATACGAATACGTAGACCCCGGATCGAACAACACTGAAGCATCTCTATCACAAACCAGAACCGTACCTGTAATAACCGCATCTGAAGCCTCTACCTCGGGCCTAGCCTGAAGAGCATAACATTGGGGCTGGGCCCCACCACCCTGAACCATATCTCTAGGTCGATCTGCTGTTGGATGGCCTCCACCCCTGGCGGTCTGAGCTCCACCTCTATGACCTCTACCTCCACCTCTAGTACCTCTACC
>NC_032000.1:13179154-13224457 GCF_001879085.1 Nicotiana attenuata | reverse complement strand
GCGGCAAAATCGACCCCATTGGTCTCAACAATACCCATGTTCCGAAGAACCTCGTGGCAGCTATATAAGAAATCCTGGGGGTCCTCAGAAGAAGCACCGCTGAATGTAGTAGTGAAGAGCTTGGTGAACCTATCCAGCCTCTACAAAGCATCTGCGGACATAGCCGCTCCATCGCCGGTCTGAGAAACCACTCCCGGCTGAACTGCCATAGTTGGCTGCACCACTGGAATCTGAACCTGGGGAGCTACCTGCTTCGGAGTACGTATAGCAGAAGTCTGGGCTCCTTCTCCAGCCTGAGAAGTGGCTGGTTCTACAGGAAGCAATCCTGCTCGAGTGACACTCTCCAGTGACGCCTAACCAGTCGGACTAGCGTCGTCTAGNGCCTAGGAATTCAAATGATATTGACGGAAAATGAAGGAAACGAGTTAAGCAATACTTACCCAAGAAACTTTGGTGAAGAAATGCTCCAAAAATCGTTCAAGGGCTGTGGAGAAGAGAGGTTTTTGTGAAATGTGGGAATAATCCCGAAATGGGTTCTGTTTTGGGACTTTAAAATCGCTGGGCAAAATTGCCCTTCGCGTTCGCGACAGGAGGGTCGCGTTCGCGAAGGGTAGGAGCTGACAAGCCATCGCGTTCGCGAGCGGAGGAGTGCGAACGCGAAGAGTAAAATGCTGGGGGTCTAAAAATTTGGCCTACGCGAACGCGTGAGGCCTTACGCGAACGCGATGAAGGAGGACTATAAGCTTACGCGATCGCGAGATTTGGTACGCGAACGCGAAGGAGGAAAATCTGGAGCTTCGCGAACGCGAAAAAGGGGGGGGGAGGGGGCTAAGGCAACGCGAACGCGGGAGAAAGGGCGCGAACGCGAAGAAGAAATGGTCTGTGCACCTGTTGCAGATTTTTCTGCAATTTTGCTAAGTCCAAAACCACCCCGGAACCCCTCCGAAACACTCCCGAGCCCTCGGGGCTCCTATCCAAACACACACACTAACTTAAAACATCCTACGAACTTAACCGTGCGATCAAATCGCTAAAATAATGACAGATACAACGAATTAAGCCTTAAAATCTATTATTTTCTTCCAAGTTTCATAAAACTTTCAAATTTCCCATTTTAAGTCCGAAACACGTCAAACGACGTCCGTTTTCAACCAAACTTCACAGAAATATCTTAAAACATATATAAGACCTGTACCGGGCGCCGGAACCAAAATACGGGCCCGATAACAACACGTTCTAGTCAATTTTCATTTCTATTTTCCTTAACAATTTTAGAAAAACAATTTCCTTTAAAAATTCATTTCTCGGGCTCGGGACCTCGGATTTCGATTCCGGGCATACGCCCGAGTCCCATATTTTTCTACGGACCCTCCGGGATCGTCATTACACGGGTCCGGGTCCGTTTACCCAAAATATTGACCAAAGTCAAACTTATTCATTTTAATACCAAATTTTAGCATTTTTCACAGAATTTCACATTTAAGTTTTCCGGCTACGCGCCCGGACTGTGCACGCAAATCGAGGACTAAAATTGAGGTTTTCAAGGCCTCGGAAGCACGGAATAAATAGGAAAACAGGTGATGACCCTTCGGGTCGTCACACAAGCATGTGAAAATGTAATTGATAGCTTGAAGTTCTACTCTTCTTTGAATGTTAATCGAAGCACCACGCGGTTAAGAAGCTGAAAGAGAAGCTACTGGCACTGGGCATGGGCATCCTCACTGACGAACTCTATAAATCTCGTCTAGTCACAGAAAAGATCATAGACTAGTCAATATGTTTTTTACATGTTTTACTTTGTCTAAATTCTCTGAAAGATGAGGTGTATTTTTAAGCATGTACTATTGTTAGGTGTTTCTTATAATCAATGTTCAAGTTAAATTGGTTAGAGTAAGCATGATATAAAAAGAGGTGTTGAAGGTTGATAGATTTTGGCATTGTTCATTAAGTTCGACTTTCGGGTGTTGGAGTGAACTAATTTGGTCTCTAATTTTAATTAACTTCAATAGGTTAATCAAGTATACAATCTTAGCGAGTGAATATGCATTCTTTTAGCAGGTGAGTTGGGTAGTAACAATTTGTTAAGTAAAATGAGATCTATCCATGCATTTTAATTTATTAATCTAAATAATTATAATTTTATATTTTGTTGGCTGCTCCTTTTATTTATTTATTATTTAAAGTTTTCTTAGTTTAGAAGTGTATTAATTATCCATTAAAAAGGTAGAGATATGGATAATTTATTTTTTCTTTTTGCTAAATCAGATGTGGGCATCGAGGTAATGGGTTTATGTTACTAGAATTTAGAAAGGGAAAGTTTCGTTCCTATACCATATAGGAAACTATATTACCAAATATGTTCATAGTTTGCATATTGCCCTTCATGCTAATAGTATTTCTATAAAATATAGACAATGCATTAAATAAGGAATTATTGTAGCTGTAGGCTTCCTTATTTAGGCGTGATAAAATTGGGGGATTAAATATTCTTCCAAATCTTCCACAACGCAAATCACGCACATTAATCTTCTTCGTCAGTTTCGTTTCAAATTTAGCGTCTCTGATTTTTCGATACACTGTGTTTCAAACTTTTTTCTGATTTCACAAATCAAAAATGACTAAATCTTCTACAACTCTTCTACATCAAATGCAATTATGTCCAAATTTCAGCAATACAAAGCAAAGGAAAAGAGAGCAGCAATTCCACCATTGACAGCCATTAAAAAGCTTTGAAGCTTTGAATTCAAATTTGGATTTTCAAAAATCATTATTTGTTTGGATTGAGTGTTGTTGCAAATAATTGGGAATATGGTTTGGAGTTTATATCTCAATTTTGAGGGGTTTTGGTGAAGATTAGACTTGGTTTTGGCTGAATTTCGGATTGAAAGTCGTCGAAGAAGAAGAAGAAGAAGAAGAAGAAGAAGAAGAAGAAGAAGAAGAAGAAGAAGAAGAAGAGGAAGACATGACATACATTATATTGCAGAAATTGTAGAAAAATTGTATTATGTTGTTTATTTATTTTTCTTTTATTCATTTAACTATTGTATGGAAGTTGAACAACATTGTATAAAAATTATATTTAAGTGGTATTATATTGTAGTTGTATATAACTTAGTAAAAATAATATACGAAAATTGTAGATAATTTGCAGATAAGTTGTATAATATATAATTAGTTGTATGAAAATTATTTTTACTATGTATAAATCAGATACAAAATATACAAAAGACATATTCTATAAAATTTGTATGTAAGTTTTATGTTATTGTAGTTGTATTTCACTGGGTGAAAATAATGTGTGAAAGTTGTAGAAAAATGTAGATACGTTGTATTCCTCTATAATAGGAGATGTTGGCATATCAAGTTACTTTAGTGTTGTAGACGAACATGCATGAAAATAAAGATAAATTCTGTTATGAACAGTTTGTAGAAATTTTGTAGATAATTTGTAGAAACATTGAAATTCTGTATTTTCATATTAATATTTCAAATGATACGCAGTTTTATTGTAGAATAAATGTAGAAAATAAGCCATTGTGAGTCTTATTTGACTCATTCCTCACATTCAACATATTCTACAAATTCACGTCTCTTTAAATACAATACAATCATACTTTTTTGCATTTAAAGGTATAGCAATATATATATATATATATATATATAAAACTTAAAAAACATCTTCTCCTCTACACAAGTGTCACGACCCATTTCCACAATAGGTCATGAGGGCGCCCGACACCATTGCCGGGCAAGCCAATGCGAAACATTCCATATTTCTTATGTTAATTATTATCAGGATTTAAGTGAAATAATTATCCTAGTGCGGATCCAAAACCAAAAGTGATAAATAAGGTACATAACATAATCATACAACCCAAAACAAATGTCTACTAAAGTGTGTGCCAGAACCTGGTGTCACAAGCTACGGGCAACTAGTAGAATATACATCCAAAAGAATATCGTACTATCCTACTGTCTGAATCCGAATAGACAGAAAATAAAAGTACAAAGGAAGGACTTCTTCGGCTGCGGGTCAACATGGAGGGAAAAGTAGCTCACCGTAGAAGTCCCAAGTCCGCTCACGGGTGCGCACCAGAATGATAACCAGATCCACCTGCCTCAGATCCTGTACATTTAAGTACAGAAGTGTAGTATGAGTACATAAACAATATGTACCCAGTAAGTATCCCGTCTAATCTCGAAGAAGTAGAGACGAGAGGTCGACTTGATACTCACTAGGGTCGAACAATATTTCAAAGTATAATATTAACAATAAAGGAGTACTAATAAGCAGCAGTTTATAACAAGGCATATAAGTCCCTCTCTCACAATATTTCTAATTATCCAATTACTTCCGTTACAATTATAAATTTATATCGGGCTATGAAAGGTAGTGTCAATATTTAACACTCTCAGGCAAGCAATATGAGCATGCGCAAATATGCCGAGGCGACGGCCCGATCCAACAGAAATAAACTGTGCACTTGCCGAGGGTCGACGGCGCGCCTATAGATGCATCTATTCATACCGAGGCGATCGGCCCGATCCACAAATAGTAAGAAATATCAAGTATACACACAAAGGGAACATCAATAGACACTAATGCCATGCAAGGTCTTAACAAATTTACAAGTTCGTTCTTATTCCCTTTTAAGTCCCTAGCATATCCTAGGTGTTCGTATTAACAAGATAATATAGAGATTTACATAAAATAAGCATGGTGTGGGTCCTAAACTACCCGGACAACTAACATAGTAGTAGCTACGCACGGACTCTCGTCACCTAGCGCGTGCGTAGCCCCCGCATTCAGCAACAATTACTCAATTATTAATCCTATGGGGATAATTCCCTCTTACAAGGTTAGAAAGGAGACTCACCTCGCTCCAAAACGCACTTCCAATATCAAGAACAAGCCCAAGCCCTTACTTCGAAGCCGAACAATCCCAAACTAGTTAAACGGAGTAAGAACTAATTAATATAGGCTCACAAGATCAATTCCTAGCTATTTAAGCAATTCCCTAACCATTAACATGAATTTTCTAAATTTCAACCCCGGGCCCACGTGCTCGGATTCCGGGATTTTTTGAAGGAAGTTGTTCTCTACAACCTAAGGATCAATAATATGTGATTTCTAGTCCATTTCATAACAAATTTCATGATTAAATCTTAGTTTTATTAAAACCCTAGGTCTAGCTCTAACCCTTTGATTTTACCTAATTTTTAGTGTTTAATCTACCTAATATACATGTATTTAAACTAATAATGAGTGGAAATAACTTACCTTGAAATGCTAAGCTGAAACCTTCTCTCAAGAGCCCCCAAATCGCCCCAAGGTTGAGTGTAAAATGATAAAAATGGTGTTTGAGCTCGAACTAAATGAAGCCTACTGCCCAGCGACTTCCGCTTCTGCGGTTAGGGGACCGCATCTGCGGTCCAGCACCTGCGAAAGGAGACCGGATCTGCGAAACTGGGCAAAAAGGGGCTGGACCTCTTCTGCGGTCTGAGGCCCGCATCTGCGGCTAGGAGCCGCTTCTGCGGAGCCGCATCTGCGGCTAGGGAGCCGCTTCTGCGGTGCTGGCCTGGATTGCCCTTGGCCGCTTCTGCGATCAATTGACCGCATCTGCGGTCCTAGAACCGCAGATGCGGTTGTGACAGAAGGAACAACTTCAGCTATTCTTCAATTTTTCTACTTCGCTCGAACCTCGCTCGTTTGACGCTCGGGGCTCCCCAGCCCCGCCCGAACATACCGACAAGTCTGAAATCACGAGGCGGGCCTACTTGAACCCTCGCAGCACCCAAAACAATGCTAAATCTTGGAATCACCCCTAAAACCAAATGAATCAAACTATTGAACTTCAAGTTCTTAATTTCCTTCCAACGGGCCAAAACGCCCTTAAACTACTCGGATTGACACCAAATTCTACAGGCAAGTCTTAACTGATATTTCGGACCTGTACCAAGCTTCGGAACCAAAATCCGAGCCCGATACCTTGGGAATCAATGATTACTTGGTTTCTTTAATTCTTTAAAACTTCGATTTAACAATTTTAAATAAAAATTCATTACTCGGGCTAGGGACTTCGGAATTCGATTCCGGTCATACGCCCAGGTCCCATATTTTCCCACGGACCCTCCGGGATCGTCAAATCACGAATTCGGGTCTGTTTTCCCAAAAAGTTGACCGAAGTCAAACTTGGTCTTTTAAGAAAATCTTAAAGAAGCAAATGGACATATTTTTACTCAAAACTCTCCCAACTCCCGAACCAACCGTCCCCGCAAGTTATAAATTAACTAAAGAAAGCGCGGGAAGTTTTATTTAAGGGAACGGGGTTCTAAAATGCAAAACGACCAGTTGGGTCGTTACATTCTCCACCTCTTAAATAAGGTACATAACATAATCATACAACCCAATATCAAGAGACTCAACTCGCTCCAAAGCGCACTTCCAATATCAAGAACAAGCCCAAGCCCTTACTTCGAAGCTGAACAATCCCAAACTAGTTAAACGGAGTAAGAACTAATTAATATAGGCTCACAAGATCAATTCCTAGCTATTTAAGCAATTCCCTAACCATTTACATGAATTTCCTAAATTTCAACCCCGGGTGTCACGACCCAAACCCGCACTAGTCGTGATGGCGCCTCTCGTGAAGACAAGGCCAGCCAACAGAACAACAACGCCTCTTTCAAACTTTTTTTAGACATAAATGATTAGATAATTACAACTTAATGACAATAACAATCGATATATATATACGACCCAACACAGCCCGACCGGGGTGTCACAAGTCACGAGCATCTAAGGAAGTCTGAACACGACCACAGGGTCAATAATATACAGAATAAAGTTTAGAATCAAAAGACGAAGTCCGGTGCCGCGAACGCCGGCGGTCACCTTGCTCAGCTACGATAGCAAATCCTCAACCAGCTCAAACCCGCTACCGGGTAACCAATACCTGCATCTGCATGCGATGTGCAGGGAGTAAAGTGAGTACTCCAACTCAGTGAGTAATAAAGGTAAATAATAACTGAGCAGCAAGAAATCACGGAAGGCACTCCATCATGCTATATAAAACAGTGCAACCCTTTGAGAAAACAGTAAAACCGTGAAATCCTTTAAACAATCTATCTGGGCTCAGTTACAAACCTCTTTTGAAAATATCTTTTTCAACAGTTAAGCAAATGAATGCGAAACAGATAGTGCAAGTCAGCACGTAAGTCAGCCCCTCGGGCACAACACTCCATTAACAAATAACACCAGGGTATCTGGTAAACAGTACAAGAAGTAGCATGGATGCCAATGAAATGAGAGTGCTGAATGTCATGACACGTAATACAAACAGGAACCAATGTATGAGTGCAATGCAATGCATACGACCGCTGCGGCGTGCAGCCCGAGCCATCCATATTTAACGTTGACGGCGCTCACTGGGGGTGTGTACAGACTCCGGAGGGGCTCCTACAGCCCAAGCGCAATATCAAGCCATCTCGTGGCATCAACTAGGCCCTCGGCCTTAAAATCAATGTAACACCGCTGCGGCGTGCAGCCCGAGCCATCCATAGTCCAGAAATGCACATGTAACACTTGGGCAATATAACATGGTAGTTCTCAGCACAAAACGTCAATAAAATATTGTTTCAGTTTTCAAATCTTAGAAAAACAGCTGAGTTTGCAAAAGAGTATTAAAACCTTGGAGCGAGATCAAATAATATGCAAAGTAATGTGAAAACAGTGATATTAATCCCTGAAGGATTCACATAGTTGGCACAAAGCCCAAACATCGCAATCAGCCCAAATTATGATGATAACAAGTAGTTTCAGTCAAATACGTAGTAATTTAATCAATCGGGACGGACCAAGTCACAATCCCCAACGGTGCTCTACCCCACGCTCGTATCCGGCGTGCAAGTCACCTCAATATAGCACTATGATGTGCAAATCCGGGGTTTCAAACCCTCAGGATATCATTTACAAGTATTACTCACCTCGAACCGGTGAAATCTCTAGCTCGCGACGCCTTTGCCCCTCAAATCGGCCTTCACGCGCGTCAAATCTATCCAAAATCAGAGCGAATACATCACAATATGCTAATGGAACAATACCTAATCGAAAAAAATCGAAAAATAGCAAAAATCTCGAAACTAGCAAAACCCGAGCCCCGGGCCCACTTCTCAAAAAATTACAAAACTTACATTACCGGATTCCTCGTCTCTCCACGAGTCCATACATACCAAGAACTCCCAAATCCGAGCTCAAATGACCTATCAAATCCCAATTTGAAATATCAAAAAACTCAAGCCCTAGCTTTACCCCTTTTGATGAATTTCAACCAATTTCCATGTTAAATATATCATAATCTCGTGTATTCAGGCCAAGGGACTTACCTCCAATCGATTCCCAGTCAAAACTCCCTTTAATTCTCGCCAAAAGCTCTCAAGGTCGCTCAACAATGGAGGAAAATATACCAAGCTCGCGGATGAAATATTCAATAAAAACCCTTTATGACCAGTCCAGCTTTCGCTTCTGCGGTCCCGCTTCCGCTTATGCGGCAAAATCCCCGCTTCTGCGGATATTCATTTAAAATGCCAACACCACTTCAGCGACTACCCGTCCGCTTCTGCGGACCCGCTGATGCGAATAGTGGTCCGCTTCTGCGGAATTACCTTACCACCACAGGGACCGCTTCTGCGGTGAGTCCTCCGCTTAAGCGCCTCCGCTTCTGCGGTCCAAGACCCGCAGAAGCGAGAATACCAGATGCAGCAAACCTTCAGCAATATGCAAACTCCCAAAACTCTCCGTTTAACCACCCGAACTCACCCCGAGGCCCCCGGGACCTCAACCAAAAGCACGAACATGGTCCAATACCCTATTCAAACTTGTTCCGATCCTAAAAACACATCCAACAACACAAAAATCCTCAATTCTCATCAATTTCAAGCCTAAATTCTTCAAATTCTTCCGAAACTCGCATTCGATCAAAAACCCAACCAAATCACTTTCGAATCATCTCAAATTTTGCACACACATTCAAAATCACCTAACAAAACTACTGCAACTCTCGAATTCCATTCCGACCCCCGGATCAAAATCTCACCTACCAACCGGAATTCGCCAAAATCCTAACTTCGCCAATTCAAGCCTAATTCTACACCGGGCCTCCAAAATCACTTCCGATCACTCTCCTAAGTCACAAATCATCCCCCGAAGCTAACCGAATCACCGGAAATCATATCCGAGCCCTCTAACTCAATAGTCAACATCCGGTTGACTTTTCCAAAACAGGCCTTCCTTAAAGAGACTAAGTGTCTCATTTTCTACCAAAACCAATCCAAATCAACTCTAACACACCAGATACTGATAATGAAACATGAAGAAGCATAAAACGGGGAAAACGGAGCAGTAACACATGAGACGACGGGTCGGGTCGTCACACCGGGCCCACGTGGTCGGATTCCGGGATTTTTCGAAGTAAGTTGTTCTCTACAATATAAGGATCAATAATATGTGATTTCTAGTCCATTTCATAACAAATTTCATGGTTAAATCTTAGTTTTATTAAAACCCTAGGTCTAGCTCTAACCCTTTGATTTTACCTAATTTTTGTTGTTTAATCTACCTACTATACATGTATTTAAACTAATAATGAGTGGAAATAACTTACCTTGAAATGCTAAGCTGAAACCTTCTCTCAAGAGCCCCCAAATCGCCCCAATGTTGAGTGTAAAATGATAAAAATGGTGTTTGAGCTCGAATTAAATGAAGCCTACTGCCCAGCGACTTCCGCTTCTGCGGTTAGGGGACCGCATCTGTGGTCCCGCACCTGCGAAAGGAGAGCCGCATCTGCGGAACTAGGCAAAAAGGGGCTGGACCGCTTCTGCGGTCTGAGGCCCGCATCTGCGGCTAGGAGCACTTCTGCGGACCGCATCTGCGGCTAGGGAGCCGCTTCTGCGGTGCTGGCTTGGATTGCCCTTGGCCGCTTCTGTGATCAATTGACCGCATCTGCGGTCCTAGAACCGCAGATGCGGTTATGACAGAAGCAGCAACTTCAGCTATTCTTCAATTTTTCTACTTCGCTCGAACCTCGCTCGGGGCTCCCGAGCCCCGACCGAACATACCGACAAGTCTGAAATCACGAGGCGGACCTACTCGAACCCTCGCTGCACCCAAAACAACGATAAATCTTGGAATCACCCCCTAAAACCAAATGAATCAAACTATTGAACTTCAAGTTCTTAATTTCCTTCCAACGGGCCAAAACGCCCTTAAACTACTCGGATTGACACCAAATTTTACGGGCAAGTCTAACTGATATTTCGGACATGTACCAAGCTTCGGAACCAAAATCCGAGCCCGATACCTAGGGAATAAATGATTACTTGGTTTCTTTAATTCTTTAAAACTTCGATTTAACAATTTTAAATAAAATACATTACTCGAGCTAGGGACCTCGGAATTCGATTCCGATCATACGCTCAGGTCCCATATTTTCCCACGGACCCTCCGGTATCGTCAAATCACGAATTTTGGTCCGTTATTCCAAAAAGTTGACCGAAGTCAAACTTGGTCTTTTAAGAAAATCTTAAAGAAGCAAATGGACATATTTTTACTAAAAACTCTCCCAACTCCCGAACCAACCGTCCCCGCAAGTTATAAATTAGCTAAAGAAAGCATGGAAAGTTTTATTTAAGGGAACGGGGTTCTAAAATGCAAAACGACCAGTCGGGTCGTTACAACAAGTTAGCTCCAAAACAGACGAAGTGGAATAACAAACTCCCATCAAAACTTTTAACACAAAAATACAAAGCTCAAATTTTATGTTATTGTAGTTATATTTAACTGGGTGGAAATAATGTGTGATTTTTCTATAAAATTATAGATAAGTTGTATTCCTCTATAACAGGAGATGTTGGCATATCAAGTAACTTTAGTGTTCCAGAAGAACATGCATGAAAATAAAGATAAATTCTGTTATGAACAGTTTGTAGAAAATTTATAGATAATTTGTAGAAACATTGAAATTCTGTATTTTCATATTAATTTTTCAAATGATATGTAGTTTTGTTGTAGATTAAATGTAGAAAACAAGCCATTGTGAGTCTTATTTGACTCATTCCTCGCATTCAACCTATTCTACAAATTCACGCCTCTTTAAATACAATACAACTATACTTTCTTGAATTTAGGGTATAGCAATATATATAACTTAAAAAACATCTTCTCCTCTGCACAAGTTAGCTCCAAAACAGACGAAGTGAAAAACAAGCTCCCATCAAAACTTTTAACACAAAAACACAAAGCTCAAAAATAAATAAACAACAGTTTATAATTTTTCTACAATTTCTGCAATGTAATGTATGTCATGTCTTCTTCTTCTTCTTCGAGTTTCAATCTGAAATTCAGCCAAAACCAAGTCTAATCTTCACCAAAACCCCTCAAAATTGAGATATAAACTCCAAACCACAATCCCAATTATTTACAACAACAACCAATCCAAACAAATAATGATTTTTGAAAACCCAAATTTGAATTGAAAGCTTCAAAATTTTTTAATGGCTGTCAATGGTGAAATTGCTGCTCTCTTTTCCTTTCCTCTTATATTACTGAAATTTGGGATTGCGAGATAGAGAGAGACGTAGAGAGAATTCTCAATTCTTCCCCGGGCACAAAACTATTGGACAAGATTGCAGAGGTGCCGACAGTGCCTTGGCTATGGAAGAAATAATGGGATTTTGATACAGAAAGTGGGTGTGGGAGGGAAACGTGGGTGAAGGTGTGGGAATTGGAGAGAGAAACGTGGGGGAAGTGGTATTAGAAGGAATATACGGTACCGTTAAATTAGGAGTGTAATTAATACCCTTAAAAATCACTAATGGTATATAATTGGTAATTAGGTATACTAAATGTAATTATAAGGGTAATATAGTTTCCTATATGGCATAGGAATGTAAAAATTCCATTTAGAAATTGAGAAGAGAGTTGGGCCAATTAATTTTCAGCAGTCCATCGGCTAATAAAGCCCATATCATGTAAAAACAATTGAGTATTTCAGTCGGCCCATTTTTTTTAAGATAACCGTTAGCCGGCCTAGTTGATTAGAAAATCAGGTTTCATTCAATGAGATCCAGTAAAGTGAACTTCTTTAGTAATAATCTTTTTGATAACTTATTAATTTTATTTAAGCGCTAAGCAACTAATAGGCGCGCTTTAACTTTTTTCATTCACGGACTTGTTTGCGTAGCGTGATTTTTTAACCTTCAATAAATTAATTTAATAATCTCATGTCATACCCATTAGTTTTAAGTTAATTTTTTTAATTTAATTAATCCTTTGCTAAAATCGCGGATTCACCTGCGTAACGCGATAATTGACCCTTTTTTTTAAAAAAATAATAATTTTTAAGAATTAATTTTCTCGTATGTAGTAATTATTCAAAAGTACTACAAATAATTGACTGTCATGATTTCGAATTTGCTTGCGAGGCGCAATTATAATAAGTTAATTAATTTTTTTATTCGATCACGCATTCACTTGCGTAGCGTGGTTATGAAAACGTAATTTATCCAAATCATTAATTTTTTTTAACAATTCTTATAATCAAGAAATAGCAGCGGATAGGTAAAACATGAAAATCATATAAATTACAGTTTGTCCAAATTAATTTAAAGCGAAGTGTAGTCAATAAAGTGACCGTGCTAGAACCACGGGACTCGGGGAATGTTCCTTACCCGGACTTTATTTTCGCAGACCAATAATAAAATAGTCAAATTTTCCTTTGACTAGGGATTCACATAAAAGGTGACTTGGAACACCGAAAAAATCAACTTCAAGTGGCGACTCTGTAAATAAAATAATCTCTACTCAAATTTATCACTTTAATTGGAAAAATTCTTTAACCCACAAACCCATAACACACATATTCTTTTTGAGGGGGTAGAAGGGGGTGTGACAGCCCTAAAAACTATGTCCTCCTATTATAATATATTTTAAGTAATATAATTATCGTGCTTTTATGTTATAAAAGAAGAAGATAATAGTAACCCATAAAACAGTCAATTAAGATTTGACCAGGAAGAGGACTAAATAATACAAATGGGTAACTAGAATTGTTCGTTGGTTGGCAAAAGGTTTGGAATGATAGAGAAAACCCAACTGATCCCCTCTAGTCTTTTTAATAGCTTTATTTTGCTTATTAATAGATTTTTTTTTGGAGCAAACAAGAAATATTATATTAAAAACTATTTACTATTTCGTATATAACCTTCATAATTTGGGTCGTTAAGGACACATTGATTACCTAAGTGTAACGACCCGACCGGTTGTTTTGAGCTTTTGCACTTTGCTCGCCAGTTCTCGGGTATGACTTGCCCCGTGTGATGTATTATGTCTCATGTAAATCGTGATTTTGGTTTTCAGGGTAATCAGAATGAATTTAGAACAACAGTTCTCAGCTTGAAGCTTGAAATTTGAAAGGTTTGACCAAGATTTTGAGTTGTTTGTATATGATCTCGGATCGGAATTTTATGATTTGGTTAGCTTCGTTAGGTGATTTGGGACTTAGGAGTATGATCAAAATGCATTTTGGAAGTCTGTGGAAGGATTAGGCGTGAATTGACGAAAGTTGGAAGTTTAGAAGTTCTTAGGCTTGGATTCGAGGTTGATTTGGTGTTTTGGTGTTGTTTTGGGTGTTCCGAAGGTTCGACTAAGTTTGGGTAGTGATATATGACTTGTTGCAATTATTGGTTGAGGTCCCGAGGGCCTCGGGTGAGTTTTGGATAGGTTTGGGTTGTGTTGCGCTCGTTTTTCTTATGTTTCGACGCCGATTCTGCAAGCATAAATGATATCATATTGAACAAATGAGCTCTTATTTCTTTTTTGATTGAAGCATTAGATCCGTATCGTAATTACGGATCCGTAGCAAAAAAAATCATCGAATTTGGACATCGTATGAGGATTTTATGGTCATTTCACTAAGAATTAGGTTACCGGATTTTTTAAAATTAATTACGAATTTGCCACTGACGGCGTATTTAAAAATCTGCACTATTTGCAAATATTAAAACCTACATATATCATTCATTATAAGGTCAAATTGAGTGATTCAAAAGCCCAACTTGACTAGAATTTTACAAAGAATCCATTGGAGGCATAAAATATGAGTTTCGGGATCGTTTGGCACGAGAAACGAGGCAGAATAGCTGGCAGAAAATATACAAAACTAGGGTTTGTTCATATAGTCATATTTTGAGTTGGGGAGCTCGGATTTGGGCGATTTTGGAGGCAATTTTCACCATATGGATTGAGGTAAGACCCTAAAACTCGATTATTTGTGATTAAGGAACAAAATATCAGTGTTTAATTCATGAAAATCAGTAGAAAAAGGTGGAGTTAGGGCTTGAGATTATGAGACCTTCTAGGGATGATTTGAGAGGTCAAACGAACTCCGATTTTCGAGTTCTTTATATGTACGGAATCGTGAGATGATGAAGAACATTTTGGTATAAAGTTTGTCCAGTTCCGGGATGCGGGCCCGGGGGCCGGGTTTTGACTGATTTCGGGTTTTGTGCTTAAATCGATATTTTTCAATTGGAATTCATTCGTTTAGCATAATTGATGATAAAAATCTAAACTTGGTAGATTTGGAGCACTCGGAAGTTGGTTCGAGAGGCAAGCGTGTTGCAGAGCAGCTTTTTAGGCTAGTTCAAGGTAAGTAATGATTGTAAATGCTGTCCTGAGGGTATGAAAACCCGGATTTCACATCGTTGTGATACTTTGAGGTGACACACACGCTAGATGACGAGTGTGGAGTCGTGCACCGTTGGGGATTGTGACTTGGTCCGTCCCATACGACTGTTAAGTCGCGTATTTGATTTGAAAGCTTATGATATTCCATATTTTAGAGACAGATATTATATTTTGGGCTGTATGCCATGTTTGGGGCCTTGTGACGACCTGTTAAGACCCTTAGGGGCATTTTCACTATTCTTCCTCTATTTGTTTTGAAAGAGTATCCTCAGTCATATTTTACCTGTTTATTGTTTAAATCTGGTTTTATCACTTTACTTCCTAAAAATATGAAAATTGTTTGGGCTGAGTTCCCTATTTTACTGATGGTCCGAGTGATTGTGAGGTTGATGACTGAGATAGACCGAGGGTCTGATTGTGAGGTTGATGACTGAGATAGACCGAGGGTCTGAATGTGAGGTTAGTGACTAAGAGAGGCCGAAGGACTGGTTGTGAGGATTATATATTTGTGGATCGGGCTGCACGCCGCAGTAATATATATGTATATATGTATATGGATCGGGCTGTACACCGTAGCGATATGTTGGATCGGGCTGCACGCCGCAGCGATATAGCGCTTGGGCTGTAGGAGCCCCTCCGGAGTCTGCACACCCCTAGTATGCGCAGTCGACTATATTTATGGATCGGGCTGCACGCCGCAGCGATATCTGGATTGGGCTGCGCGCCGCAATGGTTACTATATAGTACCTATTGAGTGTGAGTGCTGAGTGTGAGCACTGATTGGTAAGAGTTGAGTCACGAGTGACTGAGAGGCTTGCCCGATGGGCTATATATATACATGTACATGAGTGATGCTTTGCCTGAGGAGCTAGTTTATGAACTTACTATTTTTCACTCCTCTTTAAAGTGAGTTTCTATTGAACAGGTTGATTTAATTACTGCTTTCACTCATCTTTAGACGGAGCCTCTATTGAAAATGTAGAACAAATGATTTAAACAACTTTCTTTCAGACTGAAGTTTTTAAGTTATGAAATCGTTATGAATTTCTGTTATGCCGAGAGGCAGTATACGAACCATGTTTTGCCCGAGGGGCCGATTATGATTTTTTACCCACTTTTCATTAAACCTCTGTTAAAAAGGTTAGAAAGATATTTTTCCAAAGGATTTTACTGAAGTTGGGAGTTTAACGATATGATTTGAACGGTATCCTGTTGGGAACATGTTGTGATCATTGTGGTGCCATGATAGACGTGGTTTACGTGATTTATTACTGCTCAGTCTTTTTTTACTCTTATTACTTACTGGGTTGGAGTACTCACATTACTCCCTGCACCTTGTGTGCAGATTCAGGTATTTCTGAGCTTGGCGGCAGTTTTATCAGAGTTAGCAAGGTAGCTGCCTGGCGATCGCGGCTCTGCTTTCTCCCTCTTTATTCTTCCTTATGTATAAATCGTGACTTTTCCCGACCATATTGGTCTTGATGTAGTTAGACAGTTGTAGTAGATGCTCATGACTAGTGACATCCCGATGTCGGGCTTGTATGTTATTTCTGCACTGTTCATTCAGACTTATATTATGAAACATTTGTTTAAGTAAAGGCTTAAAAATGACTCTTAATGATTAAAGGGTTAAAATGGGTATTGTGTCGGCTGGCCTTGTCTTCATGAGAGGCGCCATCACGACCAGGTCTGAGTTTTGGATCGTGACAAGTTGGTATCAGAGCCTAGGTTACATAAGTCTTACGAGTCATGAGCAGGTTTAGTAGAGTCTCGTGGATCGGTACGGAGACGTCTGTACTTATCCTCGGGAGGTTGCAGAATCTTTAGGAAAAACTTCACATTCTTGAATTCTTATAGTGCGTCCTTGATTCAGCTTGAAAAGTAACTCTTTGAATTCCTTCCACGTGTCCGTATACGCGCATGAGCGGTCAGTATCAGATGTGCATCGATGGCTTGTGATTCCCTGATCGAGGGGCGAGATGTGATCTATGTGTGTTGATGTTGGGCCAGTCTGGAGGACTCGAGGCCGGATTTTTTTGCCTATAGCTTGAGCATCGAGGTGTTGATTGTGTGAGCAAGTGTTTTTTTTAGCTTATACGTTTGGTAGTGCCCTATTAGTAGAAGTGATAGCTAAATGGCTACATAATGAGTGTGATGTGACTGCGAGATGTAATCATATGATTTGGAAACGACGAGAAGGGTCTGCGGGAGGATGGAAGAACCATTAGGTACTTGATGTTTATCTTGATTTAAGGTATAGCCCCGAGTTATTGGCGTGTGAAGAATCTTTCCATGTTTCCTAGTTGGGATTGAAGTAAATTTCATGTTGCGGTATGAGTCCAGACTCAGGAAGAATAAGTGACTGCGTAGTGTTTATGACGGCGGGAGGTATACATAAATGTTAGTTGGAGGCAAAGCAGGTGGGTCATCTCATGCGGAGTGCTCTGAAGTTGTGTGATCCTTATGTTGTCTGTTGGAAGGTCTCACATACAAGTGAAAGATATGTGTTGCAATTTAAATTTGGGTCGCTTAAGAGAGTGGGTCTAACTGTTACGAGAGTGAATGCGAGCTTGCAAAATATTTAAAGTACCAGATGGTCTGTGTCTCACAAGCTTATAAAGGATCGAGTTTAATCTCATTATGGTATTATGGCAGCAATAAAGTATATGCGTTATGAGTTATTCTGTACGTTTTGGTCTATGGCTTCGAGCCAAGTGGGGGAGTCCACCATTAATTAGTCGATTGCACGGTTATGTGCTATGTTGGTTCCATCTTGAGGCGTGCGGGTGAATCAGTTATGGCTTACAGAGATTGAGACCGATGATGGCTCGAGTAAAGGAAAATTTTGACGAAGGTCATGTCATGCTTCATAGGTGTATGAGAATCACGGAATTTCTTGAGTTGTTATTGGTAATGGATGCTCGGTGCATAGAGTAGGAAGTTGCTTGGTTGTTCTAAGATGAGGTTACACTCTGCGGGTCGGAGTGCTATTAAGGCACGGGTGGTTCTGTTCGTTTGATCAGGCTAATTGCAGTTTGAATAGAGTGAATGACTCTCAAGAATGGTTCTAATGTGTTCAAGGTTTTACATGTAACAATTGGGTATTTTCAAGTTGTATGTGTGGCTAGAAACTGAGTTTTCATTGGAAGATGTCAAGACTTGTGGTATTTCTATATTAAGCAGGGGATTCTATATATCAATATCAGGAAGGTGAAGGTAATGGCTTTGGATTCGTAGGAAGTCTCTTCAGGGTAAGCATTTTGAATGTGGTGCTGTTGGGAATATATAGAGAGTATTCATCGGCTTATGGACCGTAGGACGGTGTGGCTGTATGCTTGGGTCTCGAGTGGTAAGTCTGGGTTGAGGAATTGTGATGTTATAGCAAGAAGGAGTATCAAGTTGAAGGTAAATCAGAAGGGAACTCGGATAGATGGGATAGCTTGGTAGTAGGCCGAGTCGGTATAGTAAGGATATAATTAGTTCTTTGGATGCTTACGAGGTAATGAGTTTCTACGGGTATTTCGCGGCAATGCTCTAGGGTTTTAGTGGCCTGCGTAGCTCGGTTGAGTTAGAAGAACCCAGTCCTGACGATTTAGATTTGTGCAAATGAAATTCGGAGAGTTCTAGATGGTTTCCACCACAGCTAGGGAGGTATATTTTTCCTATTGGCGTGAGGATCATGGGATGTATAGCGATTTTCTTTTAGATGGGATCAACGGGAAGTTCTTGGCTAGTGGAGTACATGGTTGCTTGTGGCTCGGAAGGGATATGAAGTTCTCGTGGTTATCCTAGGATGGTACAGTTTATGCGGTATGTTGTATAAGATTGAGATTTGCATGTGTAAGGACACAATTCAGATTTGAAAGGGAGGTCACAAATTCTTAGATAGCATGTGCAGCTTCAGGTGACTAGATAAATGAGATCACTTATTTGTGCGGCTTGATGTGGGTAGATGTAGTTAGACAGTTGTAGTAGATGCTCATGACTAGTGACACCCCGATGTCGGGCTTGTATGTTATTTCCGCACTGTTCACTCAGACTTATATTATGAAACATTTGTTTAAGTAAAGACTTAAAAATGACTCTTAATGATTAAAGGGTTAAAATAGGTGTTGTGTCGGCTGACCTTGTCTTCACGAGAGGCGCCATCACGACCAGGTCTGAGTTTTGGGTCGTCACACTAAGCTTGCTAGGATATTACAAACATCATAAGATAAAGACTTAACAAAAATATAAAGTTCTTTTTGTTCACTTTCCACAATATGTTTATTAATAGATTGATCGATGAGCTTCCAATAATAATTAATCGACTATGACACAATTTATTTGCATATTAAGTTCTTCTTTTGTTTTTTAATTTCTTAAATTATATATGATCTTTTCCCTGATCAATATCATGATTGAATATCAAACCGGATCATGAGTTAATAGAAAACCGTGTAAAGATTATATTTACTGAGGGCGGAGCTAGATGAACGAAAGGGGTTTAGCCGATTTTCCTTTTGCCGAAAATTATACTGTATATACAAGACAAACTTTTTTTAGTGTATATATATTAGGTATTGAATCACCTTATCTTGTTTGCATCCTTACTTTTTTATGTTTGAATTCCTTAGCCGATATTGATATCTAGTCGTAAAATATTTGAACTAAGTTCTAATAACAACATAATAATAATATGATTTTTTTGGATGAGCTGAGACACGTCTGGCTTAGATTTTAAAGAAACAGAAGATGAACAAATATGGGCATGGGTGGTCAGTTTCGGGTCTAGTGATCATCTAATTCCATTTTGGGACTTTTATTAAGAAACAATTACATCAAGTATTAGTTTTGGTGATGATTTTATAAATAATATTCTTAGATTAGTATAGACAAATCACCCTATTTTGTCAACAAGTTGCTGTGGTGTAGTGGTTATCACGTCAGTCTTACACACTGAAGGTCCCCAGTTCGATCCTGGGCAGCAACATATTATTTTGTGGCTGTTTCTTGTTTTTGCGAAAACTATTTTAGTTTAAACAAATATTTTCCAAAAATCTGTATTACTACAATTTAATATTTGGCAAAATACAAATTGGACGATCGGCTGAAACTAATAACATCCGCTAGTCAAAAAATATATTTTCTATTGACTATTATTTTTGGAAGTGGCTAAAAATATATATTTTTCTTTAATATTTTGATACATAGATTAGACCAAAAAAACTTCTTACGCCTTTTATTAGCATGTCATTTGTTTCAACTCACTCAATATGCGAAACTTTGTTAAAAAAATTTACTGAGAGATATGTATATTTATTTTTCAATTAATGAGTTGTGTATAGTTCTTCTAAGTTGCTTTTCTCATATAAAAATAGTTAACTAAGGGTGTGTTTGGTATGAAGTAAAATATTTTTCTAAGTCCTAAAATATTTTTTTACAACGCTTAAGGGTGTAAAAGACTGGACAATTAGACTGTAAATACTTCTTTTTTTATAAAATTCTAGGATATTCAAGTTTCCAATAGAGAAACTTGCAAGAGTAATAAGTAATAGTTTCTTGTAGTAGTAATTATCTTACATACGCACGTTTAATCAGCTGAAGCTTTAATCTAAAATTGTAATCTTGGACGATCGGCTGAAACTAATCTAAGGGTGTAAAATACAAATTGGACGATCGGCTGAAACTAATGACATCCGCTAGTCAAAAAATATATTTTCTATTGACTATTATTTTTGAAAGTGGCTAAAAATATATATTTTTAGCCACTTCCAAAAATAATAGTCAATAGAAAATATATTTTTTGACTAGCGGATGTTATTAGTTTCNTATATATATATATATATATATATATATATATATAGTGATTGTAATAAATTACTAGGTTCGTTACCATTTTGATTAAATTATCAATTTATCAAATTTTTTATTTATAACTAGTATATAAATTATTTATATTATTAGTACATAAAATTTTATATCCATCTTTTATTAATCTTCCCCTTATAAGACTTCGGGCTACTTCTTTTCCCAATATATAATAAAGGTTAATTTTTTTTCAGGGGCTAAATTAAAATAACAAAAAAGAAACACATCTTTTGAGATAACAATTTCGAAAGGGAACAAATTGTAACACTACAAAAACTACAAGGACCAACTTGATATTAATATTAACTCTATAAAACTCCACACCGGTCTCGCTGCCGGTGAGTTCAATTCGCCGGAATCGCCCCCACCTTCGCCATTAACATGGCTTACTCAGTCTTAATCTCAATCAAAAAGACCAAAGTGCCCTTTTCACTAACCTTATTCTCCATTGCTAAAAAAGTTTCCCTTTTCTCCACACTATGCAACAAGAACCATCACCAAACTAGTACTACTACTACTCCACCTGTGGCAAAGAAAGTGCCTTTTACAGTTTCTGCACATGGGGTTACGTGGAATGATCCCTACCGTTGGATGACCAAAACAAACGACCCTGATTTTATCAACTACCTTCAGCAAGAAAATTCATATGCTGAGAGTTTCATGAAGGGTACTGAAGAAATGCAAAAGGGTTTGTTTAATGAGATGATTAGTAGAATGCCTTCCAAGATTTCTACCCCACCTGAACTATGGGGTCCTTGGTTTGTCTATAAAAACTTAGCTTTTTTCACTTTGTTCATATGCATGTTTTGATATGAAAATGTAGAAAAAATGTTTGAATTGATTATTGTTTTAAATTTTTGGAAGAAGTTTAAATAATAGTTTGAAATGTTAAACAAAAAAAAGCAGATAACTTGTGTGAAAATAAAGCAAATTAGAGTTAGATTTTAATATGATTTGAGAGGAAAAGTTTGAGCCTTAAAAAAAATTCCACTTTTCTTCACTTCAACGACTCTATCTAGATGTGAGCTTGCTCACATTTCCGGTTCCAAGCTCGGATAAAATGAGGAGGATTGCCGTAACTTGACAGCTAGCGTAAAACCTGTCATTTTGTGATGAATCCTCAGAATACTGAAATTCGTATAGGTAATACCAACTAGAAAACTAGTGCTGAGTAGAAGACTCTTAGCATATTAGAGATTTAGTCACTAGAGTATATTAGAGAACTCCTAGTGGTAGATAATCCTTAAGTACGGAGCACTGAAATATTATGGACCCAAACAGAACATTTATGATAATGAAGATTCATACAGCCAAGCTCAAATAGCTTTGGTTGAGGCGTAGTAGTAGTAGTAGTTGTTATTGTTATGTTTACTTCAAAATATAATATCTTTCATTTGCTCCTTAAATAAATACTAAAAAGTTGATAATGAAGATTCATACAGCCAAGCTCAACTAGCTTTGGTTGAGGCATAGTAGTAGTAGTTGTTATTGTTATGTTTACTTCAAAATATAATATCTTTCATTTTCTCCTTCAATAAATACTAAAAAATTCAAACTGCCAACTTTTTCGCAAGGTCAAAGTAAGACTATCCATTTGAAGAAGAAATGAGTCATAGTTTTGGTAGAAACTAGAAAAGAAACCAATTTAATCAAATGAGACAGAAGCAACTACTACTTTTCTGTTTGAATCTACAAAATTTTGCACATCCATATTTAAGTCCATGTAATAAGCATATTACATGGTGTACAGTTTGTATTAGGTCTTAGTTGGACTACATGGTGTACAATCTGTATAATCCTTGGGTTATATAGTGGAAAAGCCCAATCGAATTAATAGTCCTTCTAACTGTTGTGTGAACTAAGGAGTTGTTTCTGTCTTGAACTATTATACTGAATGTTCTGAAGAATCCTTTGTCGTATGATCTCAATGCTACAGGCTGCATTTGGTTTACCATATGCTTTGGTATGTCAAATGGTTCGGAATTCTGTTTTAAGAATCTACTTGCTACAAAATGTCTTTCTTTGTTGGTTGATCGTTGGTATGTTTTCGGATTGTTAACAGGTTATACTACCAGTACATTCCAGAAGGGAAGGAGTTTCCGGTATTGTGTAGGAAATTGGCTGCTGAGAGCAAAGGTTGGATGAAGACTGTATCCAATTATGTGATTGGAGTTTCTAAGGAGGAACAAATACTGCTAGACTGGAATGAAATTGCGGAAAGATATGGTATGTCATTCTCATATTATTCCTTTAACAACCCTCTTTTCACTCTTCTTGTTTCTTTTTCAAGCACTTGTTATATCTATTTTGCCTCCTTGTGTGTTTTTGTGAATTCATGTCATTTTTCTTCCCATCTAGCTCTAAATCTTCACTTCCTATTGCTTTTGATATGTTATTAAAGCAGGCTCAGAGCTGTTTCCCATTTCTTGAGCATGATTGAAGGACAATATAAATTATTGACTTGCATGCGTGTGTTAGTTTAAGGAATGAATCCACTCTAAAAGTATATCCACATGATAATATTGAGGTTAACAGGATAATAAAGGGTTAAAATACTAAGAGAAAAGAAGGAGAATATTCTTATAGGTTTCATGATAAGCGTGCAGATCACAAGTCAGTGTTTTAGGTTTTGTTAGTTTTAAAGAACGTTTTTGCATATGTTTTACTTTGTTCTTGTTTTCGTAGGATATGTTCATGTGGGTACATGTCGAGTGTCTCCAGACCACAATTATCTTGCTTACACAGTTGATGCTACTGGTAGTGAGCAGTTTACGCTTAAGATTAAGGATCTGCGAAATGACTGCGTTCTGCCAACCCTAGGAGTTGAAGGGGTTGTTAGCGTAGAATGGGCTCAAGATTCTTGTACTTTCTTCTATACGTTATCCGACCAGAACCAGCGCCCTTACAGGCAATTCTCTGTACTATGATTACTACTTAAATTGGATATCCGGATGTGTTATTACTTTACAATTATGTGGCCAGGGTACATTGCGTAAAACTGGGATCAGATTCTGTGGATGATGTCCCACTGTTTGTAGAGAAGGATTCCCGTTTCTGTGTGGACATAGCAAGTACAAAGGATGGAAAGTTTATTACTGTGAATTCTAATTCAAGAACTTCATCTGAGGCAAGAAAATTTACCTTTATCACGGCATAGATACTTCTTTGTATTGGTGAGGAAGTAGTTTTTGATTCTCTTCATTGTCTTATTGCAGGTTTATGTCATCAATGCAACCAATCTGCAGACTGGAATTCAAAGATTTTGTAAGCGTGTGTCTGGTGTACAATATTTTCTTGAACATCATCATGGATTTTTCTATGTTCTCACAAATTCTCGTAATGTTGGTGAGGAATCACCTTCTAGTGGAGAGTATTATTTGGCTAGATGCCCTGTTGAGAACTTGCAGTCAACCAGTTTGCAGGTATATTGTCTTCCTTCAAATATTGATTCTTTAAGGGGCTGCTGCTGATGATAAAACATTTATACACGCATGAATATAAAGCTCTGAAATTGTTCTCCAAAAGCATTCTATCTATTGGATACTTCTTTTGACTTTTCTTTCATATGGCTTTTAAGCTGATGAAGGATTTGTACATTTGCTTTGTACCTCACTCTAGCTAGTCGTTTTGGTTTTGATATGAGGTTACATGCTCGTTATCTGCCAGCATAATTATGATATGTTGGTTATTTTGCTGCCTAATAAATGTTTCACATAGTATTTGCTGTCAGCTTGATCGCCTAACTCCTCTACCTGGGCAAGTGCAAAATTGGAATTGCATAAACACATACTTGTGATTCAAAAACATTTATTTTCAGTTTTTGGTTTTTATCATCTGCAAGCTTTGTCTGCAGAATATTATAGTACCCAGTGGAGACATTTTCATCCAAGATATGGACATGTTTAATGAGCATCTGGTGCTTTTTCTCAACAAAGAGGGTTCCTCATCGATATGTTCTGTTGATATGCGAACGATCATCAATTGTGAGGTATAACTTAAAACTTAAAATAGTTGTGATTGTTTGAGTGTGGAAGGCTAAATTAGTAAATCAGTTTCTGAGTTTGTATTAAACTTATCTCCTATTCCTCAGTTTCTTTTCCTTGCTAGGTCGAAGGAGGAAGCATAATCATCTCTTAATTATCGTTACATGTGTAAAGTTGACCAATACCAATGTTTCTTACTATCTTCCTGTTGCGCAGGACCAAATGAAGATTGATGAACTTAACCCATGGTTCTTTCCTCTTCCCTCTGATATGTGTGCAATAGCTCCAGGATCAAATCATGATTTCACGCGATCTATATACCGCGCTGTTGTTTCTTCCCCAGTGGTAATATTGTCAATATTCTTCAAATGATCTGCATCATATTGATTGTTGTACCGTTGCTTTACAATTTTATTCTTGTATCTCGATTACAAGAGGGGTTGCTCTGATGGTAAGCAACCTCCACTTCCAACCGAGAGGTTGTGAGTTCGAGTCTCCCCAAGAGCAAGGTGGGAAGTTCTTGGAGGGAAGGATGCCGGGGGTCTATTTGGAAACAGCCTCTCTATCCTAGGGTAGGGGTAAGGTCTGCGTACACACTACCCTCCCCAGGCCCCACTAAGTGGGATTATACTGGGTTGTTGTTGTTGTTGTATCTCGATTAAATAACATTGTAGATTGATAATCTTGTCTTCATATTACTCAACTTTGAGGTATTCTGTCTTTATTCCATGGAAAATTTAGCGCAAATCTCTGTTATATATCTCTTTAATATTTCAAATGCTAACATCATGCTGTATGGTATGAAAATTCAGCTTTCCCTAGATAAATCATTCCACTAAATTGTTTTTTTTCTTCGGAAAAAACCAACTATTACACCTCAATTCCAAACTAGTGGATTAAAGGAGTCAGCAAGTACCATGAAAATTTTGAAATTTCCATTAGAAATAAACAGATTTGAGTTCTAATTGAGTATAAATTCCTAGAATCCCAGTTCTTATGGTCCTGTTCTCCTTATTAAAAATCTCTCAATTGAAGTCTATAACAACAATTTGATAAGAAAATGAAAATAAGAGGAAACTAAAAGGGAAACCTGAAAAAGAAAAGAAAAGGTAGAGGAAGCTAAAAGGAAATCGCGATAGGGACTTCTATGGTTGACATACACCTTTCCTCCCTTTTCCTGTCAAAGTTAAGACTTCTCTACGTACTGTGATATGTCCAAGCACCATTATGTGTTTCTCAATGTTTCTCTTTTGGAATACAGATGCCGGATGTTATTGTTGACTATGATATGTCAAGAAAAATGTTCTCTGTCATTCATCAAGAAGTAATTGATGTCTGCCACGATACTAAGTGCCACTCAAACAATGAAGAGAGAAGCAGAAATGAGCTTCTCGGCATCCCTTTAAAGAAGGAAAAGTACATTCAGAATAATGAAGTACAAAAATGGAGTGACTTTGCTGAAATTTATTCCTGTGAAGAAAAAGAAGTGATATCCCATGATGGTGCAAGGGTTCCTATAACTGTTCTATTCTCTCGTAAAGCACATAAGAAGGGTCAGTCTCCTGCGCTTCTACATGGATATGGAGCATATGGTGAAGTGTTAGATAAAAGCTGGTGCGGGGACCGCCTGAGCTTACTTGATCGTGGTTGGGTGATTGCATTTGCTGATGTAAGGTACAATCCTCTTTTATTTTAAGTTGGATTTTAGTATTCCGCAATGCAATGGAAAGAAGAAGAAAGAGGGAAACAAGAAAAGAAAAGGAATCCACTGGAAACTGTTGAACCATTACTTATCAATCCACGAACTCTAGTGCAACAACAACAACAACAACGGCCCAGTATAATCCCACAAGTGCGGTCTGGGGAGGGTAATATGTACGCAAACCTTACCCCTATCCCGAGGGGCAGAGAGGCTGTTTCCAGGAGACCCTCGGCTCAAGAAAGCAACAAGAGAAGTTCTTACACTCTAGCTTGGTCACTATCTCGTTGAGTTCCATTAGTTGTTGTCAGTGTTATCAAAGGCGCGCTTAAAGCGCGCTTAAGCCCTGAAGTGAGGCTCAAAACATGTTGAGTGCTTCGCCTCGCTTAGCGGGCGCTTCAATGTTGTCATCAAGGCTTTAAGACATACTTTTCCTTGCCAATGAGTTTAATCCAGAAGAGGCAACACTAAACAATTGATATTTCACTTTATCGTAAATTTTCTTCAATTTCTTTGTCTATATATTTGGTATTTATGCTTATAGATATTAGTCTTGGACTACACATACATATTTGTAGTTTTTCTCCATTTGCGCCTTTCTTCAAAAGACCACACTTTATTTGCGCTTTGTGCTTAAAGCCCCAACAGTCCTTAGAGCTTTTTTGCACTTTTCGCCTTTGATAGCACTGGTTGCTGTCGGTTTCTCTCTTTTCCAAATGCATGTAATAGTGCATTGATATAAGCTGCTAAATGAACAAGATAGTTTACTGCACGGGTCTGGAAAGCAATATCATTGCTTGTGATTTCTTGAAACAAAATACTTAGGTGACATATTTTACCTGTGCAGAGGTGGTGGTGGTCCAGATCCTTCGTGGCGCAAATATGGGAGTGGAATGAGCAAGTTGAATTCTATAAATGATTTCATATCATGCGGGGAATACCTTGTCAGTGAGGGTTATGTTCATAAACATCGGCTGGGAGCTATCGGTGTAAGTGCTGGAAGTCTTCTTGTTTCAGCAGCAATTAACATGCACCCTGAACTTTTTCAAGCTGCAATTCTGAAGGTAAAGCACCAATTGGAAATCCTCGAAACTTCTATTAAACTTCAGTTGACACGGCCAAATGACTGTAATTCTCTTCTTTTGCTACGGTAACCCATCCGTGACCAGGACAAGGAACATGTATTGCTGTCAAATCCCTGTTTGTTGATTATTCCCATCTGTCACATCGCATTTCTCAACGTAGTTCGCATTCTCTTCACAAGGAACTTACAATAATTAACTATACCTATATGTTGTCAAATTTAATATGCTTACCTCATGGGTTGCTTTTCAAACTCAACTATAATACACTGGGATGATAGGAAGTGTAGCTTATTTTTTGTTTGACACTGATGTATTATAGCAGCTCATGTATGTAATGCTTGTTCCAGGTTCCTTTTCTTGATGTGTGTAGTAGCTTGTTGGATCCCACCTTGCCTCTCACTGTTTTAGACTATGAAGAATTCGGAAATCCTCAACTACGGGCCCACTTTGACTATATTTTGAAGTATTCTCCTTATGACAATATTCCTGAAGGAGTTTGTTGTCCCGCAATGCTTGTGAAAGCTTCATTGAACGACTCCAGGTAATTTGTTCTCATGTACGCCATTAAGCATAACTCTCTTCTCCAAATTATCCTGCACATCATATTTATGTAATACTTGCGTCTGTTAGATGGTGTGGCTGAAGTGCTAATGCATTTTCAGCAAACTAAGACTCTGGCTTTGGTCATATTATGTATTTATGCAGAGTTGGTGTTTGGGAAGCTGCAAAATGGGTGGCCAAGATACGGGATAAAACGTGCACTAGGTGTTCGTCTTCAGTCATACTTCAGACAAACATGAGTGGAGGACATTTTGGTGAAGGTGGTCGTTTTGGCCAATGTGAGGAAGCAGCTTATGAATATGCTTTTCTGATGAAAGTCCTGGGAAATTCTTGAACTAAATTGTGCAGCTTCTGGATTTTGATGACTAAGGTTGGTCTAGCGCTGTTCCCCTAATGACAGAGAGACCAGAGGGAAAATGTTCACCAGCTGAGGCTCTAAATAAACCAAATGCACCCGGAAACTCCTGCTGGTATGAGCAAGAAAGAAATATGAATTTTAAGCAAAACTCCTTTTAGCCAAATCGATTTAACGTGCCTTTCTTTATGCTAGTTGCAGAATGGCGTGAGTCGTGAGAAGAAGAGCTAGAGATTACAGAGGTTGACTGCTGCCATTGTCAAGTGTAAGAGGGTCTGGATTTGCAGTTCAAAGTCTTAACACACACCACGGTTACAAGTCAATCCACCTAGAAACCGTTGAAATGAATCTGAAGAAGTACCTTATGTTGCAAGTCACAAGTCATAACCATGTAAGTCTCTGGACCTGTAAGTTCAATATTTGGGAGGCGGAGGTGATGCAAACTTGAGTTGATTTGACTTGGTATCGCACCATGGTATAGTTGTATCTATATCTTCAGCCTCTATTGGGCTTGGTCTAACTCTTCATCGTTGTCTGTACCCCGAAATGGCTCTAAATTGATCGCGAGCAGGTGGAGGAGTTTCTGTATCCTCAAGTGATGTGTATAGCATCGGTGAGGTAAAATACGTGAATTCCAAATGTTAACTTAGGGATTTCATTAAGCTGAAGGAAAGAGGATAGGTGCATGACTGAATATCCTTGTGGTTGTTGACTGAATTTAACTCAATTCATTTTGATAGCTTAGGTTTTCCAATTATTGATTCAATCCGTTTAACCCGTCCAAACTTAGCCCAGCTCGCTCATTTACCGCCCTTAGCTTAAACCTCTAATTATTTGAAAAAATGACATTGAATAGCCGCTGTAAAAATAATAACCGAAAAAATGTAGACACAACTCAATCTGTATTACTCGAGTCATACCACCCTTAAATTGCAATTGATTTCTAACTACGATAGGAGAAAGAGTAGCACCCTGCAATATCAAATTTTCCAGAAAATTCGGACTAACCTGTATAGTTGTATGAAATAGATGACATTTTGTAGAATGACACATAAAAAAACTAACATATTTAGTGACACTTTATTTGATATAAGAAAAATACTAGTAGTATATAAGATGTCTTTGTAGAGGCTTCAAGAAAAGTACATATTTATTGACACAACAAAAGTCTCATACCAGTGCTACTTACAACCATAACTCCATGGCTCTAACTTACAGACATAAAATAATTGAGGAAAGGCTTCAAACTTGCCATAGGAATATGACCAACAAGAAGATTAACACGCTGCAACCAACAACCTAACTTTGAAGAACGAAAAAAACAAGCACAAGCAATTCTTGTTTGCAAATCTCGTTGCAAGCACGGGCATGTAAAGTAAAAGCATAAAGCACAGTAATGAATAAGTTGAAGAAACCATATATCCACATTCGTTTATATCCCCAACCGATGTTTAGACATCTCTCAATGTTATGGCAATCAGGCAAAACACAGCGTTATACTAGTGCATCAACACTTGGTTCTGCCAATTCAAATCAAATTCCAAAACATTTGTTCAAAAGGGTCATGGTCTGACAAAAGACTGAAGATCAGACAGGACCGAGATTTGGATGCTTATCCAACTTATATACAACTTCTGCTTTAGGTGATGCCCGCTTAAATTTTGTAAGCTCAGCAAGTATTTTGATTGTTGCAGATTCTTCAACAAGACATGGCTCGATTAACATTCTCACCAGCCTGGGAGACTTGGCCAACAGAAGCTTCATAAGCTGCATTTCAGGGATTGTGCCGTTAGTTTGTATTAGCTTAACTTCCCTGAGGTGATTAAATGTCACATCTGAGAAGCGTTCCACTTCAAGAGATTCTAGAGCCGGTATATCATTGTCATCACTAGCCTCCACCTAAGAAAGATGAACCAAAACTTAACTCTCTGAGCTTAATGATGATTTAAGGAGCATGAAAATAAGAAATCCACTACATAAAAAGAGAGAAAAGAGAACCTTCATTTCCATATACTGTAAATATGGGAAGCTTCTTATCAAGCAAAGAGCACATGGAACCTCATCCAAGTCAGACAGATAAATACTAGATATACAAAGATGTTTGACACAATTAAGATTAAACGGAAGCCTTGTTGGTATTTCACCTGCTCCTGCAACAAAGGACTAGAAAGAGCCAAAAAATCAGAATGACTTGATGCCCAAAAGATGCTCCATGATTGAAAATGCATCACAATGAAGGCAAGAAGCAACGTTTACCATGTCATTCAAGTGGAGATGCTCGAGAGCAGAAAAAGACTCAAATAACTTGGCGATAGTACATTTTCCTGCTGCCACATGATATTCCCTATGCGAAAGTGAAAATTTTGCTAGAAGAGGAACATTTTTTAAATAGACAGATCTTATATTGCCTGTGTAGTCAAAGGATCTCAGGACGGGAGCACTAATTTTGATGACGTTGCTTAAAGCACCTGAGATATGCAGCACTAACTGCTCAAGTAACGGGGACCGAGAGATTAAACGTTCAAGCAACATGGAAGATATTGTAACATCACGTAGTTCTAGGCTGATTAACCAATCAAACCCTTTAAAGTGTGGTGGATGATGTATTGAGCAATTATTGAGAGTCAGATGCCTCAACTGGAAACATGTGAAAAACAATGGCGGCAACTCGTACGAGCTACCCCTGATTGGAAGTCTAAGAACAAGATGTTGAATGCCATTTCTACTAAGGAAATTTATCAAGCTGTCAATATTAGAACATCGGTCCAAATAAGGAATGCAGAGGCTAAATTTTTTAACTGGTCCTGCATGATAGACTAAAATGTGGCTGACAATCTTTGAAAAGTTACTTGTAAGGTCTGTTATATTCTCTTCTTTTTTCCAAAGTGTTTGCTCAAGCGTCAATTGTGGAAGTCTACGCCATATATATCTCCATCTCTTTGACAAGATGCTAGTCCTCAAAGCATCTCTCAAAGGCAAACACATAAGAATTTCATCAATTACTTTCCGAGGAAGGTTGCTAAGTATATCAGGAGGTAAAGTTCGATAGCGATACTGCCTTTTGCCCGTAGGATACATCATATAATATATACGTCAATAAGAACCTGCACAAAATAAATGCTTTAAAAAAACTAAAAAAAAACAAAGAAGACTTTACTAAATTAGTGGACTATTGGTACATTAGCTTAAAAAATGAAAATATTTTGCAAAATATTTAAGCTTTACAAAAAGAATAATAATTGTTTTTAATTTAGCATTGACCTAATGGTCAAAGGGCATAAGTGAACCAAAAAGGTGGATGGAGGGGTATTTTTAGCCCAATAGGTGGATGAAGGGTATTTTTACACCTTTTCCAATAGTTTAGGGGCATTTTGAACCCTTTTCCGTTTATTTGAAATTACTCCTCCCCTTTCTTTATATTTTGAATTTTGTTGTTTGAAAATACTTTTTATTTTTTTTTGTTTAGTCTTAATAACATCAAAACTCTCATAATTCCAAGATGACATGTCTCTCAGATCAAAAATAAAAATAAATTTAAAATAAATAAATAATCAAATACACGAAAATAAAAATAACAATTCAAACTTGCAACCTAGAAATATATACACCTACAGCTATACCGTTAGTTCCCCGGCAACGGCGCCAAAATTTGATCACGCCCAACTATGCCTTAATAAAAGGACACATGGTCATTGCAAATATAATCCGGTTTACAAGTCCGGAGTCGAATCCCACAGAGAACTAAGGCTTAGCTACAGTTGTTCACTATCACCAAGAATACAAGCTTGAACAATTCCTAACTTATAGATATTAAGATTCTTGTGTTTAACTAACTAACTAACAAATTAAAATAATAAATTAATACTAAAGATACTACAGGTTAGGAGAAAAGATTAAGGAGGTCTAGAGTTATGATTTCTCCAATTGTCGGAATCCTTTCCGCTATGTCTTCTATAATTTTCCCTAAGTATTGTCTACCGATCATGAGCGCTCTGCGTGTTGTAATTCTCTCCTGAGTAATTACGACAATTTACTAGACATACTCTCCCGAGTTACGCTAGCTGGCTTTAATTACAGCTCACTTAGATCGCACCCAAGTTTCGTTATCCCTAATCCCACATTTAAACCCTTGGTTATCGATTCCTCACATACGTCGGGAGTGATGTTGTTCAACAACTACCTAAATATGCATTCTCTCCCGAGTAATACATACTAAATAGGCACAGCTAATTGAGGGCCCTTCAATCAACCACAAGAATAATATAGTTGAACAATAGAGAAAATACTACGACTCAATTATATAAAAACATAACAAGAATTTATCCTACAAAAGGTTCCATCAAAATCCTAGATAACAAATTAGCTATTCATAATAGTATGTAAAACTACAATACTAAAAGTCATAACCAACAATGAAAAATAGGAAGAGGAAGGAAAAACTCTTAGAAGAATTTCCCGCCTTGCTCCTATTGTGTCTCTGCCTCCTTAGGTCGAATCTGTGTTAAAAATTGGGCTCCTCCCCTCAAAATACAGTTTTTCCATGTATATATACCAAGTAGGGTCGGGCCCAAACAATTATACCTTCTCCTACGCAAAAACGGACAAGTTTCCAGGCCTGGACGTCTGCGGCCTCGGTCCGAGCGCGGTACTTTCCCAGTGTACTGCCTCAATCCGTGTCAGTCCGTGGTCGCAGTTTCGGCCGCATTTTCACCCCGTTTCATTTGGAATTTAGAAAAACGTAAAACGTGAAAGTTGTATCCCTTTGAGTTAGTTTCCAACCAAATATTGTGGAGCCCAAATGGAGTTCTGCGCTAAACGTTATGTGCATTTTACTAAACAGTGCGCAATATGCCTACTCAATTCTTCGTTTTGTTGCTCTATCATCCGTTGATCCCAAATACGATCCCGGCTTAATTTTTTGGGCTTTTACTCAGACTTCAAAGCTCCAAATCACTTGAATTCATTTCATAACATCTTAATAGCTCGAAATTACCGCTACAAGGCATAAAACATACAATTAGTGCAAGACACTAGTGATTAAAGTTCGAACTCAATTAAAGTGCAGTAAATTTGAGTGTAATAACGACTAAAATACATAATTATAGCCTATCATCAACACCCCACACTTAAACCATTGCTCGTCCTCGAACAATCAAACTCCACTTTTTTATTGACACGACCTTTTTAAACAATTCTCCTAACTCATCACACCAAGAGTATTTAAAATAGACTAAGCACAAAAGCGTAACATCTTCACCTCAAGATTTGACTCACAAGTACCACGCATTGCTCACAACTCACTCACTTACTCTAACATAGAGGTCACTGACATTACCTTTCCTTCATGAATCAAGTGCCCTCACACAACAAAAGAGAGTAATTCCACACAATAAAATTTAAGAACACTTAGGAACTCAAGATAGAAAGAATTCACTCACTCTCAGAAATAACATTCACATGCCACAAAAGATGCACCATAAGCTTGCCCGTAGTGTACTACTCTACTAATCGAGCTAATTCAACCTACGATCAATTAGGACTTTATTTGGTTGTAATGTAGGCTATGGGATGTGTATGATACATTTAGATATAAGAGTAACTACACCTCCCTAAGCACTTTGATACATATACTTTAACATTTAAACCCCATACTTATGTCAAACCAAACTCCACCTTCACATCAATGTATATTACCCCATACTTCTTTAAGCACAATTACATCAAGAGTCACCACTTAGTAAGGAATACTTTTTTTTCACAGTAATACAACTATTTTTTTTTTCAATTCAAGTGGCTCTTACTTGTTCAAAACAGTGCACCTTTCTCCTGATTTTATTAGTTCCACTCAAAAGCCAAACCAATAACCCCACACTTTAACTTTTACACAGTTCATAATAATTCAAGTTCTCATGAGAGGTTAAAAGGTTCAAATAGATGGTTAATTCAAATAATTAATTAAGCCTTGTAATATGGTTGCCAAAGAAATAGGATTATAGGCTCAAAGGGGTTAACTACGATACATAACAATTAGACGGGTAAAATATACATATCTGGCTCAACAAAGAAACGCCTATATCACTTCCAAGACTGAACAAAACTACTATTTCGCTTTGCAAACACACGGGGGAAGTTCTAGACATCAAATGCAATGCACTGAATAACGCAAAATCTTACACACACATGGCACATAACTCACTCATGATTGGACTCATAGACACTCTAGTCAAAGCAGTTAAGCAAAGTTAAGATCATACAATTTAAGGTACTTCTACTTTGAGCACGTGATTTTTGCCCTAAGCAAATTATTCCAAAAGTTTCAAATAATTGATTTCTTTATTATTTTACAATTTTTTGTGAATTTTTGTTGAATTTGGTGTTAATTGATTGCATGATAATTCATATTGAAAATACAAAAATATGCATTTTGCATTAGGAATTTAATTTCACATTTTTTTTAGGTATGGATTTGTTTAGAACAAAAATTAAAGAAAATCACAAAAATAGTTTCTTTGCACTTTTAACTGTTGCATTTATCTTTTAAGTAGAATTTTAAGTAATTTTAGGATTTGAATAGTTTAATCTCGAATTTTATTAAGTATTGGTTTTAATTTTACATTTTATAAAATCAGAAAAATGCAAGATAAAAATAAAATACAAAAGCAAAAGAAATAAAAAGGAAACAAAAGGAATAAATAAAAAGGAAGGGTTGCCCAGATTGGACTCTTTTTAATTAAGGCCCAAATCGCCTACCAGCTAGCCCCAGCCCAGATCCGTTCTCTTCAACCCGGTCCAAATTCTCTCAACCCAAAACGACGGCGTTTAGTCGTTAGGCAATCACAGCCTTTCATATTGTTTGATCCAACGACTCCCATTGAGCGTTACATTGTAATAAAACTGTCCGAAAGATTCAATTAGCCCTAAAACCATTCCCGTCTTCCTCGTACAGAGCCTGTGACACCGCCGGAGCCGTCGCCGGCGGTGAATACTACCATGTCCATATCCCACCAAAATAACACCCCAGCTTCTCCTGCTCATCCTCTTCCCATTCCTGCCCTTGGTTTCCCTCGAATCTCGCCGGAGCTCGTCGAATATCCCGTTAAAGTTTTCCGGCCACGACGCCGGTTACGCCAAACGACCCCAAATTAACACCCCAGTATCCTTTCTTCTTCCTCTTCCCATATCAACCATCAGTTTTGCTCGAATCATCACTCACCGACTCGAATTTTAGTTTGAAGGTTCCGATCAAGTCACTACTTACCCAAATCCGGCCAAATGCCTCCCGCATGCCAAATCCCGCACCAGAATCTGCAAAACCTGAGAGGAGCCTGGGAATTTTGGATTTAGGGTTCGTCAAGTCCGGCCTATTTTATGGATTTCCAGAGCTATTTGATTTTTTTTACAGTGAGTTTTTCGTTTTCTTTTATGTCTATTTTATTAGTTTTGCTCGATAGTTTTCTTGCTTAGTCATTTTAATTGAGTCCTGTTATTTTATTTTAGCTTGTTAAGTCGTTTGAAATGGAGTCAGTGAATTTTCGAGTTTTTTTTCCTTCTTATTTCTGTTTCTTCTTTTTGATATTCACTGATTTCCCCGGATTACATAGCTTCTTAATTTGTTTGGTAACAGTAGTTAGTTCGAGATTAATGTTTTTTCTTTTTCATCCTTCTTTTTGATCTCTATCTGCTTGATTTGTGTTAGTTTTAGGGGATTTATTAGTTATTCATTAGATTTGTTTCAATTTGACTATTTGAATATTGGTTCTTAATCTCAATTGTAATTCCGTTTAGTTAAACATTTGTTTAAGTGTTATATGGTTAAGTCTTATTTAAGTTCAGTTTGAATTTAGTTTGATGATTATTGCTGTTAATTGGTCCCAGCAGATAGGTTGGTTAATAGTTGAGTTAGTATTACATTTCTTTTAGTTGAAAGTTCAGACCCTAAGATTCGTTTAGATATAGCTATTATGTTTTTAGTAATTTTGGGATAAATTGAGGGTAATTGGGGTAGGGAATCTAGCTAGAATTTCCTAGAAGCTTCTAGGTGTAGGTGTTAAGGCATATTTCAGTTAACATAGGGGGTGACTTGAGTCACAAGGCAAGAAGTAGGGGATTGAAATTGAAATTAAATGGGGACTTGAAAGAAAAAGCAAAAATCTGATCACTCACCTTACTTGCCTATAAAAGGGCATCGAAATTGCCTTGCTAAGGGGGTCTTTTTTTTTTCCAGCCATTTTTCACTCAGAAACTAATTCCCTCTCATTAGTTTTATTTCCAGATCTGAAATAGGGATTCGATTTCAAAAAAAAAAAACCAAAAAAAATGCCACTGTTCCATTGATCACTTTATTCAATCTCAGTTGGTCTGATTAATGTTAATATTCTGATTCTACAATGATAGCTGATAGGTAGAAACATGAGCGCAATTTTCGAATTGAGTTCGTCTCTATTGCTGTTTGGTTGAAAGGATCTCAGAAGAACCTTGTGTGGTTTGGTTACGAGTGATTATGGTGTTATTCAAGTTTGTTGTTGATTTGTATTGTGTATTCTGCTGGATTTTTTTTTTTATAAAAAAAAAAAAATTTCTGGATTTCTGGGCTTATTGTTTGGACTAGATCATTATTCTACTGCTGGGAATCAAAAATGTTGTTGCTGCTTGACTGTTGCTGTAACTGATCATTTCCATTCTCATTTCTGTCAAATATTCAGGTACACTACTTTGAACTGCCCCTGATGTATACATTGAAGTTGGAATGGAGTGTTTCAAGGATCTGTTTGTTTGATTGAAGGCCACTTGTGTTTTGTTGTAGTGTTCTATTATATGTCTGGTAGCTAGTTATAATTCAGTAGACTTGTTTAATTTGAGTAGTTTATGTGACTGTTAAATCAGAGTGAAGTTTTCATTACAACATATGAACTCAGATTTGATTTGGTTGAGATGTTAGTCAAAAGTTCAACCTGTGAACTGGGTTGGTAGTATTCATATTACTTGTTAGCAATTTTTGATCCTGCTAGGTACAATTGGGTTGTTCTGCATTTGAATAGAAGTCTTAGATATCACTGATATGTGCATTGAATTGGTATTGGCAAATTAGTGTTAAAATTTACCTGAATTGAATTGATTCATCCTAGACTAGTAGTTCATGACAGTTAATTAGGCTTCCAGTTTGAAAACATCTTTCGCAATTACGCTGTATATGGATGTGGTTTGCGGCTCGACGTTGGCTTCATAGCCAATTGATTTTGTATTGTTCCTGCTGGATTCGATTCCTAGATTTTGGCATCACATGCCGCCCTGAAATCGCCCTCTACTTCCACTGGGCCGGCCTGTTTGATTTGGGCCTGCGGAGTATTAATAAAGCCCAGTTCTGTTTTTGACAAAATTGATGACCTGAGAATTGCGTCACAGGTTTAGAATACCCCACTGGGGTGCAATATTTGCTCGGAAATATAACTTAGTCCAATTTTAATTCAATAAAACTTGGCCATGGGGTTCGATCCCTGGGTCTATACAAGTGCAGCTCAAGTTATTTCAAATAATTTGGGCAATCTTTAGGCCGATTGACTGTGGCCGTGAAAACTTTTAGTTCACAACGTGCCTATTTTTAATCTGGTCCCAAGGCCAATTTTCTCGTTTACCTATTTCTGGGTTGTTGAAACTCGGGTTGAAATTCACTAGCCTTAACTAATTAGGATTTTTCCCTTCATTTTAGAGACGAATTTAAACTAGATTAAATGCGTTAGTTGCTTTAGTTTGGGCCTTTTTATAAACATAAATGAGCACGAGCCTCGCAAATAAAAATACAAAGCCGCGGGGCCCTCAATAAATTGCTACAAAAATACTTTAAGAATTCGGTTGAACCGTTTAGCAAATTTCCACGGTTTTCCCAAAGATATTAAAAGCGTAGCTGCTTTAGGCGCGTATTTAATAATATTACCTTCCTGAATGCGTGTGCCATTTATTATGACCCAAATCTAAATCTTCAATGAGTGAAATGACTTCAAAAGCAACGGCGTGCACTGGTGTAACGTGGTTCGAATTACATTTTTATCGACGTTGCAATTCTTATTAAAAAGACATAAGTAAAAGGGTTAAAGATAAAAGGCACATAGGTTAGAATGATGTTTTAAAATAGGTAACAAGCAATACCAACAGTTGATGCGACGTGCTTGAAACCACGGAATCCGGAATGCCTAACACCTCTCTTCCGCGTTAACTAGAATTCCTTTACTCGGAGTTCTGGGTTCGCGGGTATGTTAACAGAGTCATAATTTCCTCGGATCGGATCAACCGGTGACTTTGGGACACCATTAATCTCCCAAGGGCACTCTGAATATTAAATAATAAATCCCCTTCCCGACTGTCCTTTTAATTGGAAAAAAACTCCTTTACACCCTCACCGGTGTTAGCGAAAAAGGGCAGGCTGTGACAGCTCTGGCGACTCTGCTGGGGATCAGAACCCAGAACTTTGGTTTCAGGGTTCAGAATTCGAGCTTAGATATATTGTTGTATTTGGCTTTATCTGATTTTCTAACGATTTTCATTGCTAAATGTGCAAAATGTTGCTTTTTACCCGCTTTGATATTATTCTGAACTGATTATAAACTTGTGCGCAACCCTTCTCTTACTCACCTCCGGGATGTGCTTACTGGTTGAGACTCCCTATTCTGTTAGTGTCCAATACCCTGAAATAAGAACGAGGCCGGGACAATTACTTAAGCCGCATGGCCCTTTTTGGTTCCCGTACGTGAGCCCCCTCCTGACTCGAGTTGCTCCGCTCGGGTACACCAGTTAGAAACATCATACCCAGGTTTTGACACCTAGAATAACTTGAGCTTACCATGCCGGATCCCTAGTAAGGAACGCTTATCTGCTTTCACGTGCATATTACTTAGGGTACTCAAACATAGGGGTTGGGTCCGTCTAGGACAGTGTACCCGGAATAACATGGACCAATCCTGATACATTCCTACTTGAATGATTTATTTGTTTTGGACCTCGCATGTCTGACCGGCTTTGAATATCTGAAAAAAAAATTGAAAAAAAAACAAAAGAGAGAAAAGAGAAAATAAGCAGTGTAGAGTTAATTTCTATATAGAAACCACAATGTCCAAAGTAGTGCCGCAAATGCTCCGAATTTTTGAGAAAATTGAAAAAAAAAGAAAGAAAAAATGGAAAAGAAAACAAAAAGAGTTTTATTTTCTATTAGTTTATTTTATTTTTGCCTATGAAAGAAAATATTAAAAAAGGAATCTTCTTTCAGAAATAGTGTATTTGCCAACAAAAACGAAAAGAGTCTGTTTTTCAAAATAGTTAGATTTAATTGCCCGAACATACGCTGCGTTTGATTCTCACTCGGATGTGAGATACGTAGGCAACCTCTCGGTTCCAACCTCCCCTTTTCAAAAATAGCCAAAAAATTGCCAATTTTTTAATTTGTCATTGAATAGTCGGGTGCCGCCCATTCTTGTTTAAAATAAGCCGAATGCCCCACAAAAGGGCGCCGGAAGTATGTTTTTGCAAGAACAGGCCACCCCCGATCATTTTTTAAACAATAGCAGCACAGCCATTAAAATGTATCGCAATACCGGCTGTTTGCTTTAAATTTGGAATTTGAACAGAGATTGTGCCATTTTTCTCTTTTAGGTCAAAATAAGTGATTAAACATCACCTTAATAATATGTGCAGGATGAGCACGACTCCAAATGAATTATTTTCCAATCATGCATTAAATCCCTTTGGGAGTTACCGTCTGTGGTGGAAACGATTTAGGCGCGAGAAGGCAAGACGCAGTCAAGAAACATTTGAAAGGGCTTATCGGTTTTGCTCGATATTGGCTCGGGCATGATATTATTAGAGCACTGGTTAACCTGTTGGGACCCAGCACAAATGTATTCCATCTTTTCGGACTTTGAGCTTACCCCGACATTAGAAAGAAATAGCTGGCTTACATTGGAAAGGATTGAGCGTTCCGTTGAGCATAAATACTTGGTTGCCCCCAGAGTTGTAGCCGTGCACAGATTTTCTAGATTCTTTAAGAAGTCCGACAACCGTCCATACACGATCTGGCAAATGGCTTATTGTACTCTGAGCTTCAATATATTATCGGATCAATGGACCATATCGGGGGTTCAAAACCCGAAAGTAGATATGTAGCAAAGGAAACCGCCAGAAGTGGGAGGGAGTAAACGACGTTCGCCTTTATGGTGGCTTCCTGGGGCTTTTTAGTATTTCCAAGGAAGGATGGGGAAATTGACATAAAATAGCTTGGGGTTTCGTCACGCACGTTTAATTTACTCAAAGCCAAAGATACACTTGCAACCTATTGGATATGGCCAACATCTTCGTGCTCTTACAGCTGCAAGGGCCGGGAGCTATTCTTCGAGGCGGTTGCAAGTCTAATTGTCACAGAATGTGGATACGAGCATCTGTGTCATCGTCCTCAGTTTTTTGAGCTACGGTGTTCCAGAAAAAACATGCATTACAAGGATTTTACACAAGGATTAAAGGAGAAATGAAAATCACAAGAATTGCAGAGGCCCGACCGAAGCCAAAGAGTCACAGGTTGGACAACATATTTTCGGTCCCTCACCGCTAGCCACAATAGAGTGGGAACTTGGCGGATGGTTAACCCATGTTGATGAAAATCGTATATATGCCGGCAGCCTGACCACATTTCCTTCTGATGGGGCTTAGACCAGCATTCAGCCCTTACGCACACGTACTCGCACGTGTTGAGACAGGCTCGGGGAGATGCAGATAGTTACTCTAGGATGATGATCTTAGTTCGCAAGTTGTTGAGATTGGCCCTGAATGGCCAGTTTCCTGATAGCAATGGTCCGCCACAGTCTGGAGCGAATTTCGATATTTGACGGCAAACACTTCTGTGTTCGAGCATCGAGCCCAAAGAGAAGTGTCGCGCTGATAATCAGCTATGGCATAGAAGGGACGTTGCATTCGGAAAAGACCCGGCTAAGACAAGCCTCCACATCGCAGAATTGTTGATCCATCACAAGAACAGTGGGGGGGCCTTGTTACTAAAGAAAATGAGTATAGGGCCCCCGCCATAGGAGCATTGGAAAAACAGGTCCAAGACTCCGATTTTGAAAAGTAGCTTGCAAGGCCGCGGCAGATGAAGTGTGAGAAAAAACAATTTGGCCAAAGAGAACATGAAGCCTTACGGGTCCAATCCAAAAAATGAAGTGTAGAGGCTGCCGATAATCCTGCAGGAGTGCCAAAGATGCAAGCTTATTGCAAATCGTAAGGCAAAAGCGTGAAGCCCGACTACAGTTTGACCGCAACACCAAGCAGGAACAAGGACATTCAAGGCGGCTCCGAATGCAATTGGCTCTACAATGCAGAAGAAGGCCCGCATGATTAAACATGTTAAAGGAAGAATTATGACAATGAGGTCACCATGATTTAATAAAAAGTCATTGCACAGAAAACAGAATGATCAAACAGGCAAAAAGAATTCACAAAGCTCCGAAACCATTAGAAACTTCGTTACCAATGGCATTGGCACAGTTAGAATGGAGCTTGCAACAACTCCGGAGACAAGCCAGGCGACTGCCAGGCAGACTTTTGGAGGCTAGACCAACAGAGTAGGTGCGGTTTGTCTTCAAGAGAAAGGAAGAATCCGAGAGAGCAATCGTAACCTGTTGCTCAACTCCACTACTAAGAAATGTCAGATGTGCGAGAAAAAAAAAACATGACCCGTACCACCTTCTTTGCATCAGTTAATGATATTTGTGAAGCAGATAAGAACGACATGGACTAGACTTTCAAAGGGAACTGCATATAGGCCGCGGCCGAGCACCGATATCATGTCCCGCCGGGCACCCAGGAGCTTTAAGTATTCGTAATTGTCTTTGAGCTTCTTGCATCTCCTTATCTTTTACTAAAAAGAAAAGTCTTGTTTCGACGTCCTGTTTCCTTTTATGCCAGTTACGGTCCATTTGGTTTCTCTTTTCACCGAGTCCCTTGCTATCTCCTCTTCGTCTTAAACAGACAGTCAGTTAGATTGAATCTGTTATTTGTTTTGAAATTAGATAGGGATGATGGGAGTTGGTAGTTCTAGAGTCTGTCTAGTTAGTTTTGAGTCTTGTAATAAACAGATTTGCTAATCAAATAAAATTGAATTACAAAAAATATCCTGCTCCTACTTTGCATTTATTCTTTCTACGACTACGCTTGGTCTGTTCACGCAGGTCGTGATACGTAGGCAATCTCCATAGGATTCGACCATTTCTAAATAAAAAAGGGAAAACCAGAAAGGAATGATACCAAACAGGGGAAAAACCAAATGAAAGAGAACCAAAGAGGAGAAGCATAAACCAAAGTGAAAAGATAGAGATGGAAACTAATTGCGCAAAGATAGGGAAATAAAGCGGAGATAACGCATTGTGAATGAAATAGAGGCAATAATAGAGACGTTTGACTGCTTTAGGTGCACCACCATCAATTGCGGTTTATCTATTTGTTTAATGCCCTAACCGCTAACCAAGTTGTTGTTGATGAGTTTCAGATAGGTGTTTAAGCTACTGGCATTCTGGCAAGCCACATCCTTACAACACCCTCCAAAGACAAGTCAACATTGGACCAATCTAGATTTAGAAGCAAGCATTGTTGACCCATCCAGAGAGGAGGAGGCGTGAGACGTTAACATAATGAGAGAAAGATAGTATAAAACTTAAAGCAAACAAATGCCGAAGATGTACCATGGCCCTGGTCGAAGAGGCACTCCACCACCAGTCTATCCCGCCAACCCCAATACTCCCACTTTACCAGCCTCAACCCCAAGATCCTCCCACAGTGGAACTCATCTTCGCCGCTTTCCCTACTTACCAACGTACTACGGAACCACCTCTCGAAAGACACACCACCACCACCACTCTAAACAAATTCCATGGTCTCCAGCCACCAATTGCTCCAGTATCTTTGGCGCCTCCACCTGCCACATTGCCAAGAGATCTTCCAGTGAGCCATTGTTTCCAACTCACGACAGCCCAGTTACTACCCTTCCCGATGCCTCACTTCAAAGCTCCTGAGCCGTTATTCCTACACTCCTCGCTTTGAGCTCCCGGGTGGAAACTGATAAGCCACTTAAGGACCGCGAACAGGAGAGAGTAAGTTTCGAAAAGAACAAAAGCCTGGAGCAATCCTTCAGGAAACATGCAAGGATTTGGGTGGCCAAGATCAGTGTGCGGCCTATAAGATTTATGCTTGTTTCCCGAATGTCCAAGCTGCAGCAGGGTTCAAGTTACCAAAGTTTGAATTCTGTAATGATGGCCATGTGATTCGGTGCACTTGAGGGATTTCTGCAGCAAGATGAGGGGGAGCTGGGGGAAAGAATGAAGCTTTAATGGCGTTACTTTAGTCAAAGGCTTAAGTGAAGCAGCGCCCTAGAACCCTTGGTATAACGACAAGATCATGCTCGGTGGTACACATGGGACGCACCTGGCTCAAGCATTTGCTATGTCATTTTCAATACAATCTCGAAATTTTCCGACCATTGTCATTGAACCAAAATTGAGAAGAAGCCGGAGAAAAGCTATTAAGGAGAGTGCGGTTTTCCGTTGGAGAGAACAGGCAATAGCAAGAGTTGATCCTGCTCGTAGAAGAAATTGGAGTTGATTAATCTCCGTTCATGCTTTGGAGAGCCAAACTTTACTATAGTCATCTGGTGTCCGCGGTGGGGAAAACTTTCAATGAGGTTCGTTAAAGATGGTAGGTATGGGTGGAAGAGGGTCTCAAGTCTAACAAAATTATAGCTATTTCGGACTCAAAAGAACTACGCAGGGCTATCAAAGCGGCACCGGGTAGTGGGAAAATCATATATATATGGAAAGAGGAAGTGCGGTGGTAGTGGAAGTCAAAGGGTCTGGTCCAGTCGAGTCCTGTCACACCATATTCATCACCAACCTCGCTCCTCACTTTCCAAGCCTTACCATCGTATTATGGCACCAGCATATTACCCACCTCCTACTCCCCATTTCTCTCATCTGCCCCAGACATACCCGCCAACCCCGGCTACGCCATCGGAAGGTTGGCGCACATACTCCCACAATACTTACCCATCTTCAAAAACGCTTACCCACACCCCCAAGACACCAACAGACATCGCCCGCTGGAACCAGGCTACCGCACCCAATTCCGCATTTAAAAAATGCATAGGTTGCCAAAAGAAGAAACTTTTACTCCCTTGGGTGGATCTTTATAAACAGCCTGTTACACAGATAAGGGCAGTTAGGCATTGTTGATCCCGATCCGAATCCAAATTACCCAAAAACCCTCCCCCAAGGAACCTGACCATCTCAGCATAAGCTGGTGAGTATTGCTCTTGGAGCGCCTGGACATGACACGGAGACAATGTTGGCATCTGAACCGCAAACATTCAGGAACTCATTTGCATACAAGGAGAATGAGGTGAGCTCCGGAGACTCCCATATCAGCAGAATCCCGCTACCAATTCATCATGCAGGCCTCACATGATCGAGTTAGTGCAGAAAGCTGAGAATACAAAAAGCCCGTCCCAGACTATGATGGATGATTAAGGCAAGTGAAATAAAGCAATGAGTACAATTGTTGATGGGAAGCCCTGGTCGCAGTGGGCCGGACAGATCAGAGAACCAGTTGACTATAATAGAACCAGAGGCCTGTTAAGGGTGGACCAAATACCAGGAAGCAGTTGTTTAAGCCTGTGTTGGTTGTAACAAGAGCGCTCGAACAGAAGCCATTATCATTAAGCAGTGACCCAGTTGCCTGTGGTTAGTGCAGAAAGCATGTCCCATGGAACTATGACAGAGACATATGATGTACCAAGGAAAGGAGTTAAAGAAGAAGTTGTGCGAAACTCATGGGTTGACTAGATCAGGAGGTGCTTTGCCCACTGAAGAATTGAGAAGTGTTAAAGCACTAAAGACAATTCTGGCACCGACAAAGCAGGGCTGTACGTTGAAAGAAAGAAGTAAGAGTTCCTTAAAAGAATGAAGGCCTCAGGACTTAATTCGATTATCTCTCTTCTTTTTTTT
>NC_032000.1:13158475-13179049 GCF_001879085.1 Nicotiana attenuata | reverse complement strand
TCATCTGTGAATCATCTTGACCGGCAAGATTTAGCAAAACAAATTTTTGAAGGTGAAACAGGGTAATCATTGCTGATGATGAGTTGCCATTTGGAATGGAACTGAACATAATAGGACCGCCCCTTTACCTCACACGTGAAAGTGTAAACATGGCACGTAGTGTGACTCGCGGTGCTAATGATAATGGGTCTTAGTGCAAACATGTTGCCCTCCTTCCACCCTAGTAAAAGTTGAAAGTTCGACAGGGAAAGAATTCATAAAAATAGCATACTGTGTACGGGATGACGCGGCGCGAGGGAACAGACACAGCTGAGGCAGATACTTGTGTTGGGACGCTAACAAACTCAGGACGGTGGAATCCTCCTATGGGTCTTCAACGTGCTCGATAGTCCAGTGTTTATCCTTCACCAATCTTGTTATTGGGACGGCCCTGCGATTCATCGACAAAGCCCGCAACATACCGTCTACTTGCATCAAATGGTCAAATCTTGACATGGGCATCGACAGGAGATCGTACGGTGTGCCACAGAAGGACAATTCTGGGTCAATTGCTCATTCACATCCTTCGAGGAAGTTTGACAAATGACAAAGGCTATCCGTGGCAGTACCAAAGTCAGAATGGATCACCATGCCAGTGATTAAAATCCCGGAAGAGGAGCAGTGAGTTCCTCATTGCCAAACAGATCAGGCCTATCCCGTATCTGTTATTGGTAGCCATCAGAGATGATAAGGAATGGATTCTTTGCCCGGAAGGCATGTTGGCGTCTTCACCATACAGGCGATCAATTACAGCCAGTGTTCTCTTGCCTCGGAAAATTGGACACTTCGGCAGCGTTTCAAACCCACTACTGCTGACATAAAGAGAAGAGAGCCATAAAAGATGAAAAAGAGAGTGTGGGACCCTCCAAAACCCATCATCGGCCTCTCCCGTTCCTCTCGCTCCGCCTTCCGGTTTACTAAACGCACAGCCCCACACAGCAAACAGCACTTTTACCAAATTCATATGGTGATAGAACGCCGACAAAGGAAACCGTGATCGAAAAGTTTGAAAAGGTGCTTCGAGGGACACGTGAATTATGGTGGAACCAGCGCGAAGGTCCGAGTAAAGTCTGGTGATGCAGTTCCGTGGGTCTCCAGGCCAAGCTCAATAACTGGGAAGCTACTCATCTTCCCAATCGAAGAGAAAGATCGTAAACGAGGTAGGATTCCACGTTTCCCCTTGATACTTATCCTCTCTGCGAGATATCTCAAACTGGAATTCATTCCCAGCAAGCGTCTGTAATTCAAAGATCTTCCTACTCATTCCACACCGCCTTCCATTTGTCATCGAGCCTTAAACCTGTATCTACAATTTCTATTGAAATGCACACCTTCCTTCTCTCTCATCCCTTGATAGCCTTTATTTTGTTTCTCTTTTCTCACTTCATTTTACAGTCCAACTTTATGCTGGTTTCAATGTTGTGTCATGCACGAGGAGTTCTCCGGCCTAGTCTTGATAATCAATATGAAATAGTATACAAGAAAATTGAGTGTGCATGCGCGAGACAGGAATACGATGACGAGAAGCTTTGGAAGAAATCAGTAAAGAAATTAAATCAATTTGAGGAAAAAACCCAAACCCTAACTTGAATGACAAGATCCCGGCAATCAATCTAGGGGACCAGGAAAATATTCGGAAACAAAAAAAGTTGTCCATTTGGAAGCCCCGCTCAGGGGGAGAAGAAACTTAACATTGTTGATTGGTGCAGTACAACAAGACTGTTTTCGCACAAATGTTCATATGATGATCATGTACGCCCAGGTTGAGTACCGGATCTGAGTGGTTCCACAATTGCCCATTTATTCGGAATGCCCCCCTGTCAGCGAAGTTGACGGAAATCAAAACATGAATCAGCGTGAAAATTACAGGAAGAGGTTACTAAGCCCAGTTATGCAGGCGAAGGTTCATACGGGTACTCGATATTCCTACCGGGTAGCTAAATTGTGGTCCAGTACCAAAAGAAAATAGGGAAGACCAGAGAAAATATGTGTTGCATTACCGTGATCATCCAATAACGGCGACGCCAAGGGACACACATTCCCAAACTCCCCAAACATCCCATATATTGAATTGACAATTGTGCCAAACATGAGAAAATGGTTCCTTTCGTGGATTGTTATGCGGGCGCTATCACCAGATTTTAATGGATGAGGCGCAGGATGCGGCAAAAGCACGACATTCATCACGCCCTTGCGGGAAGCGTATCGTTAACCAGGGTCAGTTCCATTTGGTGTTGAAGAACGCAGGGGGGCAACGTATTGAGGGCAATGGACCACCATGTCCATGACATTGAGTACACAGGAAATCGAGGGTCTATGTGGACGACGTGATCATTAAAGTCGAGAACAAATGTGACCATGTTAGGATTTGATCGGAAATTCTTCCCAGAGGACTCCGCAGGTACAACCTCAAACGTTAATCCTCGCAAATGTGCCATTTGGCAGGGTTATTTTTTTTTTTTCCCAATCGGGGGCGCAATTGTTCGGGAATTTGTGGTGAGTCCGTGAGATTACTTGAATTAGACCCGTCTAGATCAAACCATCCGGAGATCGCCTCCACCGCCCGCCAATCAGGAACAAGAAAAGACATGTTGATAGCCTTTGACCTTTTCGGCAAGAGTTGAATACTCCCATACCAGCAGGCTTCAAATTGCCCAGCTACAACTACTTGTGAGGCCCATTATTAAGCTGCTACAAGAAAAGATGCTGCGGTCAAGATGGCACAGACGAATGTCACAGCAGCATTTGGACAAGATTAGACCAGTATTTGGCTTAGTCCAGCCTGTGTGTCCCGCCAGAGCCAGGAAGGCCTTGATCCTTTACCTGACTGTTTGGGACCAACAATTCTTTTTGGTTGTGTACCATCCGGCCACCACCAAGGCCCAAGCATGACATCACAAGAAGGAACAACGCAGGCATTACTACTCCACCAAGAAGTTCACATCATATGAGGTAAAGATACACTCAACTCCAACGAGACCGTGTTAGTGCTTTAACCGAACACCCACACGGCCTACGACGCATCAAAGTTTGATAACTTACTTGTCAGGCATATATACCCATCTACTCTCTCAGGTTGACCCATTGATAGTATATGTTATCAAAAAGCCCCATGCCCACAGGGAGGGCTGGAGAAATGGCAAAAATCCCTTTGCTCTACAGAGCTCTTGATATTGGTCTACTGGACTCCAGACTGCAATGAAAGCACAAGCGCTGGCCACCTGATTCATCTTAGCTGAAGAATCCCGCTTGATGATTCAAATATGAGGCCTTTGACCAACACTACTTCCACCGGACAACGAGGACCCGAACCTTACAACCAATAATGCTATGAAGAATTAGGAACAGGTCGACGAAGCCTGGATGGAAACTTTTCTTCTGATGGAGCTGCAATGCCAAAGGGTGTCGGACATAGGAGCCAGTATTGATTTCTGACGACAGGGCAGCACTACCCTGTCACTGCCTCAACTTCGTTATTCTATTGCAACCGAATAACATGGCGGAGTCGAAAGCATGTATCCTAGGATATGAGATGCTATAGACCATGAGTGCTAACCAGGAAATCTTCGGTCATGGGACTCGGATCTTCTTGTACACCAGATTCACGGGAGAGTGGAGACACGAGATATTGAAGGACTCACAACCATTACCATACCCGGCTCAGTCGCTGCCATGAACTTCGTCAACGGTTCTCAGATCAAATAGATGTCAAACACATTCCAAGGCATGCACAATCGAGGTTTGCCGACAGCTTTGGCCCCCACATTATGGCCCCGTCAATGTATGACATCCAATCCGGAACCCAAGGCTTACGCTGGATCCATACAGAAATTCAGGTTCGAACGATCAGGCATGCCCTATTGTAAACTGTAGAGTGGAGGAATAGTTTGATGCTGAGCCATGGCTTTCCATTGAATAAAGAAATCTCCGGGGGGAGTATACCGACCCAGCACAGGGATCCAAAAGAGGCAATTCGACGCTTGTCAAGCGCGATCTTCTTTCTTTCAGTCCGGAGGTTGTTTGTACAAGCGAACCCAGATCTCTGGGTTATGGGAGCTTGCCATTATATGCCCAAACAGGCGGTAAAGTTTATCATGGCCTGAAAGGGTACATGCGAGAGTGTGGACCTCATATGAGTGGATATATGTTATATGAGCCACAAGGAAGATCCTCCGAGCAGGTTCATCATCTGGACCTTACTTACTGGAACGGGACTCTGCCATCAGTGGCGTGCGGCAAAATGTCAATCAATGTTCGATACAACGGAGATTTGATTCATCTCACCATCTGAATGGGCCCCATACAATCGTCAGCACCCATGCCTCACCGTTCGTTGCCTGGGGAAGGGATTTGTTATTGGTACCGATGAGCCAGCAGCCTCAAAATGGCATTAGAGTTCATTTTGGTAGCTATTGATCTATTTCACTCAAATGGATGGAGGCAAAAACCTTTCAAATCCGTGACTTAAGAAGGCAGTTGTCGATTCTCTACATTTCAGAAATATCTATTGCCGGTTTGGGATCCGAAGGTAATTCATCACAGATAATTGGGGCCAATCTCAATAGTCATTGTTGACTGGCCTGAGACATCGCCAGCGAGTTTAAGATCATGCCCGCAATTCCACCCCATATCGTCCCTTAAGGGCAAATGCCGGCGGTCGACAGCAGCTAACAAGAATATGCAAGAAGAGGTGACTTCGGAACTAGTAAGAAACACGGGTCAAGCTCAATGGCATGAAAAGCTACCTTTTTGCTTTGTTAGGCTATCGCACTACTGTTCCGCACTTCAGTTAGGAGCGACTCCCTATTCATTAGTGTTATGGAACCGACCACCAGCAAGTCGACAGCGTGCACCATGAGCGTTAAAAATCCCGTTTCCCTGCCGATCATCGCGAGGCAAGAAATTGATTGATGCATGAATGGGATTAAGCCCGCCTGGAACAACTAAGTTTCTGACTTGATGCAGAAGCGCAACCTTGGCAGCAGTGTGTCACGGTCAATGCTGTACCAACAGAGAAAATCGGGCAGAGCAGAACAAATATAACAAACGAAAAGTGCTGTCCGCGAAAGGTCGAAGTAGGACAGTTGGTGCTGAGACGATATCCTACCTCATTGGGCTGAGGCAAAGAAAGTGTCGCCCTAAACTGGCAGGGGCCATTTGTCGTGTACCACCGAGTTTTGCAATCCAATGAGCCGACTTGAATAATCTAGACGGACGTGGAAGGAAAATGCTGTAGAAATGGCTATCAATTCATGATTGCAGTCAAGAGATAACTTATGGTATGATTTCTTACCTTTGGTACATGATTGTTATTCGGACATGTTTTGAGATTGAAAGATGAAGGCATTTTTGCATTCTGCTATCCAAACACTTTATCTCTTTGTTTATCCCTTTGAGCCTTATTATATTTTCTTTTCGTATTCCCTCTTTCGGAAATCCAACAACAAAACTTGAGAACTCGAACGGGGAAATCAAGTGGGGAAAGCAAGAAAGAAAAAAGAAAAGAAAAAAAAAAAATGAAAAAAAAAGAAAAAAAAAAGAAAAAAAGAAGAAAAAGAAAAAGAAGGACGGGGAAAAGAAAAGAAGAATAGTAAAAAGAAACATCGCACGATGAAGCTGATCTTATAACTTTTTGCAACAAAAATACGTTTGACTTGACTCCCGAAAGGTACGTAGGAGCACTTCACTGAGGTTCAGTCACAACAGAAGAAAATCCAAGAATCCCAAGAAGGAAACATGGCGGCACGAAGTTATGGTTTGGTTGCAAGAGATACTGATTCCGAAAGTTGTAATGTTGCACACCCACAATTTGAATTATTTTTGAGCTTTTTATACCTTATCCTTTTCTAAAAACCAAACCAAAAGCCACATACCCGGCGTCCAAAAGAAAGACCTTCTGATCAATTTCAAGAAACTGTCAATACGGGCAGGTAAAGCGACTCATGTTTGGAGGACAACACTTCTGTGACAGAAGGGAAAATGATTAAAAATGAGAGAGTCTTTATCGGTTTGAAAAACCCTCACGGCACCGTAAGCGAGTGTGAGTTTGAGAGATTATTAAAAATAAGAGAGTCTTATTGGTGAAAACCCTACGGGCACCGGTAAGGCGAAAAAGTGAGTTTTTTAGTTGGGCAAATGAAAGAAGTTTGTGTTAAAAATTGTTTGAAACATGGCAAAACAAGCAAGGTTTGGGTTTGGCGAGAGTCGGGCACGAAAGTATGAGACAACAAATGTGGTTAATGATAATTGATTTGGCTTGGACAGACTAGCTGGAATCCAAAATTGCACGGCACAATCAATGGAATCAGCCTTTCCCGCTCAGTTAAGTCCTATCCTTTTTCTCCTTCATTACCAAACTCATTCGTTTTCAGAGTTTTTCTATCCTCAAAACCTTCGAGGTCATTGGCATTTCATTCTCTTTAAGTCCTGTCTATAAGATGCTTTAGTGGTCAGTTCTATTCAAAACAAAAAGAAGGAGTCAAAGCTAACTACTCACGCTTCCCAGTAGATGGCACAACAAGGTGGGGACATGTCAAAAGAGAGTAAAACATGGAGGACCAATGAAAATCAGTGAATAATCAGATGGTGTGAGGGAGAAAGCAAGGTTCAAAAGAGGGACAGAAAACACCAAACAGTAATGACGAGGTAAACATGTGGGTCATCAAGATCAGAGGGCTTGGAAAGTCCAATTTGGGAACTCGTAAGACAAATCAAAGGCAAGTCAAAGAACGCAAGTCAGAAGCAAAGTTGGAAGCGGGACGGCTATGCCAAGAAGATTGCCAGCAAGCTAACCACCATTTTTACATTAACCAAATTTTATCTTTGGATTGGAACAGGGCAGAAAATTTTCTTTTTTTGTTTATTTTGTCGCAGTCAGGCGCCCACGCTGAAAGAAACAAGGGAATACATTCAAGTTCAGCAATCAGGCAGCCCACTTGGAGAACAAGGAAGTACAAATCCAAATTTTAGCTTTTTAATTTTTAATATTGATAATATGTCTGTAAGGCCCAGTTTACCAAACTTGGGCATGAAATTTGTCTTGTGTTTTATTTTTGTTGCCAGTCAGGCGCCCACCTGTGAGAACAAGGGAATACATTTCAAGTGCAGCCAATCAGGCGCCCACCTGGAGAACAAGGGAAACATTTCAAGTGCAAGCATCAGCGCCCACTGGAGAACAGGGGAATACATTTCAAGTTTCAGCAAATCAGAGCAGCCACTGGAGAACAGGAATACATTTCAATATTCAGCAATCAGGCGGCCCCACCTGGAGAACAAGGAATACATTTCAAATCTTCAGCAATCAGGCGCCCACCTGGAGAACAAGGAAATACATTTTAAATTTCAGCAATCAGCGCCCCACCTGCGAGAACAACGGGAATACATTTCAAGTTTCAGCAATAGGCGCCGCCACTGGAGAACAAGGGAATACATTTTTAAAATTTCAGCCAGAATTTCACGGGCCCCACTGGAGGAAACAAAGGAATATATTTCAATTTCAGCAATCAGTGCGGTCCCACTGGAGAACAAGGAATACATTTCAAATTTTTAAGCCAATCAGGCGCCCACCTGGAGAAATAAGGGAATTACATTTCGAATTTAATGCAATCAGGCGCCCACCTGTGGAGAACAAGGGAATACATTTCAAGTTTCAGCAATCAGGCGACCCACTGGAGAACATAAGGGACATACATTTTAATTTATTGCAGCAATCAGGCGACCCACCTGAGAGGAACAAGGGGAATACATTTCAAGTTTTCAGCAATCAGGCGGTCCCCCATGGAGAAAAGGAATACATTTCTAATAATTTCAGCAATCAAAGGCGGCCCCACCTGGAGAACAAGGGAATACATGTCAAGTTCACAATCAGAGCGCCCGCCTGGAGAACAGGGAATACATGTCAAGTTCAGGCAATCAGGCGCCCACTGCAGAGAACAGAGGAATAACATTCCAAGTTGTCAGCAATTAAGGCACCCACCTGGGGGAGAACAAGGAATACATTTTAAGTGCAGCGGTCAGGGCGTCCCACCTGGGAGAACAAGGGAAGTTACAATTCAAATTTTAGCTTTCCAAATTTTAGAGTGTTGTTGTAACATTGATGCGCCAGCCCCCAAACTGGGGCAGAAAATTTTTTTTTGTTTGTCCTATTTTTGAAATCAGGAGACCGCCTGAGAAACAGTAGGCATTATTTCAAGTTTTAGCAATCAGGAGCCCGCCTGGAGACAGATGGCATTTGTTATCAAGTCTTTTAGAATCAGGAGCCCGCTTGGAGAACAGAAGGCATTTATTTTTCAAGTGTTTAGCATCAGGAGCCCGCCTGGAGAAACAGAGGCATTTATTTTCAAGTTATAGTTAATCAAGGAGCCCGCCTAGGCAGAACAGAGGCATTTATTTTCAAGTTTTAGCACATCAGGGGCCCACCTGAGAGAACAAGGAATATTTCAATCTCTCAGCAATCAGGATCCCGCCTGGAGAACAAGGGAATACTTTTTAGCGTCCTGCAGCAGGAGCCCACCTGGAAAAACGGACACATGTTTCAAGTGGTAACAATCAAAGCATCATTCGGAGGAATGGCAGCAGCATATCGCCAATCACAATGCAAAACAACAACAGGAAATGAACCATCGGAAGATTACAAGATACAAGTCAAGGCAACAAAGAACAAGTTAGAAGAATAGATAGGACCCTCTAGTAATTCGTAGATCATAGCTTAGGCTAGTTCTTTTCATTTAACACGGCTGTAATAAGGAGGTCAGCGGCAACAGTGGCAACACAACAGCAGAAAGTCGCAGCTCTCTTCGTAGTGCCCAACGCTACCAGAACATTCCCGATACTACAACTCTGACCTCGATTCCTTGCTTAGCCATGGCGCATATCGTAGGCCAACCCTTTGAAGCACGGGTTGGCGTCGTCCAACTCTTTTTAAAAAAAACATGCTTCACACAGGAATTCGCGAAACGGGCAAAATCGCTCGTTTCGCTTCAATTATTCTTTGCAACGAAAAACTCTTCGTTGTGTTCCCGGGCAAAGACGGGCCAGCTGTGAGCACGTGAATTTTTGGCACCTAAGCAATAATTACCAAAATTTCAAACCAAAATAATTCTTCCTTATATATTTATAATGTTTTCGTGGAATTTATCGTCACTTTTGGTAATTGTTGCATTTTTATTTTGCACTTTAATTTCATATGAAATACACAAAAATATAGATCGACATTTTTAGGCATTTATAGGATTTAATTTTTATATTTTCAGTATTTACAATCTGTTTATAGAACAAATGTTAAGAAAAAACAAAAAGGTCCATTTGCAGTTTTTGGCTGATTGAGTTTGCATTTGCTCTTTAGGAATTAATTAGGAATATACATTGTTTAAGGAGTCAATTTGTTTTCTAGTTTATTGTAGAATTTTATAAAATAGATTAAATAAATACTAAAAAATACATATTTAAAAATAATCAATACAAGCCAAGGAAATACAATACAAAACAAATGGGTCTCATAAAATGCCCCAATTGGGCCAAAGAATGGTTTAGCCCACCCCACATCCCTCCAAAACCGGACCAAACACTGCCCAAACGCCCTGGCCGTCCAATTGCCCCATACTTCAAAACGACGTGTTTGACGTCTGTTTAATCAGAATGGACCGTCCATTCCCCCAAATCCACATGGCCACGATTGTATCTCGAATCTAATAAAACGTCCGAAAATCATACAAAAATACTAAACATCTAACCCATCTTCCTCGTTACTCCCTGTTAACGCCGGACGTTGCCCCGCGCGTCCTCCTCCCATTCCCGTCCGCTCCGCCTAGCGCCGCCGGCCGGAAATCGCCGGCCACGTGCGTGACGGCGGGCGATGCTCCGATGGCCACAAAATTAACACCCTAGAACCACCGTTCTCTCCTCTTTCCCAACCCCCATCTAGTTTATCTCGAATCCCATCCAATCGCCTCGAATCATCAGATCTTAATTTTTTTCGGCATGACTCAAACTCCTTCCAAACCACCCAAATTAACACCCTGATACCTTCTCTTCTTCCTTTATCCAAACCCCCCATGAGCTATTCTATCTCGAAATCTGTCCGGAGCTCTGCAAACTATTGATATTGACAATTTTTACGGTCAAAGCCAAAGTAAACCCCAATCGAAGCCCAGATTTAACACTTTCATAAGAAACCGCATGGTTTCCCTATCAGACCCCATGGGCGCCTTGGCTCAAATGTGACCGGAACATGTCGAATATCGATTTTCAGTTTTCCGGCGGAAACCCCTAGATAAGTTTTTTCTTTCAACGTTTTTCCTCTCTTTGTTTAATTTTATGTCTTTTATGCATGTGTTTTCTCCGTGGTCAGTCCAATTTCAACAATTAGGTTTAAGTCAAATCGATTGCTTTCTTGGTTGTTTGTTTTCTTCTTTAATCAATCTCCTGTTCTTTTCTTTGTTAGTCCCAATGACGTCTAAAACCTATAGTATAGCCATGGTTTGATAATTCTGACTTTAACTGTCAGCAATTAGTTATTATTTCAATGTGGCAATGTGCATATTCTGATATTTGGTTAATTTCTAGGAGTTTTTAATTTTCTTTCTGCTTCATCATCCTGAATTTATTTGGTTTTGATATCTAGTTTAATTGCACTATTTTATCTTTGATCCGGTTCTGTTAATGTTTTAATGATAGCTTAAAGTAATAGAACTATTCAGTTTATTTGATTAGTTTTACGTATAATAATAGTTTGTTCATGGATCTAACTTGTTAGAACTAGACTCTAATTGTTTTATTAGATGCATTTGTTAGTTAAATTTCTGTCTTGTTTTGGTTAGTCTTAATTTGTTTTTCCTGATTAAGACATATAGGAATCCATAATTGTTTGATTGCTGTCCTTAATTTGAGGTTTAGGACTGCTGGATTTAGTTAGCTAATTATTAGGGATGCTAAGGGTATTTAGGCATGGGAAAAGGGTTAGTTTAATAGATTTGGTAATTGTTTGAAGTAAGTAGGGTAGAATAGGAATTGTAATGGGTATTAGAACCTCCTAGGATGGACTATTAGTGCAGACTTTCAGATAAATTAGGTAGGTTACTTGTGTAACAAGGTCAAGAAACAAGGGGTAGAAGATAGAAGTTAAGATAGGGACTAGATGGGTAAAGGGAAAATCCTGAAATTGGACCCTAAGTTTTGCCTATAAATAGGCATCATTTGCCTTGTGTATAAGACAGTTTGAAAAAAACCAAAAATTCCCCCAAAAACAGACTCTACAATTTCAGAGATCTAGAATTTGACTTTCAACAATCCAAAGCTTTTAGATCTCATTTCCATCCCAGATAAAAAAAAATATTATAAAAAAAAAGAAAAGAAAAAGCCAAAACTACAACAAAATCCAAAATACTGCTCCATTCGAACTCGCTGTTGGAGTTTAAGTTAAGATTTTCAGCATGTATAGAGTTAATGGTTCAATCAACAGAGGGTCTAAAAAATGGCCCAGCATCTCTTAGATCTGGAGTTAGGTTCAAGTCTTAGGAATCTCTGGTGATTTCGAGTAGCCAGTCTTATCAAATTCGTAATCATGGTTTAGCTTGTTGTTGGTTGTAATGCTGCTGGTTGTTCCTTTCCTGTTTGGCTGTGTGTTTTGGAGTCACAAAATTGATCTAATTGCCTTGGTTTGAGCTGCTGCTAGCTACTGCTTAGCTGATCCCACCTTCTTCTTCATTTCTGTTCTAATTCTAGGTTACCACACACTCAGCATTGTATTGGAATACAGCTTGGAACTTGAGATGTGAAATTAAAATTGGCCCTATATTTGAACATCTGGGTTATATATGTTTCAATTGGTTTAGTAAAAATAGTCAGTAGATGATTATTACGTTGTTTTGCTTAGGTTTGTATTCATTTATGCCTATCGGACTGATTGGAATGCACACATGTTATTAACATGGACTGTCTCAAACTGCCATGAATATTATACTTGATTAATCAACATTGTATGAGCTAGTCAACATTCATTAGTTTGTTAGTCTAGATATTCAAATGAATGTAATTTGCCGATTGGAATAGCTTTGGGATTTGGAGAAAGTTGTCGTTGAATGAATGAATATTTAACGGAACTTGCATTGAAATCCACTTGAGTCTTTCTGTAGCGTTAAATAAAACCAAATTCGAAAATAATCAGGCTTGGATCGTTAGTAATATTTCTGGTCTGTGATATCATTTAATATTATTTGTTGCATTTCCATGAAAATCTATTAGGTTGAAATAGCTGAAGCGCGGATAAATTAGATGTTCAAACAGTCCATGTCCTGTAATTGGAATAATTGTATACTGTTCCCTATAATAATTGTAGAATAGGAGTGCCCCATTTGTCTTCTTTTTTTTTTCTTCAGTTCTAAGGCTTTGCTTCTTGGATTGAAGGCCCAGGTCTTGCGATAAATATTGGTTGGTTTGGACCTGGGCCAAAGTTTTCATTGTGTAGTATGGATGTTGGCAATAATTGGAGAAACTCCAGGTCCAGGTCAGGGATATGAAGCCCATGAACCCCTTCTAGATGACCGCCAGTTGATGCAGACTGTGTCGCGTGATTGGGCTTTTGGGCCTGAGTTCATTAGGAAATTCGGACTGGTACATAGCCAAAGATAAGATGGGGTTTTCCTATATAAACATCACTAATAGGATTTTCCCATTCATTTTTTAGAGACGAGATAAATAGAAATCATAGTGCTTAGGTTTGTCTTTTAAATACTATAATGAGACGATCTCGCTAACAAACAACAAATTGCGCGGCCCTCGATGATTGCTTATAAAAATACTTAGAATTCGGAGTGAACCGTTTAGCGAACACGGTTTTTTCCAAAGATAATAAACGCGTAGATTGCTGTAGGCGGTTATTTTAATAATTTACCTCCTAATGCAGGTGCACATTTATGTGTGACCCCAATTCCAATCTTCAACGACAGTCGAAAGTTGTAACAATCACGCGTGGCACTGGTGCGAGCCGTTGGTTCGAGATAGCATTTTCACGAGTTGCAATTTTCTTATAAAAAATAACAAAAAAAATATTAAAAGCGGTTTTACTAATAAAAGGCACATGAGTTTGGATCATGTTTTGAAATCAGATAAAAATCAATACAAACAGTTGTCGACCGTGCTAGAACCGACGGAACCCGGAATGCCTAACACCTTCTCCCGTTAACAGAATCCTATCGGATTGTCTGGATCGCGGACTGTTAACAGAGTATAATTTCCTCGGACGGGATTCAACCGGTGACTTGGGACACATTAATCTGCCCAAGTGGCACTCGAATTAATTATAATAACAATCCCGTTCCGATTGTCCTTTACTTGGAAGATTACACCCTCGGGGGTGTAGTGAAAAGGAGCGTGTGACATAAAGCATCTACAATGCAGAATACAAATAATCTACAAATTTATCTTACAATTTCTGCAAATGTCTTCTTCTTCTTCTTCTTCTCTTCTTCTTCTTCTTCGAGTTTCAATCTGAAATTCAGTCAAAACCAAATCTAATCTTTCACCAAAACCCCTCAAATTGAGATATTAACTCAAAACCATATTCCCGATTATTATTCAATACAACACCCAATCCAAATAAAAATACATGATTTGAAATCCAATCTTGAGTTCAAACTTTCAAGGTTTTTACATGGCTGTTGTTAATGGTGGGAATTTGGCTGCTCTCTTTTCATTTGCTTGTATACTGAAATTTGCGCATCTGAGAAATAGAGAGAATGGATATATAATATGATATTTGGATAATTTTTTGTATTTAATGATCTGGCAATTACTAATGGATTTCGTGATTTTCTAAAATTTACTTTTACAAATGATGAAGATTAGAAATAAAGTTAACTGTTCTGGAGCAATGTTTGATTGTATTGGCAATTCTGCTTGTAAATATAAAAATGCCAGGATATTAATCTTCAAACACCGGCCAACTGAGTGGACTCAGGGGAAGGATTTAATATCAAGAGGAGGTCACGTGTACAGCGATATTAGATGTCCTTGAGCATTTCGAAAAGCTTTACAACATGATAATTTATGAATGATATAAATTGTAAGAAACGTAAAATGGCGGGTAAACATGAAAACTATGCACAATTTTTGGTTTAATTAAGGTTTTCATATATGGATATATGAAGGAAAAAGGTCTCTTCATCCGGTTAATATTATCACATTATGGGACAAATTTCAAGATCACCTCATAATATCTTTGGGAAAATGACACTGTATAGGTTCGCTCTTAAAACTAATAGGCCAATAATATATATTATTATTTTTGTATATTATATATATTATGTATTTATATATAAAAATTATACAAATTTTATTACACTTTTATTCGGCTACCAAGTTAATAAATAGATTTCATGAGCGCGGGTGTAAAAATAAAAAAAATTCATAATCCTTTGTGTCAATCTCCCAAGAAAGTGTCCATGTTAGGACAAGCTGGTATAGCCCAGGCCCAAATATAGGTCTTATAATGTGAGCACATATACAATTGGGCCATATTAAGTGGTTGTTACGAACGTCGAAACGACCTTAAAACCCCAACCCAACCCCCTAACCCCCCCCCCCCCCTACCCCCCTAAAAAAAAAAGGAACTTAAAGAAAAACAAGTGGAAAATGAAATTGAAAATTGAATTATCTATAGATGATTGATGGTATTTCCGAGCTAACCTCCGAATTTAATTGTCAGAGGGCACATTTTAATTCATACAACATTTACACAATTTTATTAGGTTTATATAAAAGTAATTGATTTGTATTGGTAAACGACAACTTAGTGACAAATATGAGAAATTTATTATTGGTTTCCTATTGAATTTTTCCTTTTTCAAAAAATAAATTATCATATTGGTTTGAACATTTTCGTCCAAATTTCTTTTAGTCCTATTTATATAATCGATTATCCACAATGCATACCTAAAAGTTGTTACTAACTTTAATCTACTAATAAACAATGAAACACTATTATGAGAAATGTTATAGAAACTTAAATAATGTCAATGGCCGTTGAATTTTGAATGAAACCAAAACTATTTAATAACATTGAAGATTAACGTTATTATCACGATAGAAGACTTTGTTATAACCTTTTAGATGTATTTGCCACTACTTTATATAAAATTACTTAATTTAAAAAAAAAAATAAAAAGGATTAGCTTCCCATATGTCTTTGTTTGTCCAAGTATTTTTTCTTCTTTAAGAAACACCATTTTTCAAGCATAATTAAGTAGCTAGGTTTCACATTATTCAATTTGGTAAATGTCTTCTTAATTCACATATGGTTTTCTCCTACATCTAAATATCAACTACCTTCTACCAAAATTTGTCCTACATTTTCTGGTTGAAAATATGATCTAATGTTAATACCTACGAACAAAACCTTAATAATATAAGCTAAGTGCGTATTATTAAAAAATAGAGCATGAAATGAATAAAGCAAAAGTTTAGAAGCAAAGTCAAATTTGATTTCAAACATATTAATTAGTTAATGTAGATTGACTACGTACGTAAATCTTAACGTACGTCCACACGTAACATGTCGTTTGTTCTTTGTTAGGGAAGCTTCCAGCTCCTTATAAATATTTCATTTGTTTCTTTTATCATTTCATTTTTCAATTCAAGATTCCATGGCAAAGAAGAAGACAACACCCCCCTCCCCCCGCCCTCCAGGTAACAAGGGCGGCTCTAGGGTAAGGCAAGTGAAGCCCTTGCCTTAGGCCCCTAAATAATTAAGAAGCACTACTATATTATTATATAATATATATTCCATAATTTATATTTATATAATTATTAATAAAAGATTTCAAATTTTAATAGTTTTTAACATTTGGTTAACGTAAGATTGAGTGAGCTAATTGGATAAATGTTTCTCACTAAATTAAATAATATATTTACCTTCTCATCAATTTTATTCTTCTTTCTTTATGTATAGTCTTTTTTCATGGTTCTTACGATTTTACTTTCTAATTTCAACTCAAATTCTCTAAATTAATTATTCCTTTTTGTTACATTTGATTGATCCACACACCTGAAAGCATATTTTGTGTTTCATCTTTTTTAACTAAAAAATCCCCGAGGCAAATGTCGCAAGGTTCAAAACATGATAAATAATGGGCTCGCCCTTTACCATTTTCACTTACGGGAAGAATTCAATACTATATAACGTGCGCCTAACTCATACATCATGGGTGCTCTCACCATTATATCAAAGTCATATAGGTTTTTTTTGTGTCTCAATATTATATGAATTTTATAAAAGACGTTTCAGGGTCTTTTTAATATATTTTGGTTTAGGCCACCAGTTCTGTTGAGCCGCCCCTCATTGACAATCAACAATTATTTACAGACTACCGCCCTACCATAAACGTACTGTTAAACCAGCTTCATTCACATTTGGTAACTAAATGACACACTCACTGCCTTTAATGCTCTTGTCATTGTTGCCTTATCTTAAGTGAGACTCTATAAATTTGATTGAGAATGTCAGGGGTGGATAAGTGGCTCTAGTAAGAGACTAGTAAAGCCTTGATTTAGGTCCCTCAAAATTTTTAATAATGGATTTTATAATTTTATTTCAAATTAGACAATATTCATGTTTGGTAGAAAAAATAAAAAAAGTATCAAAAAAAGTGTAAAAAAGAAAGAAAGGCGTCTACTCTTAAACATTAATTTTTTTTTTTAAAACTTTGAATTAAACTAATTAAATCTTCATATTAGTAAATATATTTTTTACAACAATATTAAAGGTAACATATTGCAAATACATGTCTAACATCTCATTTATTTAAATTTTCTTTTTCTAATTTAAAGAATAATATTACTATGTGAAGTTAAAGACTTTATGTCATTTAAGAATATATACTATATACACAAGTATGAAAAAATGGCAAGATTAATTTTTTTGCATATATGTGTGTATACGTACTAATAAAAAAAGTATAAGGCCTCTTATTAAAATTTGGCTTTAGGCCACTAATTTTATCGAGCCGCCGTTGTCGGGTAAGAAAAGATAAAGAGTCAGTACAGTTTGAATATGATACCAATATGCAGGGGCGGAGCCACAGTATTGGTTGCGGGTTCGGCGGAACCCAGTAGCTTTTGTTCAAACCGTGTATTTGCACGAAGAAATCCAATGAATATGTACAAATTATTAATTTAGAACCCAGTAACTTAAAAGGATTATAATCCCGAACCCATAAGGTTCAAATCCTAACTCCGCCTCTGCCATTATAACCAAATATAATATATATGGTGATGCATATTATTAATTTTGTTGACGTGTTTTTAATTATTTCTATGGTTGAACTTCGGTTGCAAAACACAATATTTGTAATTATATTCGTTGCATGGAACGAATTAGTTGTACATATACGTATAATATGGGAAGCATACAACGTTATCAGCAGCGAACTCAAGAAATTCGTATTAAAAGTAATATAGATGAATAAAAAGTAGTAATATTTAACTTATGTATACTATATAATTTTTCGATGAAAGATGTTAAATAAATATCCTTCACTAATGTAGTTCCGCTACGTACTAAACGTAACTATGCATGTATATTACTTCTTCTTAAAAGATGACTAAATAAAATGGTCGTTAAGAAATGATTAAATAAAATATCTTAAGTTTTACGTGTATATTGCGTGTGTGTGCACATGAACTGTGATAACACCATGATTTTGCATTCATCACTAAGATTTTATAATGACCTAATTAAGCTTCATCATCTTTTATGAATCTTTTGACCAAGTTTTTTTCAACTTAAAATTATTTAGCCTTTAATTTCCAATGTAGTCTTTCTAACCCTTCCTTCCTATTGTCCTTTGTCATATCTTGAGTTGGTTAAACAAGATAGAAAAGTTTGACTTGTGAAAAATTCTTAATTTCTTATATTACTAAAGAGAAAAAAAAAAAAGTGACAAGATAAGATCCGTTATAAATGGAAAAACACGTAAACTAAAAGTTGGTATAAGTTTGGTTTATGAGTACAAAACAATCATTAGATGTAAAAAAGACTAAAAGAGTAAATTTATTACAAATATTTTTGTTAGGTAAAGTAACTTTAACTAACTTGTTCAAGTCCAATACATACGCAAAATTAATAAGAAAATAAATGTAATGAGATGAATACTTAATCATAGTAGATAAAGTCCGTACTAGTTGGATGATCAACCGTAGCATTCTCAATCCGCCCAAATATTCGAATTTTACATGAAATGTTCAAAAATAAATTTGAAAAATAAAACCCAAAAAAGAGCATGATATTTTGACCTCCACCGATTAATTGTTGACTAATTTATATTTCTCTATCTTTATCATACGCAAGGTTTGATTAATTAAAAATAAATAAATCAATCAGAGTCATACACAGTATTTGAAGCTTTTCAAAATGGTCCATTAATAGCAACAACAATATTTGGTTAAAATATCATGGTATAGCCAGTTTTTACACTGGTCAATGAAAAATAGCCAGCGTTTATCAAGTCAATAAAAAATAGCCACTATTTTGCTGCAACAGGGACCGGTCCAGTATAATATACGGGAGTTCTGGTGCATTTGTGTACGAACTCCAACATATTATGCTGGACCGGTATACTTTGCTAACTCCTGTAAAATTTGCGGGAGACTGGAGCACCAGTGCTCCAAACTCCAGTATATTATACTGGACAATTATACTTGCTGGAACTCCCGTAAAATTTGCGGGCGTATTTTTCCGGATTTTGAACAGTGTTTTCGCTCGGATTTAAAGTGGCTAAATTTCGATGACTTTTGAAACTTGGCTATTTTTCAACGACCAATGGTAAATCTGGCTATTTTTGAATTTCTCCCCAACATTTGCTAAGAAAAAATATTAGCAGTACAAAATGGAGGAGGTCAAAATTAAGCTCCAATCCTAATAAATGTCAATATTTTTATTACTTATAGATGGGACCCCTCCCTCGAGATTTTTGTTTTCTAAATTGTGATCTACACATTTATAGTTGGACCACACAATAATGTAGAAGAAGTCATTAGGCTGGTACGGTAAAATTGTTTTCGTATAATATATAGGTTACATAATCGAGCTGTAAAAGCTGCCACTAATGCTTTCATTAGAATAGATTGTCTACAATACACTCCTTGGGGTGTAGTCCTCCCCTGAACTCTGCGTGAACGAGGAATACCTTGTGCACTGGACTGCTATTTTTTTATTGCTGACAACAATTTTTTTTTTAAATAATTGCTCTGGCAGCCATGCATATTTTATTGGTTTGCGTATTCACATAATTATCAGTGAAATTATCTTAATATAATCTTAAGTGGTGTCTAATTCAAATCTAATGGTCCCATAAAGACAATCATCTCCTTAATAGTCTATTATAAGTCAAATCTTTGCCTCTTTCTTTTCCATGCAAGTCTTGGCAATATCTTTTGTCCAATCAAAATTTAGGCACATTCAACTCTATAATTTCCAAAAAATTATCATTTTAAAATAATCTTTAATTATTTACATATGACTCCCAAATTTAAACTAACTAAATTCGGTGCGTGGATCAGGTGAAATAAATTATTTTTTACTTGGTAGGGGTGGTGGCGGACAAAGAACTATTTTTTGGAGAGACACTTGCTTTTATTATTAGCGTACGATTTAAGTTGTATATGTTGACAGTATAAATTTTTTTATACTATCAGTAAATTTTTAATATGTGTAAATATCGTCTGTGATAGTACAGTGAGCGAATAGAACGTTGGAGATTATAATATTATTACATATACATTTTGATTGATGGCTGCATGTTAACACAGTTCAATAAAATATTCAAACAGACTTATCAAATCAATTTTAATCTGCGGAAAATGTTGATTCTTCCTCGATGTTAAATAAAGTTTATTTTAAACCTTTCACTTGTGTTTGTTTTACTTTTTTCCTTTTGTTTAAAGTCTTTGACTATAAGAGGCAAAGTCGCCAACGTTTCTACACTTGCACACCATATAGTTGGGGGGGGGGGGGGGGATGGGGGATGGGGGATGAGACATTCAAATCCTATATAGTTCCTTGTTTTGTGTAGACATAACTAAGTCGGAATGACGAAATTTTCAAGTTAATATATAATAATAATAATTTACAATCAGATATTTATAAATATTTAGTGAGTTTTTAATATATATATATATACAAAGTTTGAGCCAGAGTTATTGAGTACGTAAACCCGTATATAACATGCTAACTCTACCTCTGATTATTATGTTGATTATTACTAAACAGAAAAGAGACCTTAGAAGTTCATTAAGTACTAGTTGTAAATCTTAAAGACATAGATTACATAAGAGGCTAGGTTATTGTCCTCACTAGAACAGATATACTCTGCTACTACAATTCACATTATTTGAAAACACAAATAACTTCTAATTTGGAGCATTGTGACTTTTTCTTGGTTCAATTTGACTGATTCTTGAGTCACTAATTAACAATAAGTAAACCAATAATTTCCCCTTTTTGGGAAATCATGAAGTGGGAATTTGAAGGATAAAAGGAGGGGG
>NC_032000.1:13134675-13158455 GCF_001879085.1 Nicotiana attenuata | reverse complement strand
ATTTGGGTACTGTCGAAAGATAAATTCAACATCCTCTTTAATTGTAAGTAAATGACTTTTGAGATAGGAGTAGTAATTAGCACATGCCTACTTATCTCTCTACATCATTATCTGTACGAGAGAAATTAAAAAATAGCCAGATTTACAAGTGGTCGTTTAAAAATAGTTCAGTTTCAAAAGTAATCGAAATCTAGCCACTTTTCATGTAAAGATAAATCTGAACGAAAACACAGTTCAAAACCCGGAAAATACGCCAGTATATTATGCTGGAGTTCCAGCATAAGTATACTTGAACTCCAGCATATTATACTGGAGTTCCAGGATAAGTATACTGGAACTCCAGCATAATATGATGGAGTTCCAGCATAAGTACATTAGAACTCCAGCATAATATACTGGAGTTCCAGCAAAGTATATCGGTCCAGTATAATATGCTGGAAGTTCATATACAAGTGCTCGAATCTCCAGTATATTATGCTGGAACTTTCCGTGTGTTGGAGTTCCAGCATAATATGCTGGAAGTTCATACACAGGTGCATCGAACTCCAGTATATTATGCTAGACCGGTCTTTGTTGCAGCAAAATAGTAACTATTTTTCATTGACTTGGTAAACGTTGGCTATTTTTGAATGACCAGTCCGAAAACTGGCTAGACCGTTCTATTTTTACGAAAATTTTGCCATAACATTTGATAGGTCTTAACTTATATTTAAGGAATTTTTACCCCATTAGCATACTATTATTAAGTTAAATTTATAAAATTTGTCCATTACAAATAACAGTGAAAATGCAAACAGTTAAGGATCTGATTTGCCCCACAATGGCACCTCCTCTTTGATGAAGAACTACTTTCTGACATGACAAAAATTGCTATGGTGGAAAACATTCACAACCCAATGTATGAAGTTAAGAAGAAAGCACGTGGGAGAGAAAGACTTTACAATGGACTATTTTTTTCCTCTGATGAACCCTAGGTCTTTTTCTTGCCGACGGAGATGAAAATAGTGATGGGAAATTGGAAGGAATTGTACCGATGGGTTTAAGTTAATTGGTTGGGTTGGGCGGGTTTGAATTAAAATTTGGGGCGGGTTAGTTGGTCCAATAAGGGGATGCCACGTGCTCCTTAAAAGCTGGGAGGGTATTTTTAACGGGTAAGAAATAAATGTGCAACTAATGTATAACGGTAGGGATAATTTTGATAGAAAACTCAAACGGGGGATAAATAAGGCCTATTTATGATAGTAGAGGGACAAATCAGACCCTTAACCGAAATGCAAAAGTGTTTTTTACTATATTAAAGTAACGAATTCTCCCCATTATTACAATGGTAAAGTCATAAAACTCTTTTCTATTTCATTAAATAACTGAACTTTATCCATTATAATAATAAATTGCTAAACTTTAGAAAGCATGATAATAAAGTCATATAATTATTTTTTCCTTATTAAAATAACTGAAGTTTACCCACTGTAATAAGAGGAATGAGCTTATGAAAATTGGAGGACTAAGTAAATAGTTGAATTTGTATGATTATTATTTTTGTTCTAACTTTAGTGCCAAAAGATAATATGAGACTTTTGATCTTCATCTTTTTAATCTTATTATTGTTGTTATTTTTAGCAGCCAATCTAATGGTCGGTCAAATTGAAACAACCTAATCATATAGGAAAGTACTATGCATACCAACTGCCCAGTTGTAATGATTATGCTGTCAATTGATAGAACTAGCTAGGGTCTTGTTGCATGATCTTGAATAAGGAAACATGAATTTCTTAGATAAAATTGCTAATTTAAGACAATTTCTTATTTATCTATATTGAGTTTTGCCACCCAAATCTCTGATTTAGAAAGTTCACTCACATGTATTACAGCTCATTAATATGAGTTTATGTTCTGAGTATTAATAATATAAAATTTTATTATTACACCCATATATTTATGTATTTCACCTTGATTGTATTCGTTGTAAGAACGAATATAGTTGATACAAATTGTATTAGTAGTATAAACGAATATAATTGACACATATTGTATTTGTTGCGCGAATACAGTAAATACATATGCTTGGCAATTTGCTACGAACTCCTAATAACTTTCGTTATTGTAGGGGGGGGGGGGGGGAGGGCATGGGCGAAGCCACACTTTGCTTAGGATGGTCAATTGACCACCCTTTGTCGGAAAATTACATTGCGTATATAGGTAAAATATTATGTTTTAGAGGTACATAACATATATTGAACATCCTTTGTCAGAATTTTTTTTTTACTTATTTCAAGTTTAATCACCCTTGAGGAAATTCCTGGCTTCGCCAAGGGGGGAGGGGGGCACTTAGAAGTTTTGTTATGCTTTTTTGGCAGTTCAAATTTGTTAAGTAATATAGAGATGCAGCCTATGACTTGGCCTATATATGGCTATGACCAATCATATTAAATTGCTGAATTGTATGCCATTACTTAGGCAGATTTTGGATTCATTCACTGTAACAGAAAAAAAACAAGAAATTAAGGGCAATTCGATGCACAAGATATCTCGCGTTTACGCATGGTTCAAGGAAGGTCCACGCCCCAAAGGATATGATATAGACAGTCTACTCCTTGGCTTGAACTCGTAACCTAAGTTACACGAAGATAATTTTATTATTGTTCCAACGCTCCCCTCAAAAAAGAAACAAGTAACAAGAAGAAAGAAAGACCAAGTAAAGCTAAGAGAGCAATGGATATATATATGTATATATAATTTCCATTTCTGTTTCTGTTATATAGTAGTAAAATATTTTATGGTGGAAACTTCTGTCTTCTTAGTCTAATCACTCAACTAGTGTAGGACAACTGATAAAATTGAAATTTAAGGTGTGTTCTTTGACTTGTGTATCTCTCTTAATAAATATATATTGCTGTCCAATTTCAGTCCTTTAGACCATATTTCAAAACCTTGAGAGAGAAATAAACAGAGAGAGAGAGAGAGAGAAAGGAAGAAATTAAAGTAAGATCAAGAATGGGAAGAGCTCCATGTTGTGACAAAGAAAATGTGAAAAAAGGGCCATGGTCACCTGAAGAAGATGCAAAATTAAAAGAATATATTGAGAAATCTGGCACTGGAGGCAATTGGATTGCTCTTCCACAAAAAGCTGGTACATATATTTTAATTGCATTAATTTTTTCAGAAAAAAATATTAAAATCTTGATATGTTGGTCTTTTTCTTGATTTGTTTCTTGTTTTGCTTTTCTTGTATACTTTTATTAATTGTTGTATTCTTGATTGTGATTAGGGCTAAGAAGATGTGGAAAAAGCTGCAGATTAAGATGGCTAAACTATCTTAGACCAAACATTAAACATGGAGAATTCTCAGATGAAGAAGACAGAGTCATTTGTAGCCTTTATGCTAGCATTGGAAGCAGGTATATATATATATGTTCTATATCTCTCTTTACTAACTCAAAAGTCAAACTAAATGTTTTTTTTTACCTTCAAATTTTCTTCACCTAAAAATAAGTGGCGTTAGAGCCTATATTGAGCCAATTCAACTGAATTCACTGTTTTCAACACGGAATATAAATATATATACTATGTGAAATCTACTAAATTTTTCACTACTACTAAATTTTGGACACGACGATCCTATGTTAGCTGGGAAAGAAGCGTAATTGTTGTTGTTGTTATATGAAATTCTAAATATATAATTCCAAAAGTTTATTATATATATTCAGTACTAAGAACTTTAAATATTGAATTCAGTCAAGTTTATATCATGGATCTTGCTTCTCTTATCAACAACAACAACAACAACATCATATACAGCGCAATCCCACAAATGGGGTCTGGGGAGAGTAGCATATACGCAGACTTTATCTCTACGTTTGTGAGAAGATAGAAAGGCCAGCAAACATTAAAAGGAAAGAATATCCTTATGGCTTTGCATGCATGAGTACTTTCAAGAATTGAAGTGTAGTTATAAGCTTTTTTATGTTTATGGTCATAGAAACTTAACTCCATCCCAAAATTTAAAACAAGTGCAGGTGGTCAATAATAGCAGGTCAATTACCAGGTAGGACAGATAATGATATCAAGAATTACTGGAACACAAAGCTCAAAAAGAAACTCATGGGATTTGTCTCTTCATCTCATAAAATCAGGCCATTTCATCAAAATCAACACCAAATAACCACTGGTTATAATAATTATTACCCACAAATTTTACCATATTCTTCTCCTTCAACAACATTAACAACACTAGCAGCTTATAAATATAGCAACAACAATACTTTTCCATGCTATGAAACTATTCCTACAATCCCATCAAGTAGTTTCTTGAACACTGCTGCAGCTGCTAGTTGTACTTCAGGCATTACTGCTAGTACTTCCCCTACACTACAAATTCAAGAAAGTAATTATGTGGGTCCCACTACTACTACTACAACTTCTTCAGATGGGAGTGCAGAGTATGAAAATTTGGATTTTCATAGCTATATTTATGATGGGGTTATTGGTAATGAAGATGATCAGAGTAATTCCAAGTTCTTGATTGAAGGTGGAGGAAAGCCAATTAATGGAAATGGTTGTCATGTTGAACAACAAAATCCATTAGATTATAGTAGTTTGGAGGAGATTAAGCAGCTAATTAGCAGTAATAATAATAATGTTACATGTAATAGTAACTTGTTTCTTGATGAAAACAAGATAGAAGAAAAAGTCATGATGTACTATTGATGATGATATTGAATATTGATGCTGACCTTTTTGAGTACAAATCAGAAGATTTTGCAGTTTGGGAAAGGTGTTTTCTTTGGGGGGTGGGGGTGGGATGGGGTGGGGTGGGGTGTACTTGCAGATTTACAAGTGTGGACTTGGCTCTTGGGAATGGGACTTTGTGAAATTTTCTTTCATAGTAATTCCGTATTTCTTTAGATTTTGCTTCCAAAAAAGAGTTTCTCTACCTTCACAAGGTGGGAGTAAAAACTACGTACATACTATTTTTCTCAATTCCGACTAATGGATATATTGAGTATACTGTTGTTGTTGTTTACAATAATCCCTTTTTTTTTTCTTACAGTACAGCAGTAAAGTGAAAAGTTTCCTTTTGTTCATCCCTCTTTTCTTTGGAATTAATGTGTTAGTATTGTCTTTTTTCTTTTCTTTCCCTTTGTATAGTGGTATGTTCGAAACTTTCATTCGCATCTTTGACTATTTCACTGATATGTGTTAATTCTCAAATACCGAGTAATTTTGTTTATTAAAACTTAAAATGTGATAGATCACTTAATATTTTTGGTCTCTATTAAAAATTAATCTGTATTCTTTCATGATTTTCACTCACTATTTTAAACGCATCGTGTGTTAATACTATTGTCTTAACTACAACTATTGAAGTATAAGTTCTCGTTTAGTACGAAAGATAAGAGATAATTAATCGCGAAATTAAATTTGAGATGATTTTATCTCACGTTTGGTTGAGATAAAATTACGGTATAACTAATCGCGATACAACTAATCCCGGGATTAGTTTTTTCGAGATTGTAGTGTTATTTTTATCCTTATGGGAGGGTGGGATAACAATCCCGAGATAACTAATCCCGAAATAATTAATCCCGGGATAGCTTGTTTCCAATCAAACGATCCTTAAAGGGTCGTTTGATACGAGGGATAAATGAGAATTAATCCCGAGATTAAATTTGAGATTAGTTTATCCCATGTTTAGTTGTGATAAAATCATGGTATAACTCATCCTGGATTAGTTATTCCGAAATTATGATACTTTTTTTATCCTTATGGAAGACGGAATAACTAATCCAAAGATAGCTAATTTCGAAATAATTAATTATGGGATAATTTGTTTTCCAACTAAACGATAAATAAGTGTCTTATTAGTCTCTTAGAAACTGGAGAAGCCATCATATTTCAAGATTCAAACTTCAATGCTGAAACATACACAGTTTAATTTATCTCATTTGCATATATAACTTTTTTTTTAAATATTTGCATATATAACTTGTTGTGTTGTCATGTTGTGTATACCCTCCTCTCCTTTCACTTTTTTATAAAGAAAAATTGAAATTGGTCAAGTATTTAACCTTAGATTTTTATGGCCTAAATATTTTTTTAATTGGCTTGATGTTTCACTTCCTCAACTAATTTGAAAATAAAAATCTAAGCAATAAATGCAAATAATTTGTTTCTTTGCAGAGGATTTAACAAAAAAGTAACAACTAAAGAAAAGGAGTCTCACACCACGAGTTTCTTGCTAAAAATTTAAAAAATTAGTCAGACACCACTGATTAAGACGTTTGATTAGAAAATAGGCACAATTTTGTAACATCAATTATTTTTAAAATGTAAAAAATAATTATTATCTCAAACAATTATATGATTAATAGGCTCAATTTTATAACCATATTTGCCATGTTCCCATCACTGATAACCCTATGACTAGGACTAATTTAGGCTTGATTAATTAGTAAATGGTTGATAATTTGTTGTCATTAAATATGCCACTTGTGGCCGCAGAAGTCGAGTCAGAATTTGAAGTTTACGAGTTCAAATTCTTAAGTTATTAAATTTCAATAATAATTTGTACATAATATTATATGAAATTTTATGACAAATACAAAATTAAAATTAAAATTATTGAATTATATTCGACCGAACCCGTATCTCAAGCCCCCCTGCTTGTGGGGGGAACAAAAGACATCATTATAGAAAGTGCCAAAAAATGTAAAGAGAATCCTCATGGGGAAACAGTCCAAAAAAATCCAAACATTATGATCTCAGTAATGTGATGCCTTTGCTGTAAATGTTAGGACAAGTTGAATAATTTAGGGAATCCACAGGTGGGAAATTAATTAAATAAAATAAAACAGTAGGGAGATCTTGATTCTTGAAAGGTGAATGCATTGACTTCTTCAACCCATTTTTGTTTTCTTATGTACATGATAATTTAAAATGAGATTAATTTATTGGGATTTTTCCAGCTATAAGAAAAGTTAATTATTACTTAATTAAATAAAGATTGCCTTAAATCTTTTGGGAAATGGTTATCTAGGAATGTCTGATCTAGTGGAGTTAAAAAGGTCAAAAGATGCTACTGTACTTAGCTAAATTATCAATTCAAGAAATTATATAGATCTACTACAAATTTGTGTTATGAGATATGGCCATCTGATTAAGTTGATAATGTAAAAAAATTAATTCAAATAATTAAATAAAGTTGGTCTATCAAAAATAACCTCCTTATCTCACACAAGATAGAGGTAAAGTTTGTATATACTCACGTCCTCAAACCCCTCATACTGGTATGTCGTTGTTGTTGTTGTAATTAAATGAATTTGAATTAAAAAGAAAGTGTAAGAGCTATATACAAATAACTTAATAATATTAATAGTGAATTTAAGGGAAAGAACGAGTGATCATTAATTACTATGGGTCACCTTTTCGCGTGAAGTTTTTCAATTAGATGAAAAAAGACAGCCTGGTGCACAAGATACTCTGTATTCATGCGGGTTTGAGAAGGACTATATCCTCAGGGGTATGATGTAAATAACTTACCCTAATTCAAATATTAGTAGTTGTTTCCACGGCTCGAACTCGTGAGCTATTGATCACATAGAGACAATTTTCAATTTAAATGGCACTCTTAAAATTTGTTTTCCAATTAGAAAATGCAGGAAAGACAGGTCTTTTATGTTGTTTTATTCTTTCCTGTCTCTCGCTCCTAACTGTATAATCTAGAAATAAAGTGTCTCATGTCCTCTATTATGTCAGGAAAAATTAGAAATATATATTGATCACAAGTGTTTTTATATTGTTTTTATGTATACTTGTTAGAGACCATGAAGAAAGACATTGAACAAAGACATTTAGTACAGTAAGCTGTAGAGTCCTTGTCGTTTGGTACGCGGGATAAGGCGGAATAAAGTATGGTGCTAAATTTATATCATGTTTGGTTGATGGTATAAATTTATCTCGGGATAAAATTATACCGTCAACCAAACATGATATAAACTTAGTCACATACTTAATCCTGGATATTCCATCCTATCACACTTTATCCCATCAAACTTGGTATTATTTTATCCCGCCTCGGGTGGGATAAATTAGTCTAGGGATTATAATCCCGGGACTATCCGCGTACCAAACGACCACTAACCCATAGTGTTTTTCTTCTTTTTCTAATTCTTGACTTTTAAACGATAATAACTGGGCATAAGACATTAAGCTTTTACAACTTTTTACATGAAAATACAAACGATAGTAATTTAATTATATGAAAGTACCATAACGTCAATTTTCTAGATCTAGAACTACTACATAAACTTTCATGCGAAGTTGCAAACTGATAAACATTTGGAGCAACAGTAAAATTGTTCTGTGTGACCTATACGTCACGAGTTCAAGTCGTGAAAGCAACCACTAATACTTGTATTATGGTAGATTGTCTATATCATATCCCTTATGATGCGGCCCTTCTCCAGACCCTATGTAAATACAGAATACTTTATGCACCGGACTGTCTTGAATCGTGATAAACATTTGAACAAAGTACATCTTGACTTTTGAAAAATCAACATGGACGAAAATTTTGGAACAAAAAGAGTACTCTAACATAGTGTCGATCGAAGTAAAGTAGTATTTGAGTTTGTAGAGCTTTTTTCGAGTAAAGGCAGTTCTAAAAGTTGAGACATCAAAATTCAACAAACGTTTCTTTTTCAAAAGTACGGATAGAACATTTAGACCTTTGTTGGAATTAATATGACAATAATTAAAACCACCCTTTTTCCCACGGTTACAATTTACAAAAACAAAGGGCTGACTGCCTTTTATGAGCTGTTACTTTAAGACTTTTAATTTCCTTTAGGGTCAATGTCACACATTTGTCTCTTATAGATTATTTTAGAGATACTTAGGCCTCATTTGTTTTTACTTAAGGGAGATGCCAAACGACCACACTGGTGTGACCCAACTTTGGTCACACCAGTGAAAAGACATAAATAACCCTCTAATTAATTAGTCTACATTTTTCCTTCCAAAACAGAAAATTAATCTTGAAGTATGCGAAAATTAAATGTTGGGAGATGAAGAGTCTTGTGTATTATATTGTATTTCCATTGTATTTATGTGTATTTTATGTTTATACAAATTATACGATTTAGTGTGTATACAAATTATTGTATTTTCTTCCTTTCTTAAAAACAAATACGGTATACGATTTATTATACTTCCTTCATATCAAACCAAGTAAAGTGGACACTTTACTCTATCTAAAAAATGGATTCAAACCAAGAAAATTCGGTGGTGCAAGAAAATATGAATCCATATCTACTTATTATTTATATTTCATAATTAAATTGCTAATTATATCCCAAAATATAACGATTGGCGTCAATTGACTAGTGGAACCATAGTAAACGTAATTATATAGTCGTTATCAATATACGTATGACCTTAATGAATGAAATTATATGTTGGCTGCCATACACATATATATATTTAGGGACGAAATATTATTTGTATCTAAAAGGCGATCTTTAGTGACAAAATTACATTTATTCAACTACGAAATATACGTAACTTTAGAGACAATTGATATTGTTACTAATTAAACTAAATAATTAGTGACAAAGGTCGTTTGTCGGCATTAGTAACCTTTTTAGTGACGAAAACAAACAACCATCTATAATTTTTTTTTTTATATTTTTTTGACGAACAAGGGGATGAAAAAAAAACTCCGTTGTTAATATAACTATATTTAGCGACAAAACACGAAGTTGTCTTTGTATACTTTTAGTGACCCTCTTTTAAGGACGAGCAATTGACGAATTAATTTTCGTCACAAAATTTTTTTTGTCACAAAATATAAGCTTTAAGTGACAAAATAATTCGTCACAGATAATCAAATTTGTTGTAGTGGGGTATCATGTGTTTAAATAGTAGGGCTTTGAAGACCTACTAAAAAATATACGAAATACACACTCAAATACTAAACATATACGAAATGCACAATTAAATACATGTATATAGATGAATTATATGGGCGTATACTACCAAAAAAAAAGGATGGAAATACGTAAAAAAAAAAAAAAGCTTTATGGAAAATAGGGTTTGAACCCTTGAGATCTTCCATGTATTGGGAAGACAAATATTTAATGGTGGGAGAGAAATATTCAAAAGGTTACTGAAAGGGCATTTTGGGTATAAAAATACGCCTGAAACCCTAATTAGGGCGTAAAGTTACCTAAATGACTCCATTTGGGTCAATCTGGCCAAAAACGGTGTGGCCAAAAGGATTTTTCCTTTACTTAATGAAGGTCTGTATCTTAATTATTCAAATCTAAGATATTAAATACGTTTGTATTTATTATCTGCTCAAAATTTTTCAAAGATTTAAACCTGTCATCAACATATGATAACCATAAAAGTCTTCTTATCTTGAAAATATTGACGTATTATGAGCTGTGTCTAGTTATCGGACACAGATATTAAATACTTTAGTTGTCTACTAAAGTTAGGTACTAGTTTGAAATTTTAAAAGGATCTTGTTAGTCATATACGTTTGTGTTAGGACACGAAGCCATTGGTTTTGGTAATTAGAAATCTGGTGTCATTTTCTCAAGGCACAGAGTCAATGAATAAGAAATGTAACTTATCTTTTAAGACTGATAAGGGAAAAATAGTGCAACATTATCTTTTAAAATTTGAGTAATCACACTCCTTGAGAAACAAGCTGTGAATATCCAAAATTTTCCTTTTCCCTTTTTTTTTTTCTTTCTGTTTTTAAATCTTTCCTTGAGGAGAGGGGATATGGAGTGGGTTAGGGGAAAGAGTCCGTGGCGGAGCTATATATGTTGGAAAAAGGGTTCAACTAATTAATTCTCTTCATCGAAAAATTATATTGTGTTATGCTATTGAATTCGCTTGTCATAATGTTGTTTTCAATATTGAGGCAAAAAGGGTTCAAAATGCTAAAAGTCATAAGTTTTTCAGAGTTCTCTCAGTGAAATTCCTGTCTCCTCTAGGAGTGGCACTTTTAGCATTTTCCTGAATTCCTTTGCTGAAATTCATCTCTTAATAACAATTTTCTGAATTCCATTGATGAAATTCCTTATACGGCTAAGTGACTTCGTAATCTCAACGTACTTTTTTTCTTACTGTAGCATAGGCCTTCGTCGGGCTTTCGTCCCTTCGCCTATAGACCAAGAATTACGAGATCATCCTTTCATTTTGGGGTGATGGAGGGATCATACCATTCGAGCCGTTTTTTTCTTGACTCGAAATGGGGGTCAGCATACAATGAAGAGGACGGCCCTAATTTTGTGTTGGCTTTGCCAACTTATTGGGTTGCGGGCGGAGAAAAGCAGACGTGGGGACTCGTGTCTCTGTTAAGAGTAAGCACAATTCTTAAGCTCTAGACTTCTCACGTGGTTCAACTATATGAATTTTTATTTTTTTTGATAAGCAAATATTTTATTTACAAACAAGTATAAAATATGTACAGCACTAACCAATCAAGAGTTTGGACATCATGCCCCATTGGACATCATGCCCCAAACTCTTGTGCAACTCACTACTTCAACTATATGAAATTCTATTGGCATGTAATCTGTTCTTCTCAAGGTGGCCAATTTACAATTGAGAATTATTTGTTCATTACTATCAACACCGGAAAATTTTATTTTGTGTCTCATACAACTGACACTAGTTGTATGAGACTCCTTTTTTGTCTCACAGTTTTGTGGACCCAGATTTTTGTGGACCCAGAAGTGTAAGATTGGGGTCCACAAATTTGTGAGACAAAAAAGAGCCTCATACAACTAATGTAAGTTGTGTGAGACACACAATAAAACTTCTCATCAACACTATATGTACAGAGATTATGTTACATGTTTTCCATTTTTTGACACAGAAGGACAAGAAAATTATGTACAAATGCACAAACAATGGGTAATACAACATTATTAGCTTCTCTTGTAAACCTCCCTTGCTTGCTTTCTTTGCAGATACAATCTGCAGCATGAAAAGATAATTTGATAAGAGACATGAGGTGATCAAAAGGTTATAGGCATAGTTAATCCTGGGAAGATGGTATACCTCGTTAATTAGACACAAGATGTGAACAACATAGTGCTCAAAGCAGCATAATTCAGCTAGAGCAAAAGAACAAGAAAGACTCTTTTCTTTTTATAACTGTGGTGTTCGAGCTAGCTTTTGTGCACGAGGTACCTATTCCACAAGGTACCTACTTCCCATCAACACATGCACCAGGTAATTCTTTCTGTCTGTCAGGGCTTGAACATATAGAAAGAAATCACCTAGTGTTTTTGCTTTCACTGGAATTTGTGAGACCTCATGGTTCTCCCCGACTTCATTAACCGCTAGATCATACCCTTGGATGCAAAAGAACAAAGAGAGATTAAGAAGCTTGTTGTGACACCTCCAAGGCTTCTTTAAACCCATATATCTTCAGATTTTTTTATTCATTTACATCTTTTCTTTTTCTTCTTTTCTTTGGGCAAGAAGGGGTGGTTGGTCTGAAGAATTGAGTATTAACTAATTCTCAAATCCTTTTGCTGCTTATTCAAGTATTAGTTTTGTGATAAGTCAGCTACTAGCTAATTTTATTAAAAGATAGGTTAATAGTATATAACACTACTTACTAGGAGGCACATTCGTCTGTGCAACAACAACAACATACTTAGTATAATCCCACAGGTGGAGTATGGAGAGGCTAGATCATACGTAGATCTTATCCCTACCTGGTGAGATAGAGAGGCTATTTTCGATAGACCTTTCGCTCAAGAAAAGCCGTAAAAAAAGGAAGAAAAGTGGTCCCATGATAACACTTCAAATGATCTACTGGAAAGAAGTCACCACCCCCTCCCCCCAAAAAGAAAAAGAAAAGACAAAAACAAAGAGATGAAAGTTAATCTACCTCCCTACCATGCTCCAGAACAGTGTCTTCCACAACATCACTGTTTAACCAAAAAATAGAATTTTGACTAAAGTTATAATTTAGAAGAACACATGTTACTGATAATTATGTATAAAAGAAAGTAATTTGGATAGCCAGAATATAATTGAATAAAACAAGTAAACCAAAGTATATTCAGATGATCTTTCGTGTCCCTACAATTGTTCAGCCCTCTCCTTTTTATAGCTATTTTTGAGATATATGTCTTGCCTTTGTCATAACAAGGCCATTATGGGCAATAATGACATTGAATGCTACGTTACATAATCATTATATTCAAGACAGATTCTATAACGTTTTTAGCATTTAAGGCTTATTAAATACTGTATTTGGAGTGTGTTGTCAAATTCATTCCCTTGATTCTTCTTGATTCTTGAATTTAAATGTCTTGAATAGGTACGGGTGCTGAATCCTTTGAATGTCTGCCCGTGCCTCTTCCTTTGCCTTTGCTCGCATCCATTGCTACTCGTGCCTCTTGGCTAGTTGAAATTCTTTGACCATTTGACCAGTCTACGTGTCACGACACGTCATCTTCATACTACTTTAATATGTAAACTCAATTTTCCCAATACAGATAGTCCCCCCACTTGCCATTTATTCATCAATTGAATATTTGGGAAGTGGATTTCATTGAAACGGGAATTTTTGTCACCATTAATGCTGTGACAGAATTGACGCTTCAATTGTCACTTCCATTTAATGTGTTTCACATATGTCACCTTCCTATTGGTTCTGCAGTTTTGCAGCACTTTTTTAGGCTTTCTTTTCGGCTTCCCTGTTTACGAAGTGTCAGTTATCATTATTATGGTCCTTCCATCATTGCACTTTTCCCTTTGACGGTTGCTTATCAGTATAAATATAACTTCTTTCTTTGTCTTTACCTCATAAAGTTTACTGAACACTTTATTTCTCAAATCTCTGTTTGTTTCTTCCTCGTATCATCCCTTTTCATTATGTCTTCATTGAACCCTTACCCTAGAAGGGCTTCCATTGTTGATACCTTCCCTAGTGCTCTTAGTAGAGGCAGAAGGTGAGGTAGGCACCGTAGTTCGGGATTTGCACGAGGCTCTTCTGTTTTATCTCCTAGTTCTGGTCCTTCTTCTAGAACCAGAGGTTCCCTTTCTCAAAAATCTTCCTCTAGGGGTAAAGAACCTTCTGAACCATTATGTGAGCCTTTAGTAGAAGAGATAGTCCCTACGGAATTGTCTTTTCATCATGACAGGGAATCTCTTAGGAATCAGATTTCTACTTTAGATCGTGCTGATGCTTTTCCCACTCAGATTACTGAAATTTTGGCTCCTGTAGTTCGCAAAGATTGCCATTGGAGTGATGACTTTCCTATTATTATTCCTAACCCAAATCAGAGAATCACTTCTTACTTGATGGGGTTTTCTTTTGTTTATACATACCCTTTCACTTAGGGTTCAAACCAGCTATTGACTCAGTCATTCTTGATTTTTGTCATTTCTTCGATGTTTGTTTGGGTCAAATTGGCCCAATCATATGGAGGGCTGTTGCCTGTTTATGGCATTTAACCAATTTAGCTGGTGTTCCCTTTACTTTCCCTCACCTAATTCATCTTTACTCCCCTAGGCTTTTTCGCAATGGTGTTTTCACACTAGTAGCCAGGAGTAAGAGGGTTTTGGTGAGCCTTGAGGATGACAAGGACCGTGGCTGGTATGCCAGGTTTGTTGCTGCCCCCACGGCTGGTTTAGTGGGTGAAGATAACGTTCCCTTCCCTGAGAAGTGGAACTTTGCACGTAAGTCTTTTATCCTGTTCGTGCCTTTCCTTCAAGTTTATCAACTTTTCTAATTTTGCTTTTGTTTTTCCTTTTTTAGCAACCATGGGAGTTGTGGAAGATGTTCCCAATTTCCGTGGCTGGGTAGACAGATTACTGAAAACCGCACCAATGGATGGGAGGTCTTGGAAGACACTTTCTAACCGTTTTGGTTGGAAAGTAAAGACTCATGGTAAGAACTTCTTATTTTGTTTCATCTTTTATGCATATGTTTTTCTTTATGGCTCTAATTTCAATCCATCCTTTTATCAGGATTTGCTATTCGAAGAGTTACTGCCGAGGCAGTTGCGGCTTCCCGTGCCTCTTCGGGAACCCGTATCTCCTTGGAAAGGGCTCAAGAAATAGTCTTGGGTTCTTCGTCGAAGAGAAAAGCCGTTGAAGAAGAAGATTCCGAAGAAGAGGAAGATGGGGGCTCTTTGGTGACAAGGCCTCGAGCTCGAAGACGCATAATTTCCGATGACGAAGCAGAGGCGTCTCCCCGTCATTCCGTTCCTCTTACTGAGTCCATTGAAGCCCCGGTGGTAATTCCTGACGATGACGTTGACCCTGATGATACTCGTGAGTCCATTGAACAGCTTTTTATTAGCGGTTTTGATAGTGGAAGTTTAGGGCCTGTTTTAGATGAAACACCCCTAGCCTCTTTTTCAACTCCCGTGCCTGTGATTCCTTCGTTGCCACCCCCAGCTGTTACTGTTCCTTCCTCAACTGTTCTTACCTCGACTGTTCTTACCTCTTCTACCACTCCTCCTTTGACAATTCCACCTCCAATCGTTCATCATACTGAGGTGGGTTCTTCAAGTAGAAGTGCCGCTATGAGGAGGGTGGTTATTGAAGTTCCTGCTGAGAGCAGCCTTTTGAGGAAATCAGGTCAGGCAGATGTATGGCTGGAGCCTTTGATTGGCCCAATTGAAAAAGCAAAGCTGGAGAGCCATAGTTCCCTGACTCTGATGAACGATATTGTGCATGCTACCTTGAAGGTATTTACATTCTTTTTTTTACTTTGTAATTTTTTTATCTTTGGCATTCTAATTTCTCTTTCCCCTTTTTTTAGGCCAATCTTATCGGTACAGAAATGATGAACAGAATCCCCCTCTTGGAGCAGATAGCACGCGATTCTCAGTTAGAGGCATTCAATTGGAAGGAGCAGTTCGAGAGTTTACAAATTGATGTGGAATTCTTACAAGAGAGCAAGAGTACCTTAGAGCAGCAGGTGCGAGCTTTAACCTCAGAATTAGCAGTTGCAAAAGCTTCCTCAAGCCAAACAGAAAAAGAAAAAGAGCGTCTCGAGTCTTCCTTCTCAGAACAACTATCCAAGGCCAGTGAAGAGAACAGAGAGTTGAAGGTTCTCTTGAGTCAAAAAGAGACTTACTCTGGGGAGGTCGTGCAAAGCTTAACTCAAGCACAAGAAGACCTTCGAGTCTCTTCTGATAAGGTGCGTGATTTAGAAAGCTCCCATGCCTCTCTTCAAATTTCTTACAACTCTGCCCTGGCTGAAAATGAGGAGCTAAAGAATGAGATTGCTGATTGGGAAAGGGATTATGAGACCCTTGAAGAGAAATCTGCTATTGAGGCAAGTTGGGCGTTTCTGAACTCACGCCGTGATACCCTGATTGAAGCTGGCCAAGAAAATTTCAACTTAGAGTCTGAGTTGGCTAAGATCAATGAAACCATTGAGAAGGCTCAACAAACTCAAGATTTTCCTTCTCCTGTGGCCGAAGCTTCCGTGAATATTGAAGTTGATATGGGTATCCCAACTCTTCCAAGCCCTGTCGAGCCTGTTGCTGTGAGTCAAGATCAACCCGCAACTGTTGATGCACCCGCCCAAGTTGAGCCCGTTGCCGTTGATGCACCTTCTTCAGTTCCCTCATCTTCTTAGTGATAAATTTAATCAAATTGAATTCTCTCTTTTTTGCAGGTACCTTTTTGGAAGGTTATATTTAAAACCCTTGGTTTCATTTGAGGGTTTATTTTGGAAAATTATAATCAAACCCTTAGCTTTATTTGAGGGTTGATTTTGGAAACGCAAGTCCCCAAGTCCTTTTATGGGGCAATCTGTATAAAGAATTCGTAGTTCTTCGACTAAGTTTTTACTTAGTCTTAAACTTTAATATTTTAGAAGTTTTCTCGTTACTATCTTGAACTTCTATTTAATTTATTCTTGCCTTTATTTCTAAGGATTATAAAATAATCTGCATTTTTATTCTTTAGAAAATGCTTCTGTTAACTTGATGAATAACTAAATTAAACATGAATTTCTTAAAAGAGGACCCTTTTATATTTTGACACTTAATGAAGAAGACGTCTCAACTTCATAATGGTGTTAACATACGATAAAAGAAATAGGAACACACATGTTTCTTTTGAAATAACATTGACAAGTTTTTATTTGAACTTTGTCTAGTTTTGAATAATTCTTTACATGTGTTCGAATTACATCTATAACTTTCTCGTAACTGTTTTTCTTGTAACAGATTTATAATCAGATTAAAAATACGAGGTTTTTCTTCATAACCCGTTTCAGAATAATGAAAACACGGGGTTTTTCTTTATAACTCGTTTTAGTACATGGCTTTTACCCTAACTACAGTAGGGTTTTCTTTGGCCTTGGCTTGTGACTTTGTAACTTTTACTCTGCACTTGACTTTTTCAGGCTTGATTTCTCCTCAATCTTCTTTGCCTTTTCTATAACACATACTCGTGTGTATTATGTAGTCCCCCAAGTGTTTGAGCGTTGAAGTATGAAGCCTCGATCACTTGATTGTCTCTCTTTTGGTCCTTTTCCTGAAAAGGAAAAACATACGGGACTCGGAGGTGCGATTTTAGATGAAGACTGCCTAACCCGTTTATATTTCTATCAGAATAATTGTAACCCTAGGCCAGGAATTTTAGTTTATTCTGGGTGCCTTACAGGTCGTGACTCATCATTTAGTACGGGTTAGTTTATTGCCTAGCATCTAAAATCGTTAGTAAAATTTTAACAATTCAAAAAAAATTAAATGAAAAATGGTGATACCTGACCGTAGGTATTCCTTAGAAATAATATCTCTTTAAATGAACAGCATTCCAATGTGAAGGTAGTATTTTGCCATCCATTGTCTCCAATTCATATGCTCCCTTTCCTGCAATATCACGAACTCTATAGGGTCCTTCCCAAGTTGGACTTAGTTTACCCGCGTTGGCTGCCTTTGTAGACTGGAAAACCTTTTTAAGTACGAATTCCCCAATTTTGAAAAATCTGAGGCGTGCTTTCCGGTTGTAGTAGCGTTCTATGACTTGCTTTTGTGCTGCCATTCTTACTAATGCAGCTTCCCTTCTTCCTTCACGTAAATCGAGGCTTACACGCATTTCTTCGTTATTAGACTCTTCTGTTGCATGTGCAAACCTCGTACTTGGCTCTCCTATCTCAACTGGAATTAAAGCTTCTGCTCCATAAACTAATGAAAATGGTGTTTCTCCCGTACTTGTTTTTGTTGTTGTGCGATATGCCCATAAAACACCAGGTAGCACTTCTGGCCAATTTCCTTTTGACTCTTCTAAACGCTTCTTTAAATTATTGATAATAACCTTGTTCGTTGATTCTGCTTGCCCATTACCCACCGGATGATAAGGTGTAGATGTAATCCTTTTAATCTGCCAACTTTGAAAAAATTCCGTTATTTGAGTTCCTATAAACTGAGGGCCATTATCACATACAATCTCCTTTGGTACACCGAATCAGCATATGATATTTTGCCAAATAAAATCTTTGACTTCCTTTTCTCGTACCTGTTTGAATGCTCCTGCCTCTACCCATTTAGTAAAATAATCAGTGAGTACGAGCATAAATTTTACCTGCCCTTTTGCTTGTGGTAATGGACCCACGATATCCATTCCCCCATTTCATAAACGGCCACGGTGCAATGACTGGATGTAATAATTCCGCAGGTCTATGCATGTTGTTACCGTACCTTTGACATTTATCACATTTGGCCACGAAACTTTCCTCTTCTTCTTCTATTTTTGGCCAGTAGTAACCTGCCCTAATTAAGGTTCTTACCAATGATCTTTCTCCGGCGTGATTTCCACAATGCCCCTCGTGTATTTCCCTCATTACGTACTCTGTTTGAGAAGGTCCAAGGCATCTAGCTAAGGGGCCACCGAATATTTTACGATATAGGTTGCCTGGATTTAAACAGTAGCGAGCAACCTTTTTTCGAAGTGCATGGGCTTTTTTCTTGTCATCAGGGATGGTTCCATACTGCAAAAAAGCAACAATCTCGTTCCTCCAATCCCAAGTTAAATTATTAAAATTTAGCTCATTCTTGTCAGGGTCGAGAACTGAATGAAATAAATGAATAACTAAGGTGTTTGCATCACTTGCTACATCAGCTGCAGATGCGAGATTAGCTAAGGCATCTGCCTCGAGATTTTCATCCCTTGGTACTTGCATAACGTTCCAGGTTTGAAACTGCTTTATTAATTCTCGTACCTTTTGTAAATATTGCTGCATCCTTGTTCCCTGGCTGTATAAGTCCCCAGCATTTGATTAACCACGAGTTGTGAATCGCTTTTGATTATAATCTGATTTATGCCAAGTTCTCGTGCCAATTCTAAACCTGCAATCACAGCCTCATACTCTGCCTCATTGTTAGTTATAGAATGACATTTGATAGCTTGTCGAATGGTTTCACCCGTAGGTGGTACTAAAACAATCCCTAAACCTCCACCTTTTACGTTAGATGAACCATCAGCGAATAAAGTCCAAGTTCCTGGATGAGCTCCATTGAGTACCTGTAATTCTTTTTCTGTNGCAGTGGTCATTTGTGGAGTTCAATGGTTTCGGGATGAGCAGCGGAGTGTTGTTGGGAGTGTGGCAAGTATTGCAGTGGTGGTGAGGAGCGGGATGGTTTGGGACGTTTTGTGGAGGTATGGGATTCTGAGTAACTTCTGGAGCGATAAGGGAAAATGACAAACTTGCCAAATTCCGGACTTGATCAAGCTCTTCTTGGAATTTCAGTAGTTTTTGTTCTATCTGAGAGGCATTTTCCTTGGGGACCATGGCACTACGGGTGACCTCTACTCGTTCAGCTGAGTGGTTTGAATCTTCCATTCTTCTTTTGCCTTTGTGCCTGACGGGACTGGGAGGAGGAGTAGGTGGAGGGCCCATGGATCTTGTAAAATATGTTGATGTTGCCAGAGTTCACGAACTAACCTTTAGGGAGGGGAATAAACAAAATGTAAAACAAAAAGGTGATAAGTTAGTAAGGATCATAAGAAGAAAATGTTGCAATATTTAAACACATAGTGCAAGAATATAAATCGTGTCCTAATTTGGGGAGCCCCGTTGTGCCCGAGGTAGGCCTAGCGACAAGTTAATTTGGAGAACTTATAATGCTAAATGCCTCATTTTATTGACAAAAAATAGACGAATCCCAAATTGACATTAAATATGCAAGAAATAAAAATCACTAATTGCCATTGGCCTTATTACATTTGTAAAGCGAAAAATAAACTCCTATCTATTGGTCCCAGAAGGACTTTCCCCAGGTTGAATGCTCTCGTTGATCAAATCCTCCAGCTCGCGTAGGTTCACCAGTAAAAATGCCTTTGCTAGGTGTTCTCCTTCGTTTCCCTCAGAGTTCTGGCAGTCGGTGACTCTCTTCCTCACTTTTCCTTCCAATTCCAACAGACTGTATTCCAGATATTCCAACTTTTCGCTAGCTTTGGCGGCTCTCTCTTTCCACTCATTGATTTGGCCATTTGATGGAAGACTCCTCCACCAGTCTAGTAAGAGTGAGGGTGTGCTAATCATACCGAAACTGGGGACCTCGTGCCTCATTTCTGCAAGACAAAAGTGTTAGACCCTTACCCCCACCAGACTCGACTATTTAATATCAACAATTAGCATAAGAAGCATTTAGTTTCTCCAAATAGAATGCACAAAACGTAGGTAGTGTCCATTTGGGTTTCGTAAGGAAACCCGACGTGGACTTTGGTACGAAGGCTATCTTAAAGAGTCATTATGCGAACAACATAACTGACTCGGCTAGGTTTGACAATGATGCATGCACAATTAAACAGAGTAGGGTTTCTATGGAGTATTAGACCGGTACCCTTGAGCGGACAACTCAAGAGGGAAAGGCACAGAACCGTCGACTATACCGTTGATCGACTGGTTTTACCGTAAATATGCCTTTGCCGGATTTAGGGGGTGATAATATCGGAAAGGCGCAACCACTCATTATAAGCGTTGCTATGGTATTTTATTTGGCACGAGTGGAATATGATGTTGAATATGCAGTTACAATAATTAAGCAAATTGTCATGTATTTCCACGTTCATAGAGTAATAATTACAACAGTTTCTCATAATTTACAACAGTATTAAAGGAAAGCGATAAAGGAAAGCATTAAGAAAAGAAACAAAGAGCCAAGTTAGTTTCGTAGTAGAAGAAAGAATAAATACTTAAAGGCATTTAACAAGTAAAGACATGTAAAGAAACATAAAGTCACAAATAGCATGAAATGGTAAAAGCCTTAAAGAAATCCCCAGTAGAGTCGCCATGCTGTCGATGCCCCCTTTTTCTCGCGAAATCGGGTTTATGATATTTGGGCGGACAACTCTTTTCCTTTTGGGAATTGGGTTTGCAATTTAGAAGAGTCGCCACCTAATGATTAAGTGAATTAGGACACTAAAAATGAATTTGATTTAGAAAACCAAAGGTTGGGTAAGGGCATGAAATTATCTCGAGGGGAAGGTGTTAGGCACCCCTCAAGATCCACTAGTGTGGTTCCCGGCCATGCTACAATTGTGACTTTAAATACAAACAACAAGTAATCAAGCAAGCATTGTAAATACTAGGTAACTTTCACATAACGGTTGCAAATAAAAGAAGTACAAGAGGTTTAAAGAGTGCTGAAATTTGGAAGAAGGTAGTTTTATAATTGAAGAGAGATACACAAGTAAAGGAGAAGGGGTCAAATAACTGGTGCAAGTAATTCGAAAAAAAAGTGAAAGAGGCTAAAGTTTGGGGAGAAACAGTACTGAAAATCAAACAATTAAAAGAGAGATTTTGCATAATAAGTACAAGTGATTAAAGTAAAAGAAGAAGTTAAAGAAACTGAAAACTAAACAGCTTTAAAATTCTGGAAAAAAGAAGTAAACAAGTAAAGACGAGGGGGGTCCTAGGTTTATAAATAACAAGGATCACCCCACATAATACCCGGTAACCATTTATACACGTGCTGTTATTGCGTGGTCATCATATCCATTTCTACCCTTACCCATCCCGTTAAGGTATTAAATCACGGAATGGTCTCGTTACTTATTGCATGCTATTACCCGTCCCAATCCTATCAACCCCAAAGGTATTAGGGACTACTAGTCCTAAAGGGGAGGGAAAATTGGCTTTTAGAGTTTAAAAGGGACAAAAGTCTAAGGCGACATTCAAAACATACATGACAAGTATGGGGAAGCACATAACAGACAAGGCTCAAACAAACCTCCTTAAAACATAAAGAACATATAGTTTTAGCATGTCTTTCAGATACTGATTAGGTCTTTAATTAAACTTAAACGTTAGGGCGTGGCTGATTTATCACATCTTTTCAGATAAGAAGTCCAAATTAGGCCCGCCCGCTGGTTGTAATTATTAAAGACTGGTGTAGTTAATTAATTACCTAATGGCTTGCCTAGGTGAGACCTATGGGCATGATATCTAGCAATGCGAAGTATACTGATTATAAAGAAAGCAAACATACACTCTGCAGATGTTGAGTATCGAAATTGTTGATTTTAGGCTTGATTCAGATTCAGTTGATTACCCTTTTAGACATGCTTTCTAGGCGTGATTGATTTTAAAATGTTTATAGAAACGCGAGAGTCCTATAGGCATGGTATCTATAATATGATTTTATTATTTTAAACCTATAAACTGTTTGCCTAACGATAGATGCAAAATGCAGAATTTAAGAGATCCTATAGGCAGGTTATCCATACGATGCAAGAATGCAGAAGCCTATAGTCATGGTATCTATATGAGTGCAGAACCTCAAAGGCATGGTATCTATATATGCATAAGTGCAAAACTATAAGCAGGATTTCTATTTGAAATGCATAAGTGCAGAACTATAGACAGGATTTCTATATGACATGCATAAGTGCAAAACTATAAGCAGGATTTCTATATGATATGCATAGATGAAAAGCAGGATGAGATTGCAGCAACAAACACCTAAAAACATGATGTCTACCCACATGCATACATGAGTGACCCTCCCCTTTTCACTATATAACCCCATAAGTTATTACAAATTATTACAACCCAGAATGAATAAAGGAAAGTAAAATTACATCAGAAATTAAAGTACAACCAAGGAGAGCCTAATTTAGACTCCAAGTCTGAAACATGAAATAAACCAACTCTAAAGATCTGATTTCCAAAGCCTTTCTCATTTTTGGGTGTGTCAGAGTTCCCAGGAGCTTCTTGAACTCCGGGCAGTGCTTACACCTAAATAAATTGCAGAATTGAATTAAAGTGCAGTGTGGAAGGGCCAGCCCTCAGATGTCCAAGTTCAGAGGGAACTCAAGGTCCCAAAGCAAGGCTCATAGGAGCGGGGCAGAACTTAGAAACTAGGAATGAGTGTAAGTGCAATAGAGGGGATTCTGGGAAGGCCATGGCAGGCTGGTGGTCATACCCAGCAATTAGGAGTGCTGGCACACCCCTGACCAGCCTGTTAGCCACATTTGTTTGGAGTTAGGATCCATTAAGGATCGGGTCAAAACATGAGCAGCAATTTGGATACTTCCATGCCTGAACCTTAACTCAAACACATAGAGGGAATAGGGGTATAGGGATTCACAGCAGAAAACAGGTGCAAAGAGAATAATATACAGATTAATCAATGAGCATGGACAGTAAAGCAAACAGGATTGCAGAAGTTGTAAATAAACACATTGGTGTGATGGCTGAAACTAAATTAGGACATACCAGTTTCAGAAGTAAGCAGAGAAAAAGTAGTAGTAAAGCCCAAATTGCAAGCAAA
>NC_032000.1:13071755-13134374 GCF_001879085.1 Nicotiana attenuata | reverse complement strand
GGACCTTTTTTCGTTTTCCGCCCGTCTTGAGCTTACCTTTTCTTCTTTTTGATGTCGTGAAATAATATCTTCTTCAATCCTCAACTTTGTGCTATATCTGTTGTAAATGTCATTCCATGTTGTAGCTGGGAATTCATGAAGGCTTTCCTTGAGTCGCCTCGTAGCTTCTGAGCTTTTCTCATTCAAATTGCTTGTGAAAGCTATAACTGCCTAGTTATCTGGTACACGTGGCAATGTCATTCTTTCACGCTGGAATCTGTCCACAAATTCCCTAAGCAATTCTGAGTCCCCTTGTTTAATTTTAAAAATATCTTCCATTCTTTTTTCGACTTTTTGAGCTCCCGAGTGTGCTTTGATGAAAGAATCTGCAAGCTCAGCAAAAGAATTTATAGAATTTTCGGGTAAAAGAGAATACCATGTTAGTGCACCCTTAGTGAGTGTTTCACCAAATTTCTTGACTAATAGTGATTCAATCTCCTACTTAGTCAAATCGTTGCCTTTTACGCCTGTTGTGAATGCAGTCACGTGGTCTCGTGGGTCTGTTGTTCCATCGTATTTTGGTATATCAGGCATTTTGAATTTCTTTGGGATTGGAAGGGGAGCAGCACTTGGCTTCCAGGGTTGTTGTGAATATTTATCCATATCTACCGCTTTGATCACAGGTGGCATCCCGGGTATTTGCTCTATGCGTCACTTTGCTCCTTGAGCTGTTTCTGCAATGTTAGTACTAAATTTTGTAAATTAGAATTAACTAAGTTACCTAGTTCTCCCTCCTGTGTCGCTGGGGGTTCCACCACTACCTGAATTAACGAGCCTGGAACGAGGGTTCTCCAGAGTGTTGTTATTTGGAGTGGGTGTGTGTGGTGCAGCAGGTAATTGGCTAACAAAAGCCTGAAGAGCTTTATTGACTTGTGAGGCAATAAGTTTTTGCAAAGCCTCATCCATAGTTTCAACATTTTCGAATTGAGCTTGTCCATCTGTATGAGACCCATCAGGAGTGCCTTCACGAGACCGCCGTGGAGAGCCTCGTGGATAAGGAATCAGTACGTTATTGTTCTGTGGATCTCCCTGAAGTTGCTGGGTTGTTTGATTTTCTTAGTTTCCTTGAATGTTGTCATTGTTGTTCGACATGGTTGATGCAACAAGGAAAGTTAGGCTAAAATAAAATGGATTATCAGATTCCCGGTAACGGAACCAATTTGTTTAACCAAAAAATAGAATTTTGACTAAAGCTATAGTTTAGAAGAAAACGGGTTACTGATAACCGCAAGAATGAATAAAAGAAAGTAATTTGGATAGCCAGAATATAATTGAATATTTCACGTGTCAACTGTGGACAAGAAGGCATAACAAGATATCTTATAGGAATGCTCCAAAAAGAAAATAAGAATTGATGTAGCTTAAAGAAATTTTTTACTGAGTACTGTTGATGAAATAATGTAACGACTCGGCCTGTCGTTTCGAGAGTTGTAGCCCCATTTTTGCTTCTTTTTGTGTTCTTCGGCTATGTTAGTTCGGGTCTGGAGTGGTTTCGGAGAGGATTTGAGACACTTAGTCTCTTTAGTGAAGGCTTAAGTTGGAAAAGTTGACCGGATGTTGACTTATGTATAAACGATCTCGGATGTGAATTTCAATGGTTCCGTTAGCACAATTAGGTGATTTTGGACTTAGAAGCGCGTCCGGAATGTGATTTGGAGGTCCGTGGTAGAATTAGGCTTGAATTGGCGAAAGTTAAAATTTTGGCCATTTAGGTCGGTAGTGGAAATTTTGATATCGGAGTCACATAGTATTTTCGGAAATTGGAGTAGGTTCGTGGTGTTATTTCTGACTTGTGTGCCAAATTTGAGGTCATTCGGACGTGGTTTGATAGGTTTCGGCCTCGTTTGTGGAATTCGGAAGTTTAGAAGTTCTTAGGTTTGAATCCGAGTGTAATTTGGTGTTTTGATGTTGTTTTGGGTGATTCGAAGGTTCGACTAAGTTTGTATGATGTTATGGGATATGTTGGCATGTTCGGTTGAGGTCCCGAGAGCCTCGGGTTGATTTCGGGTGATTAACAGAACAAGTTTAGAAATTGGAGGAGTTGCTGAAGTTGGAACTCAGCTGTCATAACCGCACCTGCAGAGTGGGAACCGCAGGTGCGAGGTCGCAGGAGCGGCTAAGGAGTAGCAGAAGCGGCCACAAGGGACTTGAGCAGGAGCCGCAGGTGCGAAGTGTTTCCCGCACCTGCGAGAGGCGCAGATGCGGTCAGGTATGCGTAGGTGCGAGGTTGTTTCCGCACCTGCGATGATCGCAGATGCGGTGGTGAAGCACAGATCTCTGTTTTTAAAGGCAGAATTGGGACTCGCCCCGGGGCGGAGCACTCGTAAAACGCCCCTGGGCTTATGTGTGGGGCTTAGTTCCGTGAGACTTACGCTTCGGCCATCGGGGCTTACGCCCCGAACACGCCCAACGCCCAGCGTACTGGGCTCGCCTAATAGAACTTTATGCAATTGTATGTAACTAACCTTGTAAATCTTCAAATTTTCTTAACAAATCGTTGACTACTCAAAATTACTTTTTTCCTAAGTATAAATTATTATGTTGGGAGTTGTCATAATTAAAATAAAAATTATTGCACGTTATCCACTAAGATACTATGATAGTTAATTTGAAATAAATCTTTCATTTAAAAAGTATTTATTTATTAACTATTGTTATGTCTTTACTATATAATAGTCCATAATTTTTTTATAACTATTTTTCTAATTTTTTTTTTCACGTTTACGAGATACAATACTTATTAATTTAATAGCTCAGTATTAGCTAGTAACTATGTACAAATAATTAGTTATCATGGTATTGTATGGTGAACTATGNCATTCCCCATTCATAACGGCACGTGCAATGACTGGATGTATAACTCCGCAGGTCTATGCATATATTACCGTACCTTTGACATTTATCACATTTGGCCACGAAACTTTCTGCTTCTTCTTCCATTTTAGGCTAGTAATAACCTGCCCTAATTAAGGTTCTCACCAGTGATCTTCCTCCGGCTTGATTCCCACAATGCCCCTCGTGTATTTCCCTCATTACGTACTCCGTTTGAGAAGGTCCGAGGCATCTGGCTAAGGGACCACCGAACATTTTACGATATAGGTTGCCCTGGTTTAAGCAGTATCGAGCAGCCTTTTTTCGAAGCGCATGAGCTTTTTTCTTGTCATCAGGGATGGTTCCATACTGCAAAAAAGCAACAATTTCGTTCCTCCAATCCCAAGTTAAATTATTAAAATTTACCTCATTCTTGTCGGGGTCAAGAACTGAATGAAATAAATGAATAACTGAGGCGCTTGCATCACTTGCTACGTCAGCCGCATATGCGAGATTAGCTAAGGCGTCTGCTTCGAGATTTTCATCCCTTGGTATTTGTGTAACTTTCCAGGTTTGAAATTGCTTTATAAATTCCCGCACCTTTTCTAAATACTGTTGCATCCTTGTTTCCTTGGCTGTATAAGTCCCCAGCATTTGATTAACCACGAGTTGTGAATCACTTTTGATTATAATTTGATTTATGCCAAGTTCTCGTGCCAATTCTAAACCTGCAATCACAGCCTCATACTCTGCCTCATTGTTAGTTATAAAATGACATTGATAGCTTGTCGAATGGTTTCACCCGTAGGTGGTACCAAAACAATCCCTAAACCTGCACCTTTTACGTTAGATGAACCATCAGCGAATAAAGTCCAAGTTCATGGATTAGCTCCATTGAGCACCTGTAATTCTTTTTCTGCTTCTAATTGCATCCGTTGGCTAAAATCAGCCACGAAATCAGCTAACACTTGTGATTTTATAGCAGTTCTAGGTTGGTACGTGATTTCGTATTCACTTAACTCTATAGCCCACTTAGCCAACCTACCTGATAACTCATGCTTATGTAATATATTACGTAAAGGGTAGGCAGTTACTACAACAATAGGATGACACTAAAAGTAAGGTCTTAATTTCCTAGATGCCATGATTAATGCAAGTGCAAGCTTTTTTAATTGAGGATACCGCGTCTCCGCATCTAACAAAGACTTACTAACATAATAGATAGGGGATTGTTTACCTTGTTCTTCTCGAACCAAAACAACACTTACCGCTACTTCTGAAACAGCAAGGTAAATGAGCAGTCTTTCCCCAGCCTTTGGTTTTGCTAGCAAAGGTGGATTTGATAAGTATGTTTTCAAATTCCTGAGTGCCTGTTGACATTCCTCATTCCATTCAAAATGATCCTGTTTCTTAAGGGCTGAGAAGAATTTAAAGCACTTCTCTGATGATTTAGAAATGAATCTTCCCAAGGGTGCAATCCTTCCTGTTAATCTTTGAACTTCTTTCTTGCTCGAAAGTATATCAGGGATTTCTTCAATGGCCTTAATCTGTGCAGGATTCACTTCAATACCACGATTAGAAACAAGAAAACCTAAGAACTTACCTGATGCAACACCAAATGCACATTTTTCGGGATTTAACTTCATATTAAATTTCCGCAAAATTTTAAACGTTTCAGACAGATGCGATATATGGTCTCCTGAATGCTGAGTTTTAACGAGCATATCATCTATATAGACCTCCATAGTTTTTCCCAAATGCTCTTGAAACATTTTGGTAACCAACCTCTAATACGTTGCTCCTGCATTCTTTAGACCAAAAGGCATTACTTTATAACAGTAAGTCCCCTTGTCTGTTATGAATGAAGTTTTTTCTTCATCTCTCGGATCCATTTTAATCTGAATATAACCTGAATATGCATCTAAAAAACTTAACAACTCATGCCCTGCAGTAGCATCAATTAGTTGATCTATATGAGGTAATGGAAAAGAGTCTTTAGGACAAGCTTTGTTAAGATTTGTATAGTCTACACAGAATCGCCATTTACCGTTCTTTTTAGGTACCACAACAGTGTTGGCTAGCCACTCAGGATACTTTACCTCGCGAATAGACCCATTTTCTAACAATTTGTACACCTCATCCTAAATCACCTGATTTTTGAAAGTGCCCTGCTTTCTTTTCTTTTGTTTGATAGGTGGATGAAATGGGTCTTCATTCAACTTATGAGTCGTTACCTCCGGTGGTATACCTGTCATATCAGAATGGGACCAAGCAAAACAATCTGCGTTAGCTTTTAAAATTCAATCAACTTACGTTTCGTATCCGGGCTGAGATTGGCTCCTATATACACTTTTCTTTCTGGCCAGTGTATAAACAAAACCACTGCCTCTAGCTCTTCTATCGTCGTTTTGATGTTTTCATTTTCTTCTGGCTCTTTAATGGAATCGGGCCTTGAATCCACATCTGTTTGCCCTTGTTCAGTTGAGGTTGATGTTATGTTATCCTCAACTGGATTCTGTAATTGCTATTTCTCTTCACCCTTCGCACTTAAATTCGCCACGGAGTTGATGCTCCTGGATGTCTGTTGGTTTCCCCTGATTTGACATATTCCCCATGGCGCTGGAAGTTTAATGACTTGATGCAAGGTTGATGGAACAGCGTCCATGTCATGGATCCATGGCCTCCCAAGAATTATGTTGTAAGCCATTTCCATTTCCACTACCTGAAATTTTGTGTCTTTGACAACGCCTTCTGCGAATGTAGTAAGCATCACCTCCCCTTTCGTTACAAAACTGGAATTGTCAAATCCTGACAAAGTATGCACTTTTGGTACCAATTTATCTTCTGCTTGCATCTCGCGTAGTACTCGTACCAAAATAATGTTCACGGAACTACCTGGATCAATTAAAACTCGTTTCACGTTAGTGTCATGTACAAGTAAAGATATTACCAGTGCGTCGTTATGTGGAGTTAATAGACCCTCGGCATCTGCATCATCGAACGTAATATTTTCTTCCTCCAAGACATGTCGCAGCCGCTTCCCGTGGGTAATTGTTACTTTGGAAATCTTGTTTGCTGCAGTATATGATACGCCATTGATATCTTCACCCCCACTTATAACGTTGACAGTTCTTTTCGGAGAAGGTGGTTTTGGAGGCTCCTGCCTGTTCTTCATGTAACCTTGCTTTCCCTTCTCACTGAACAACTCAGTAAGATATCCTTGTTTCAGTAAATGATCAACTTCACTTTGTAAAAATCTGCAGTCTGCCGTTTTATGCCCGTGGTCATTGTGAAACTCGCACCAATGATCAGGGTTGCGCCTGTTTGGATTCGATCTCATCTCTTTCGGCCATCGAACCTTATCTCCCATGCTTCTTAAAACNAGCAGCTTTTGGACCACAGCAATAGGATATTGATCGGGAGCTGACTTCAGTCCAGGGACTTACGAGGTAGCCTAGCTGGCGTTCGCAGGCCGGAGTTCCCTTCTTTGTTATAGTTTGTTTTCCTTGTACCGAGACAAACATTGATGTATTTCTATTCAGACTTGTTTTTAGCACTCTTTAGTAGTTCGTGAGTTAGCGACACCAGTCTTGGGTAGAGAAATGTTAAGCTTCCGCATCTTTGGGTTTTCAGTTATCTATGTTTTAAAGACTCCTGTTTTTATTTAAATGACTCGTATTATTATTATTGTTGGGATGTTATCAGAAAAATGTTTAAATGTTTGGCTTGCCTAGCTCCGATAGTAGACGCCATCACGACCCCCGATGGTGAAAAATCCGGGTTGTGACAAATATAGTTATAGTTAAATATTAGACTTGGAATGAGATAATATTAAGAATTTGAATGAAAAAAAAATTATTTTCTCTAATGTTCATAATGAATAATTAAGTTTTTTGAATTAATTTAACAAAATAAATTTTTGAATCAACTAAGTAGTTAGAAAATAAAATTCAGTTATTTTACAAATTCATCATATAAGTAATTGCAAAACTTGTATTGTACATAATAGTATTGATGGTAAAAGAATTTTAAAAAAAAAAGCAGTTACAATATAGTATTGAGAATTAAACTGATAAAAGTATAAACTTGAAGTAATAAGGATGGAATAGTAGAAGACAAAATATATTCTAAATGAGTGATTATTAAAAAAAATCCTTTGCATTTCTCCAACAAATAATAAGTTCCTGTTATAAAATAAAGACTTTAAAGTAAAGAAACCGAAGACAAGTAGAGAGAGAGAGATATTTATTATTCAACTTCAAATTCATGTACATAATGAACTGAAATCTCTTCTATTTATAGAAGAAAGGAAGTTGTTGTGTAAGCTGCTACTATACCAAATATGAATAATCTTCTACTGGGGGTAATGTTTATCCATAACGGAGTATCGAAAGTATAAGCTTATTATACCCGGTATGGATAATCTTCTCCCGGGGATAATGTTTATCCATAACCGGGTACCGAAGTGATAAGCTTCTTCAGGAGGCTTATTTCCAATAGAGTACTAAATAAATAAACATATTTACGGCGGAGTCCCATATGGATAAGCTTCTTCAGGAAGCTTATTTACAACGGAGTACTAAATGAACATCCATAATATATATTTATAACACTCCCCCTTGGATGTTCATTAAAAGATAATGTGCCTCATTAAAACCTTACTAGGAAAAATCACGTGAGAAAAAAATCCTAGTGAAGGAAAAAGAGTACACATATTTAGTAATACGCATTGCTAGGTGCCTCATTAAAAACCTTATAAGGAAAACCCCATGGAAAAAATCTTAGTAAGGAAAAAAGAGTGCATCGCGTATTTTACTCCCCCTGATGAAAACCTTGTTTCAAATACTTGAATCTCCGCATTCCAATCTTGTATACCATCTTCTCAAAAGTTGAAGTTGGCAAAGATTTAGTGAATAAATCTGCTGGATTATCACTTGAACGGATTTGCCGATTTGAGATCGAGCTTTATGGGGATCGGATAAGTAACATGCATCTGCATAACCAATATAATCTGCACCACCTTTGTTAGCATTAGCAAAATACATAAGTGCATCAATTGCACTGAGATAGAGTATTTCAGGACCAAGGAGTTCATCATCCTCTTCTGGAGGTCGGAACGGATCCTTATTCACTTTAAGTGATCGAACACCCATTGGTGTATTAATGGGTGCGCTTTGTCCATGTAAAAATATTTTAAGACCCTTTATGTATAGGGAGATTGATGGATAAAGATCTTGTCTGCTAAATGTTCAATTTGCAGACCAAGGCAAAGTTTTGTCTTTCCAAGATCTTTCATCTCAAATTCTTTCTTAAGATATTCAATTGGCTTTTGGATCTCTTCTGGAGTTCCAACTAGATTTATGTCATCAACATAAATAGCAAGTATAATAAATTCTGATGACATTTTCTTTATAAAAATACATGGACAAATAACATCATTTATGTAATCTTCTTTCAGCAAATATTCACTAAGGCGATTATACCATATGCTCCCAGATTGCTTTAAATCACACAAAGATCTTTATAATTTGATCGAGTACATTTCTCAAGACTTTGAATTATATGCTTCAAGCATTTTAAATCCTTCAGGGATCTTCATATAGACTTAATCAAATGAGTCATATAGATTATGCCTTGCATTTAAATGACATGACATCTTCAGGTGTCTGGACTACAGGTCCGATCCTCATAATTTTTTATAATATTGTGCACTATATTGTATCAAATATATCGTCGACGATCATTTCATATCGGTTCGCAAGCGACATAACTTGTTGAGATCTCATCACTTTCTTTATTTTCAGGTACCTGAACTTCTTCAGGAGTTTCATGAAATGTTATGTCGTGGGCTCTTCTAGAGCTTATTTCCTCCTTATTATGATCATTTTGATCATTTGCTCCTATCATTTTCAAGGATTGTTACCTTTGGAACCGATTGGTCTACCACGCTTCATGCGTACAGTAAACTCCATCTTTCAGGGACTTTAATTTTAATAGGAGCATTTGCAGCTAAAATATGATATTTAATTTTGGATCAGCAGCATTTGACTTGAATTATCTTCTAAGTGAGGATCATATGATAATTCGATTCATATAGCATATTTTTCAGTTGTTTATTCCATCCCCCAAATGTTTGAAAAACTAATATATATCCCCAATATTCTTTGGGAAACATATCTTTGTGCATTGTGGTAGAGAAATTAATCATATACAACACATCAAAAGATAGTAAAAATATTTGGTTTCTGATCCTAAACCAATTGTGAGGGAAGGACTTATCATATATTGTTGGTTTGATGCATACAAGTGTTGCTATATGCAATTTAGAAAATCTTAGACCAACACATGAGGCTTTGTTCTCATAAACAATGGTTTAGCCATTAATAGGAGGTATTCAATGCTAAACCAGCTTGGATATAAATCAGCATTATCAAGATGAACTATCTTGATTTCATAATCCTGAAAATTATGCTCTTAATTGATAAAAGCAATTTCAAATGCCAAACTGCAGGTTGACAATAAACACACATGTAACCATCTCATATATGCATCTATAAGTGGTTCACATGATAGGTGAATGGGCCCATATTCACCTTTTATATATTTCAGAATCAGGGGTCTTAGTCCCAACTTTAGCTGGTATAATCAATTTATTATGAGAATAAGCAACACAGGAGAATTCTTGAAGAATCTTCTAGTTCTTCAGTATATGCTTATCTGAATTCTCAAATAGCTCATTTAAAAATGGCAAATGAAAACTTCAAGTTTATCATGACATGTGCTATCTCTTAGTAAACTTCTGGTTTACTATGGAATAAACTTTTGCATTAGTAAACTTCTTATTTACTGTGATTGTTTTTGCTCTAGTAAACTTCTGGCTTACTCTGATACTGATATAGTACAAAATTGAAGAATAAGGCGGGTAACTTCTCACATAAATATAATTTTACCCCCTATGATTGTGGGAACATGAAGATTTTTAATCTTCCAATCATTTGTAGTCTCAATATGATAGTCATTTGTATTAGTAAACTTCAGGTTTACTATAACATATATTTTGACCATAATCATATAATATGAATGACATATTTGTATATAAACTCTTTGAGAGCCTTCATTTATTATCCACAATTTAATATTTATCAAACGCTACTGGTGTCATGTGCCTTCTAGAAAAACAGTGAGCTCTTCAGGAGTTGTTGATATTTTGTACTATCAATTATTGCTCAGACACTTCTGGTATCATGAGAGAAAATCATAATAAAGTGAACATTATAAAGACAATTCTAAACTTATAAATGTAAGAAATTAAGAATTTCAGTATTTTTTACCACCAACTTTGTGACAAATATCTCCTTCAGGGAGAAACGCCATTAACATCCGAATATTTTATATCAAAGCGGCAACCACATAATCATTACATCCTTCAGGGAAAGATACATGAGTTGTTATTTCCTTCGGAAAACTCGATAACTAACCATAACATATTAATGTGGTTGTAGTACAAAGTATTCTACAAGAATGCTTTTTCCTTAGAATGATATTTAATAAAATTATTCAAGATATTTTACGTACAGCGGGTACGTGCGGCAATGATCTTTATGCCACAAAAATAAGATTTATATCCTTTGTTATTCTACCTCTTCAGAAGATGAGTTGTGGTATTTCTTCATTCACTCCAGGGAATGAAAATGTGCTTCAAAAATAACTTTGAATAGCTTATTATTTTATTTAAGCGCAGACAGACACTGTTTCATAATATTTTCCTGCTTCAGGAGAAAATTTCAATTGTGTTACTTCTTCAGGAGCAAATTTAAAATACGAAAAATTGAGTATATATTCTCTCAATCATATTACCTCTTCTGGAGGTGAATTGTAATACATTTACATCAAAAGCGCGTTCATATTTACGAGCTTTATTAATATTATCACATTCACTTCAGGGAATGGATTAACATTATCAAAAGTTCTCATCCTTCAGGAAATCGAACATAATTATCTGAACATGCATTAATCACATCAAATTGTGATACTTCAACCTCTTTTAAAATATTTACTACTTTAGGAGCAAATCGAGGCGTACATTTAATATAGAGAATATTTATGTAGCTTTTTTTCAATTGTAACCATAGAAAGCCTAAATTATCACTTCTGGTGGTCATAGGCATATCCCACTTCTGGTGGTTAACAAAATTTAGTTACAATGAGATATACAAAATATAACCACTTCTGGTGGTTGTATATTTCTTGCAAATTCTGGTGGAGTTTAAGTGGATCTAACAATGTTATCCACTTTGTAATCCTTTATTAAGATAATAAGGATAAAAACAAATACCAAAATAGGTACTGTATACGTAGCATACAACCAAGCAAGCGATGATAAAATATTAAACTAAATATAAGCAAAAGGCTCAAATTACTTTACATAGATTTCGCCACTCCAGTCGTAAGTGATATCCACGTCACTAATCGGAGATGAACACTGCTCGAGTGTCAGCTGCTGCTGCTGCACGCTTAAGACCTTTCTTCTTCAATATAAAACTTGTTCCAATAAACAAACTTGATGATACCTCTGTTTTAAAAGGCAGAATTAGGACTCGCCCGGGACTCGCCCCGGGGCGGAGCACTCGTAAAACGCCCCTGGGCTTATGTTTGGGGCTTAGTTCCGTGAGACTTACGCCTCAGCCATCGGGGCTTACGCCCCGGACACGCCCAACGCCCAGCGTACTGGGCTCGCCTAATAGAACTTTATGCAATTGTACGTAACTAATCTTGTAAATCTTCAATTTTTCTTAATAAATCGTTGACTACTCAAAATTACTTTTTTCCTAAGTATAAATTATTATGTTGGGAGTTTTTCATAACTAAAATAAAAATTATTGCACGTTATTCACTAAGACTACTATGGTAGTTAATTTTAAATAAATCTTTCATTTAAAAAGTATTTATTTATTAACTATTGTTATGTCTTTACTATATAATATATAATAGTCCATATTTTTTATAATTATTTTTTTCACGTTTACGAGATACAATACTTATTAATTTAATAGCTCAGTATCAACTAGTAACTATGTACAAATAATTAGTTATCATGGTATTGTATGGTGAACTATGTGTCACTTTATTAACTTGTTGAAACTTATAAATGAATGATGCTTAAGAATCATATTTAAATTGTGAATTATATTTTTATAAAAATTCTCTTTCAAATAGAAAGCATATTAAATAAAAGGAGTATTTTAAGAAAAATATCAAATTATAATATCGAAATTCTTTCAAGATTCATTATTCCTTAAGAGATACATATAAGATTTCGTATCGAATACATTACTCTTGATGTTTGAGTTGTAACGACATTGCAACTATTTGTTATGATATATGTCATACTTTTCGTATTATTCATAGTTGAATTATAATTTATTAATATTTTAATATATTATTTGTTATAATTCTATGATTTTAATGTACTTTTTATAATTATTTTTTATTTTATACTATCTTAAAAATTCATGAAATTAATAAAATTTAAAGATCCATGGGACTTACGCCCCATGTCTCAGGGTTTACGCCTCGCCTCATCAGAGGTAAAACGCCTCGCCTCACGCCCCCGCCTTTTAAAATATTGGCGCAGATGTGGTCCCACAGATTTAAGTGATTTTCCGCAGATGCGGAGGTTTTTGCGCAGAAGCGGCACCGCAGGTGCGCATTTAGGGTCGTAGGTGCGAAAAGCCTGGGCAGAAGCTATAAATACAAGACTTCGCGAATTTTTGCTCATTTCCACCATTTTCAACTCGGACTTTTGAGCTTTTGGAGTGATGTTTGAAGGGGATTCAACGATATTCATTGAGGTATGTTGCTTGAGCCCTATTATCATTAACTATGGCATTTTCCCGTTGATTTCCCATCTAATTAGTAGGATTTTTGAAGTGAAAAAAGGGGTTAGGGCTTGGGATTTTGGAGAGAGTAATTCGGGGATTTAAGGGACCAAATGACGTCGAGTTTTGATGAAATTGGTATGGATAGAATCGTGAGTGAATGAGATTTCTAGTTTTGTGACTTTTGTCGAATTCCGAGATGTGGGCTCGGGGGCAGGATTTGAGTCGATTTCGGGATTTGTGTCCAATTAAGTAGTTTTTCTTGTGGAATTGGTTCCTTGGTGTATATTGATTGCATTGTATTTCTTGTGACTAGATTCGGGACGTTTGGAGGCCGATTTGAGAGGCAAAGGTGTCGACGAGTATGATTTTGGCTTGGTTAAGGTAAGTAACGCTTTCAAACTTGGTTATGAGGGTTCGAAACCCCGAACTACGTGTTATGTGATTAGTATTGAGGTGACGCACATGCCAAGTGACGGGCGTGCGGGCGTGCACCGTGAGAATAGTGAGCTGGTTTATTCCATGGCACCATTTAATGACTCTTTCTTGTTAATATCCGTGTTTCCATTATGTGATAAAGTAATCGAGCTACAAAGCATGCAGGAGAGCATGTTAGAGCTTCATGTCGATACTGTTGGGACCCCTAGTGGTCGTTTCTTGTTGTCATTTCACTGATTTCACTGTTATTTTGTACCCAGTCATATTCATGCATTTCATATCATATCTCAGTTTCAATTGTTATTATTGTCTTCGCATATCATTATTTCCGGGCTAGTTTCCATGACATTGTGAGCCCGTGAGTGAGACTGGAGAGTGATGACTGAGTGAGGCCGAGAGCCTGATTTTGAGTGATAGTTACGGGGTCAGGCTGCACGCTACAGCAGTTATATTGCTTACAATAGTGCTTGGGCCATAGGAGCCCCTTCGGAGTCTGCACACCCATAGTGGGCGCGGATGATATTATTGAGGGATGGATCTTCTCTGGACATGGATCTTGTCCGAAGTATTGGTACCTGGAGATGGATCTTCTCCACAGGGCTGGAATGGCCTTCCTCGGTATTGAGTGACTGTTGTCGGTGATGTGTATATATTTTGGGATGGATCTTCCCTAGTGTTGATACCCAATTTTTCCCTCATATTTTAAATATATATACATATACTTCCAAAATAGTGCATATGCATCATCATTTGAGTTATAAGCATACACAAGTATTTTTTCATAAATTTCCATGATTTTTAAAGATTTAAATCAATTTATTTCTGCATTTTTATTATATAAATGTCCAATAATTACACTACTAATTATTTTTTATGATGAATTAATCATCCAAACTTATCATTTGTACCAAGATAAATTTTAATATTTCAGTGCATTTTTATAATTACATTTGCATTTAAGGCTAAATTGCACATCTTTACAATAATCGCCCATATTAATGTATAATTACACTATTTATGCAAAAAATGATCTTTTATATTTTTAAAATGGTAAGAAATTATTTTAAATCATTTTAGTGCACAATGTTATTTTTATTATTTATTAATTGCTTTCATAAATTATTTATTTATTAAATATGGGGTATTTAAAAACTAGCCCAAATTCTTACCCAAATTCGGATCTAAAACTACCCAATACACCAGCCCAATACCCTTGGCCCAACACCATTAGCCCAGTCCCTTACCCATTTTATTAAACCCGACCCAACCTCTGCTTAGATCCCAGCCGTTGATCCCGACCCAACCTCTGCTTAAATCCCAGGCGTTGATAAGAAATGATCAACGGCTCACAAGCATTCCCCCCTTTCCATATATCACCATCCCCCAAACCCTAACCCTATTTTCCAAAACCCGCCCACTCTATACTCTCCTCCTCTGAAGAACCCTTGTCTGTCGCCTCACCAAAATCATCTCCTAATCCCGTTCCTAATCGGATTTTCTTCCCATTTACTTACCATTTCGACATATTTCCCTTATTGGGTGATTCTTTACGGAATTACCTAGTAATTGCCTAAACATGGCAATTATCCCTACTTTAATTTTGTCCTAATCGATCTTCGTCTCTTGAATCTGGACGATAATAAGTCCAAACACGTTATTTTGCACCATGTGAGCCCGATCTGTTCAGATCTTGCTTAGCCCTAAGGTTAGGGTTTAAAGATCCTCTTTGACTCGAACCAAAATTTGTCTAGGCCTTGATTTTATGTATTATCTCGTCTTTATTCACCCTATTATGTATAAATCTGTCTATTTTCTGCCCATTTTTTTACTTACCCTAAATTGGGGTTTCAGATCCTTCTTAATCGAACCAAATCTGGTTCGATTCTGTGCTTTTTTTTTGAATAATTTCCTGTATACTTCATCTTATGCAATATGTAATTCTTTTGTCTTTATTTTCTGCCGATTTTGTGTAGTTTACCTAAAAACTAGGGGTTTCAGATCTCTTTGAATCGAACCAAAATCGGTTCAATTTTCTGATTCTAAGTGTTATTATGTCTATGTTCATCCTATATTCTACCATGTGACCGATTTTTGTTATATTTTTGTCAGTATTTGCTTTCCCTGAAATTAGGGTTTACCTATTCCCCCTAAATCCGATTTTATTGATTCGTCACGCTATGGTTTCCTTACTTATGTTCAATTTTACAGATTTTCACTGTTTACTTGTTAATTTCTGCCACTATATAAACCTCTTCCCCCTTTCCCTTTAGGACAGACTCAAAAATCATTATAATCTCACTAGATATAAAACTTTACTCTGTTATTTCATTCTACACTTTAGTCTTGGCCGGCTGAAAGCCAAGGCATTAAGTTCTGTGTTTTTACTTCTCATTGACGATTCAGAACATTGTGGGTTTTGTACTTTTCTTGCATTTCTCGTTTAACTGGTGTGTCACTTAACTTCTGCACTTGCATTCTTACATATCCCTGATTGGTACATGTTATTATTGCTGAATCCATGATCCAATATGCATACGAGTGATGTTTAGGCATCATCTTTGTTCGTTGTGTATGTCTTAGCCTCTTTAGCACTTGTTTGCTCCTAATGTTGCCTGTTCTGAAGTTACTTGAACTCCTTTAAGGTATATCCGGTCAGTGTGCCAACCTTCTGTCACGACCCAAGTTCGCCCTCCATGAACAATCGTGATGGCACCTGGTCTCTATAACTAGGTAAGCCTAACAAATGCGGTAAAGGAATAATTGCGGAAAAGAAACTAATAAAAGCCGAGACAACAAAGTATAACAGTGTTTAAGATGCCGCCCGGCATATAACAATCCAAAAATTTCAACCGAACACTCCCAAAATACGGAACCCCATGAATCACAAGCTAAGAGTACATAAAATGCTCTAACTCCAGAAATGTCTAACAACAACTGTGATGACCCAAAAGCACTTGTTTTTAAATTGAATTCTGCGTTTCGAGGCTGTAAAAACCTCTTTTAGTATCACCTCTATTTGCGTGTGTAGTCCGGGCGCATAGCCGAAAAGACTATATGTGAAATTCTGTGAAAAATGATAAATTTTTACTATAAAATACATTTAAGTTGACTTCGGTCAACATTTTTGGTAAACGGACACGGACCCGTGATTTGACGGTCCCGGAGGGTCTCTAGAAAAATATGGGACTTGGGCGTATGCCCGGAATCGAATTTCGAGGTCCCAAGTCCGAGAAATGATTTTGTGAAGAAAATTGTTTTCTGAAATTGTTTAAAGGATTTGGAAATGAAATTTCATTGGAACATGTTGGTATCGGGCCCGTATTTTGGTTCTGGCACCCGGTACAGGTCTTATATATGATTTAAGATAATTCTGTGAAGTTTGGTAAGAAACGGAATCCATTTGACGAGATTCAGACCTTAAATGTAAAATTGATGTTTAAGGAAGTTTTGAGAAAATTTCATTGATCTTGAGGTTTAATTTGATGTTCATGATGTTATTTTGGTGATTTGAGTGCACGGATAAGTCCGTAGGATATTTTTGAGGTTGGGTGTATATTTGGTTTGGAGCCCCGAGGGCTCGGGTGAGTTTTGGATAGGAAACGGAGTGCATTTCGGACATAGAAAATTGCAGAAATTCTGCTGGTGTGATCAGACCTGCAGGCTTCGCATTTGTGAAGCCTGGCTCGCAATTGCGACTGTCGCAAATGCAAGGGCATGGTCGCAAATGCGAACCAGCCCAGGTCTGCCTTATCTCGCAAATGTGAGCTACTCTCGCAATTCCGACCTTGCAAATGCGAGGATCCCCATCGCAAATGCGATGTATGCTGGGAAAGACTTGAAGTCGCAAATGCGACATATTGTTCGCAAATGCGAAAGTCCAGATTTCCTAAGGGTTCGCAAATGCGAACCCTGTTTCTCAATTCCCATATCGGCAGAGGTCGGGGTTCGCAATTGCGAACCCCTGTTCGCAATTACCACATCTGAGACCTGCAACTTTTATACTTAGCAGAATTTTTAACCAATTTTCATATTTTCTCAAAACATAAACACACTTAGGCGATTTTTCAAGGATTTCTTCTTCTCCAAATCAATTGTAAGTCGATTTTAACTAACTTTCTTCAATTCTTAACATCTTTTAACATGATTTCAACTTCAAATCAATGATTTTCATGGGGGAAATAGGGTGTTCGGGTAGAACCTAGGTTTTTCAAAAATTAGGGATTTGGACCTCGATTTGAGGTCCGATTTCAAAACAAATTATATAATTGAGTTCGTGGGGGAATGGGTAATCGGGTTTTGGTTCGAACCTCGGGTTTTGACCATGTGGGCCCCGGGGCGATTTTTGACTTTTTGGATAAAACTTTGGAAAACTCATTTTCATGCATTAGGGTTGATTCATTTAGTGTTTATTGATGTAATTAAGTAACTTGTGACTACATACGAGCGAATTGGTGGTGGAATCAAGGGGTAAAGCTATAATTGAATCGTGAATTGTGTTCGTGGCATCGAGGTAAGTGTTTGGTCTAACCTTAGCTTGAGGGATTAGGAGTTGTGTCTATTTTCTACGTGTTAATTGTGGAGTACGACGTATAGGCATGGTGACGAGTATCTATACGTTGGTGTCAAGCATGCCCGTGAGTCTTGTGTTATAATTTGTTATGACTCCGTTGTGGTTTATTATGCCTCACATGTTATTATCATCATTGTTCCCTTTCCGAGATGTTTGTTTGATATTATTGTTCCCTTGTCGGGATATTGTTGAGATATCATTGTTCTCGTGCCAGGATGTTTGTTTGATATTAATGTTTCCTTGCCGGGAAGTTATTATGTTATTCTTGTTCCCTTGCCGGGATTCCATGTGATTATTGTTGGTTGGAAATGGGAGCGGGTGGTACGCCTACCACAAGATTTAATGAAATGGGAGCGGGTGGTACGCCTACCACAAGATATAATGAAATGGGAGCGGGTAGTACGCCTACCACAAGATATAATGAAACGGGAGCTGGTGGTACACCTACCACAAGATATAATGAAATGGGAGCGGGTGGTACGCCTACCACAAGATATAATAAAATGGGAGCGGGTGGTACGCCTACAAGAAGATACATGAAATGGGAGCGGGTGGCACGCCTGCCACGAGATACATGAAATGGGAGCGGGTGGCACGCCTGCCTCAAGATATGAGAAATGGGATCGGGTTGCACGCCTGCAACAAGATGTGAAAAGAAAGTGAAATCTGCCTTTGTTTTTCTTTATTCTTGTTAGTGGTTGGGTTTTTGATTCCTTTATGTTCTATTGATATTCTGTTTTTACCTGTTTTCCCCGAAGCATGTTTCCCCCTCCCATCTTTGCTTGTTTATTTCCATATTTCTTTTCCGCTATATATATTTGAACTGCACAGGTTTATTTGGTAGTCTGGTCCTAGCCTCGTCACTACTTCGCCGAGGTTAGGCTAGGCACTTACCAGCACATGGGGTTGGTTGTGCTGATACTAATCTCTGCACTCTTTTGTGCAAAACCCCAGTGTTGTGGACTTCGGACCGTAGTGAGATTGCTGATTCTTGATCATCAGGCAACCCGAGGTAGTCCTGCAGGCATCCGCAGGCCTTGGCGTCTCCTTCTATCTACTATTCCTGTTTCTTTCATGCATTTCCAGAGACAGTGTTGTATTTATTTCTTTCAGACCCCTTTATTTGTAGTATTCTTAGACCGTCTGTGAAACTGTGACACCAGTTCTGGGTAGTCGAGACTCAAACAGTTGTATTAGATACTCATGTTCAGATAGCTTATTGTTTCCTTCTTCCGCTTATGTTAAATTCCGCTGTTAAAATATTATTATTTTGAAACTGTTAATGAATATAAAATGGGTAAAAAGGTAAATGGTGCAATTTATTGGCTTGCCTAGCTCCTATTAGTAGGCTCCATCACTACTCCCGAGGGTGGAAAATCCGTGTCGTGACAAGTTGGTATCAGAGCTCTAGGTTACATGGGTCTCACAGTTCACAGACAAGCTTAGTAGAGTTTGAGGGATCGGTACGGAGACATCTGTATTTATCCCCCAGAGGCTTAGAGTTAGGAAAATTCCATATCTTTTCTTTCCTGGCGTGCGATTTTGTTTTCTCAGTGCTAAATTGAAACCCCTACTCTTGTCCTTTCGCGAATGGCGAGGTCACGTACCTCTTCTTCAACCGAACAACAGCACAGACTGGTGCTAAATAAGTTACTTCTTCGGATGCTTTGTGCAGGTTAGATAGGTTTCACCAAGCTCTTCACTACTTTCAGCGGTGCGTCTACTGAGGATCCACAGGATTATCTAGACAGCTGTTATGAGGTTCTCAGGAACATGGGGATAGTTGAGGCCAATGGGGTCGATTTTGCTACTTTTCGCTTGTCTGGATCTGCCAAGACTTGGTGGAGGGATTTCTGTTTGGCTAGACCAGCCGGATCGCTAGCTTTGACTTGGGAGCAGTTTACTCAGCTATTTTTGGAGAAATTTCTCCCCATCACTCAGAGAGAGGCCTATCGGAGGCAGTTTGAGCGTCTCCAGTAGGGTTCTATGACTGTTACCCAGTATGAGACCAGATTCATCGACTTGGCTCGTCATGCTCTTATCATACTTCCCACCGAGAGCGAGAGGGTGAGGAGGTTCATTGAGGGACTTATCCAGCCTATCCGACTTCAGATGAGGGAGACAGGGAGTAAGATCTCTTTTCAGGAGGCAGCCAACGTGGCCAGGAGAGTGGAGATGGTTCTGTCACAGGGAGGTAGTCATGGGTCGGACCAGAGGCCCCGTCATTTAGGCCGATTCAGTGGTACCTCGTCTGGAGGTAGGGATTCGTATGGTAGAGGCCATCCTCCTAGGCTTTTTCAGTCGGCACTTCAGGTTTCTCACGGTGCTTCAGGTGGCCGTGGTCCTCAGATGCAGCATTTTGATCAACAGTCCTACAGTGCACCACCAGCTCCTATCAGTGCACCGCCGTTTCAGAGCTTTCAGGGTCGTCAGCCCAGCAGCCGAGGGCTTGTTTTACTTGTGGCGACACAAGGCACATTGGTAGGTATTGCCCTCGAGCACCGAGTAGCTCTCAACATCAGGGTTCCCGTGCCATGGTTCAGGCACCGAGTGTTCCACAGCCCGCCCAGCCAGCTAGAGGTGGGGGTAGAGGTGCTAGAGGTGGAGGTAGAGTTCCTAGAGGTGGAGCTCAGGCCGCTAGAGGTGGAGGCCAGCCAGCAGCAGGCCGTCCCAGAGATGTAATTCAGGGTGGTGGGGCCCAACCCCGATGTTATGCTCTTCCAGCCAGGCCCGAGGCTGAGGCTTCCGATGCAGTTATTACAGGTACTGTCCTGGTTTGTGATAGAGATGCTTCAGTGTTATTTGATCCAGGGTCTATGTACTCGTACGTGTCATCCTATTTTGCGCCGTATCTGGTTATGCCTAGTGATTCTTTGAGTGATCCTGTTTATGTGTCTACACCAGTGGGTGATTCTATTATGGTAGATCAAGTCCATCGTTCTTGTATTGTGGTGATTGGGGGTCTTGAGACTCGTGTAGATTTGTTGCTTCTGGACATGGTTGATTTTAATGTTATATTGGGGATGGACTGGTTATCACCTTACCACGCTATCTTAGACTGTCATGCCAAGACTATGACCTTAGCCTTGCCGGGTTTACCTCGTTTAGAGCGGAGAGGGACTCCTGGTCATTCTACCCGTAGTGTTATCGCTTATGTGAAGGCTCGGCGTATGATCGAGAAGGGGTGTTTGGCCTATTTGGCTTATGTTCGCGATTCCAGTGCTGAGGTCCCTTCTATTGATTTTGTGCCCATTGTTCGAGAGTTTCCTGAGGTATTTCCTTCAGACCTGCTGGGTATGCCACCCGACAGGGATATTGATTTCTGCATTGATTTGGCTCCGGGCACTAAGCCCATTTCTATTCCGCCGTATCGTATGGCCCCGCCTGAGTTGAAAGAGTTGAAAGAGCAGTTGCAAGACTTGCTCGAAAAGGGTTTCATCAAATCCAGTGTGTCGCCTTAGGGTGCGCCGGTGTTGTTCGTAAAGAAGAAGGATGGGTCGATGCGAATGTGTATAGATTACCGGCAATTGAACTAGGTTACAATTAACAATAAGTATCCGCTGCCGAGGATTGATGATTTGTTCGATCAGCTTCAGGGTGCCAAGGTATTTTTAAAGATTGACTTGAGATCTAGCTATCATCAGTTGAGGATTAGGGCATCCGATGTCCCTAAGACAGCTTTCCGCACTCGGTACGGGCATTATGAGTTCTTGGTTATCTCATTCGGGTTGACAAATGCCCCAGTAGCCTTCATGGATTTGATGAACCGAGTGTTCAAGCCTTATTTGGATTCGTTCGTGATAGTCTTCATTGATCATATTTTGATATATTTCCGCAGCCGGGAAGAGCATGAGCAGCATCTTAGAGTGGTTCTTGAGACTTTGAGGGATAGTCAGTTGTATGCTAAGTTCTCAAAGTGTGTGTTCTGGTTGAGTTCGGTCGCATTTCCGCAATTCCGACCTCGCAAATGCGATGTATGCTGGGAAGGACTTGAAGTCGCAAATGCGACATATTGTTCGCAAATGCGAAAGTCCAGATTTCCTAAGGGTTCGCAAATGCGAACCCTGTTTCGCAATTCCCATATCAGCAGAGGTCGGGGTTCGCAATTGCGAACCCCTGTTCGCAATTACCACATCTGAGACCTGCAACTTTTATACTTAGCAGAATTTTTAACCCATTTTCATATTCTCTCAAAACATAAACACACTTAGGCGATTTTTCAAGGATTTCTTCTTCTCCAAATCAATTGTAAGTCGATTTTAACTAACTTTCTTTAATTCTTAACATCTTTTAACATGATTTCAACTTCAAATCAATAATTTTCATGGGGGAAATAGGGTGTTCGGGTAAAACTTAGGTTTTTCAAAAATTGGGGATTTGGACCTCGATTTGAGGTCCGATTTCAAAACAAATTATATAATTGAGTTCGTGGGGGAATGGGTAATTGGGTTTTGGTTCGAACCTCGGGTTTTGACCATGTGGGCCCGGGGGCGATTTTTGACTTTTTGGGTAAAACTTTGGAAAACTCATTTTCATGCATTGGGGTTGATTCATTTAGTGTTTATTGATATAATTAAGTAACTTGTGACTACATACGAGCGAATTGGTGGTGGAATCAAGGGGTAAAGCTATAATTGAATCGTGAATTGTGTTCGTGGCATCAAGGTAAGTGTTTGGTCTAACCTTAGCTTGAGGGATTAGGAGTTGTGCCTATTTGCTACGTGTTAATTGTGGAGTACGACGTATAGGCATGGTGACGAGTATCTATATGTTGGTGTCAAGCATGACCGTGAGTCTTGTGTTATAATTTGTTATGACTCCGTTGTGGTTTATTATGCCTCACATGTTATTATCATCATTGTTCCCTTTCCGGGATGTTTATTTGATATTATTGTTCCCTTGTTGGGATATTGTTGAGATATTATTGTTCTCGTGCCAGGATGTTTGTTTGATATTAATGTTTCCTTGCCGGGAAGTTATTATGTTATTCTTGTTCCCTTGCCGGGATTCCATGTGATTATTGTTGGTTGGAAATGGGAGCGGGTGGTACGCCTACCAAAAGATATAATAAAATGGGAGCGGGTGGTACGCCGACCATAAGATATAATGAAACGGGAGAGGGTGGTACGCCTACCACAAGATATAATAAAACGGGAGCAGGTGGTACGACTACCACAAGATATAATGAAATGGGAGCGGGTGGTGCGCCTACCACAAGATACATGAAATGGGAGCGGGTGGCACGCCTGTCACGAGATACATGAAATGGGAGCGGGTGGCACGCCTGCCACAAGATATGAGAAATGGGATCGGGTTGCATGCCTGCAACAAGATGTGAAAAGAAAGTGAAATCTGCCTTTGTTTTTCTTTATTCTTGTTAGTGGTTGGGTTTTTGATTCCTTTATGTTCTATTGATATTCTGTTTTTACCTGTTTTTCCCCGAAGCATGTTTCCCCCTCCAATCTTTACTTGTTTATTTCCGTATTTCTTTTCCGCTATATATTTGAACTGCACAGGTTTATTTGGTAGTCTGGTCCTAGCCTCGTCACTACTTCACCGAGGTTAGGCTAGGCACTTACCAGCACATGGGGTCGGTTGTGCTGATACTACACTCTGCACTCTTTTGTGCAGACCCCAGTGTTGTGGACTTCGGACCGCAGTGAGGTTGTTGATTCTTGATCATCAGGCGACCCGAGGTAGTCCTGCAGGCGTCCGCAGGCCTTGGCGTCTCTTTCTATCTACTATTCCTGTTTCTTTCATGCATTTCTAGAGATAGTGTTGTATTTATTTCTTTCAGACCCTTTATTTGTAGTACTCTTAGACCGCCTGTGAAACTGTGACACCAGTTCTGGGTAGTCGAGACTCAAACAGTTGTATTAGATACTCATGTTCAGATAGCTTATTGTTTCCTTCTTTCGCTTATGTTAAATTCCGCTGTTAAAATGTTATTACTTCGAAACTGTTAATGAATATAAAATGAGTAAAAAGGTAAATTGTGCAATTTATTGGCTTGCCTAGCTCGTATTAGTAGGCACCATCACGACTCCCGAGGGTGGAAAATCCGGGTCGTGACAACAACGAAGATACAGAAGGGCTATACTACTACAGAGAATGGAAAGGGACTCCTCGGGACTCATCGGTCTGCGGACGCAGCAGATATACCTCGAAGTCTCTATAGAAAGCGCCTCGCCTCAAGGGTGATAAGACTGAGTGGAAGTACCTGGATCTGCAAACGCAAAAACATGTGTAGGAAAGGGCATGAGTAAACCACTGCGGTACCTTGTAAGTGCCAAGCCTAACCTCGGTCGAGTAGTGACGAGGAAGGTCAGGGCCCTACCGGTCATATACAATAATATATATAAGGAAGATGAGCAGTAGTAAAGAAATACAGATAATGAGAGAAATAACAACCACAACCAAGGCAGATAATCACAGAAGGTATACAACTTAGCATAGAGATAACAACCGGGGGTCTGCCAGGATCCCGTCCTGAAGCCCCAAAAGTAAATAATCAATGGATCTCCCGGGCGCTGTCCCGTAGTCCATATCACTGTGCAGGGGATCTACCGGAATACCACATCCGTAGTCCCAAATAAACAGACAAGGGGGATCTACCAGGAACCGCCCGTAGTCCCAATGTAAACACGCAGCAACAATACAAGAATAATCAACTCAATTCTATTTAATATCAAAATAGACAGGTAATTCTAACCTAGCATGCTGCACAGGGTTCAGATAATGTAGTTTGAGCAAGTAGGCAATTTAGTCATTTAGGCATACTTTCTTAAGCTAACAGTAAGCTCAAAGTTCAAGTAGTGTAAATAGTGAAGAAAAATATGATACTATAGATACTTAAATGAAAAACAGGATTTCCAACAATCAGCACAAGTACGCGCTCGTCACCTCACGTACAAGGCATTTGAAATATCACACTACCAAATCCTTAGAGGAGTTCCCCCACACAAGGTTGGACAAGCCACTTACCTCGAACCAGCTCAATCAAATCTATACCACGTTCTTGCCACGAGTATCCGACTCCAAAAGGCCCAAATCTATTCAAAGTAATTGCATAATGTAAATAACACTTCAAGTAACTAATTCAACTAATTAATTCTAAGCTAATATGCGAAATTAGGAAAATTAACCAAAACCCCCCGGGCCCACGTCTCGGAATCGGGTAAAATTTACAAATTCAGAACCCTCTCACTCTCACGAGTCATACATACCAAAATTGTTCCAATCCGACCTCAAAATCTTGATCAAAACCCCAAAATTAGGCCTAAGAACCTTTTCCAAATTTTTCCCAGTTTCTTATCCCAATTCCGAAATTAGATGATGAATTCCTGATTAGATTAATGGGTTATAAGCAAAAAGGAGTTAAGAATCATTACCAGTTAATTCCCACCAAAAATCTCTCCAAAAATCGCCTCCTACCGAGCTCCCAATTCAATTTTCCAAGTTTTGATTTCAAACCCTCGTTCTTCCCCTTTTCTGACCAGTGAAACCGCATCTGCGGCTCTAGGACCGCACCTGCGGTCCCGCTTCTACATAGACCAAGTCGCACCTGCGACTTTTCATTAAACAGGAATTTCCGCACCTACGACTCCCTTACCGCACATGCGATCTCGCAGGTGCGTTCTACTTCTCGCACTTGCGGCTTCTGGAGCCTGGACCAAAATCCGCTTCTGCGATCACCAAGCCGCTTCTGCGGCGCCGCACCTGCGGTCCCATTCACGCAGGTGTGGTTATGACAGGTTCAGCCAACATCAAATTTTTCCTAAGTCCAATTCAACTTCCGTTAAGCACCTGAAACTCACACGAGTCCCCCGGGACCTCAACCAAACCTGCCAATCAATCCTAAAATATCATACGAACTTATTCCAACCTTCGAATCACATCAAAAACCACAATTCACTCTCCAATCCAAGCCTAAGGATTTCCAAAACTTCAAATTTCCGCTTTCGATCAAAAAGTCTATCAAACCTCGCCCGAATGACCTGAAATTTTGCACACACGTCACATTCAACACTACGGAGCTACTCCAACTCTCGAAATTCCATTCCGACCCCTAGGTCAAAATCTCACTATCGAACCGGAAACTTCAAAAATTCAATTTTTGGCATTTCAAGCCTAATTGAGCTACAAACCTCCTAAACACAATACGAACGCGCCCCTATGCCCGAAATCATGCAACGGAGCTAACGTAACAAACGAAATTCCTTTACGAGGCCGTCTTCACTCTGCTCTGACTACGGTCCAAATTCTAAAACCTAAACTCTCATTTAGGGACTAAGTGTCCCAAAACTATTCGAAACTCCAAATAAATCCTCCCGGTAAGTCACAATAGCAGAAACAAACACGGGGAAAGTAGTTAATAGGGGATCGGAGAGCAAATTCTTAAAACGACCGGCCGGGTCGTTACATCCTCCCACACTTAAACATTCGTTCGTCCTCGAACGAGCATAGAGACATACCCGAAGTAGTGAAAAGATGAGGGTAACGGCTGCGCATGTCTTGCTCGGTCTCCCAAGTGGCCTCCTCGGCCGGATGACCCCGCCATTAAACCTTCATTGATGCAATGTTCTTTGACCTTAGCTTTCGAACCTGCCTGTCCAATCGCCACTGGCTCCTCAACATATGATAGGTGCTTGTCCAACTGGACTGAACTGAAATCCAACACGTGCAACGGATCATTGTGATACCTCCGGAGCATCGAAACATGAAATACCGGATGAACTCCTGCCAAGCTGGGAGGTAAGGCAAGCTTATAAGCAACCTCCCCAACGCGCCGCAATATTTCAAAAGGGCCAATAAACCCCGGACTCAATTTCCCGTTCTTCCCAAATCTCGTAACGCCCTTCATAGGCAAAACCCGCTCTTCAACCATATAGGAAACATCACAAACCTTCCGGTCCGCATAACTCTTCTGTCTGGACTGGGCTGTACGCAGTCTATCCAGAATCACGTTGACTTTCTCCAAAGCATCCTGTACTAAGTTTGTGCCCAATAATCTAGCCTCGCCCGGCTCGAACCAACCCACCGGGGACCTACACCGCCTACCATACAAGGCCTCATACGGTGCCATCTGAATGCTGGACTGATAGCTGTTGTTGTAAGAAAACTCGGCCAGTGGCAAGAACTGATCCCAAGAACATCCAAACTCCATCACACACGCACGGAGCATATCCTCAAGAATCTGAATGGTGCGCTCTGACTGTCGATCCGTCTGGGGGTGAAATGTCGTGCTCAACTCTACCCGTGTGCCCAACTCATGCTGTACGGCCCTCCAGAACCGTGGTGTGAATTGAGTTCCTCTATCTGAAATAATAGAAACTGAAATACCATGTAGACGGATAATCTCCTGGATATAAATTTCCGCCAACCGCTCCGAAGAATAGGTGGTACACATAGGAATGAAATGCGCGGACTTGGTCAGCCGATCCACAATCACCCAAATGGCATCGAACTTCTTCTAAGTCCGTGGGATCCCAACTACGAAGTCCATGGTGATCTACTCCCACTTCCACTCCGGAATCTTTATCTGCTGAAGCATCCACCGGGCCTCCGGCGCTCATACTTTACCTGCTGATAATTGAGGCACCGAGCTACGAACCCAACTATATCATTCTTCATCCGCCTCCACCAATAATGCTGCCTCAAATCCTGATACATCTTCGCGGCACCCGGATGGATGGAGTACCTCGAACTATGGGCCTCCTCTAGAATCAAGTCCCGAATCCCATCAACATTGGGTACACAAACCCGACCCTGCATCCTCAATACCCCGTCATCACCAATGGTCACATCTCTGGCATCACCTTGCAGAGCTTTGTCGTTGAGGACAAGCAAATGAGGATCATCAAACTGACGCTCCCGGATACGATCAAACAAGGAAGACCAAGAAACTACACAAGCAAGGACCCGACTAGGCTTCGAAAGATCCAATCTCATAAACTGGCTGGCTAAGGCCTGAACATCCATCGCCATGGGCCTCTCTGCTGCTGGTAAATAAGCCAAACTCCCCAAACTCTCCGCCCGACGACTCAAAGCATTGGCCACCACATTGGCCTTGCCCTGGTGATACAAAATAGTGATATCATAGGTCTTCAGCAGCTCTAACCACCTCCTCTGACACAATTAAGGTCCTTCTACTTGAACAGATGCTGCAAACTCTGGTGATCAGTATAAATCTCACAAGGCATACCGTACAAATAATAACGCCAGATCTTCAAGGCGTGAACAATAGCAGCTAACTAGAGATCATGGACAAGATAATTCTTCTCATGTACCTTCAACTGTCTGGACGCATAGGCAATCACCTTACCATCCTACATTAATAACGCTCCAAGGCCAATCCTCGAGGCATCACAATAGACAGTATAAGACCCCAAACCGGTAGGCAATATCAAAACTGGAGGTGTGGTCAAAGATGTCTTGAGCTTCTGAAAGCTCTCCTCACACTCTTCCGTCCACTGGAACGGAGCACTCTTCTGGGTCAGCCTGGTCATAGGTGCTGCAATAGATGAAAATCCCTGAACAAATCGACGGTAATAACCCGCCAAGCCAAGAAAACTTCAGATCTCTGTAGCTGAGGATGGTCTGGGCCAACTCTACACTGCTTCTACTTTGTTCGGATCCACCTTTATCCCTTCACTAGATACCACGTAACCCAAGAATGCCACGAAATCCAACCAAAACTCACATTTCGAGAACTTGGCATATAACTTCTTTTCCCTCAAAGTCTGAAGCACTGTCCTCAGGTGCTGCTCATGATCTTCCCGACTCCGGGAATATACCAGAATGTCATCAATAAAGACAATGATGAATGAGTCAAGATATGGCCGGAATACACTATGCATCAAATGCATAAAGGCTGCTGGGGCATTGGTCAACCCAAATGACATAACAAGGAACTCGTAATGACCATACCGAGTCCTGAAGGTAGTCTTCGGGATATCTGGCTCCCGAATCTTCAACTGATGATAGCCTGAACGCAAGTCAATCTTAGAAAACATACGAGCACCCTGTAACTGATCAAACAGGTCATCAATACGAGGCAAAGGATAATGGTTCTTCACAGTAACCTTGTTTATCTGGCGATAATCAATACACAAATGCATAGAACTATCCTTCTTCTTCACAAATAAGACAGGAGCACCCCAAGGTGATACACTGGACCGAATGAAACCCTTATCAAGCAATTCCTGCAACTGCTCCTTCAACTCAGGAGGATCCATACGGTACGGAGGAACAGAAATGGGCTGAGTGCCGGGCAACAGATCAATGCCAAAATCAATATCTCTATCGGGCGGCATGCCCGGAAGATCAGCTGGAAACACATCAGAAAAATCCCGCACTACTGGGACTGAATCAACTGTAGGGGTATCAATACTGACATCTCTCACATAAGCTAGATACGCGTCACACCCCTTCTCAACCATACGCTGAGCCTTAAGGAACGAAATAACTCTACTGGAGGTATGATCTATCGTACCCCTCCACTTTACTCGCGGCACACCTGGCATAGCCACCATCACGGTTTTTGCGTGACAATCAAGAATAGCATAATGGGGCGACAACCAGTCCATGCCTAGAATAATATCAAAGTCTACCATGCTAAGCAATAATAGATCGGCTCTGGTCTCAAAACCACTAAGAGCAATCAAACACGACCGATAAACGTGATCCACAACAAGAGAATCTCCAACAGGAGTAGAAACATAAACAGGAGAACTTAAGGAATCCCGAGATACGCCCAAATGCGGGGCAAAATAAGAGGACACATAAGAATAAGTGGAGCCTGGATCGAACAGAATCGGAGGCGACAGCCTCAGTACGGGCAGGAAGGGTATAGTATCTCGCCTGGCCTCCCCCTCTAGGGCAACCTCTACCTCCCCGACCTCCACCTCTAGCTGGCTGAGCAGGTGGGGTAGCAACTGGTGGTGTGATCATAGCCTGAGAACTCTACGGAGCGCGCTGTGGCTGAGAAGTCTGTGAAGGTTCACCCCTCCCAAGTCTAGGGCAATCCCTCACTATATGGCGTGTGTCACCACACTCAAAACAAGCTCTGGGAGGTCGTGGCGGCTGTGACTGGCTCGGGCCAGGACTGCTGGACTGACCACTAGAAACACCCCGTACAGGAGGCACACTAGATACTTGAGGTGCATAATAAGGCTCCTGAGGTCTAGGAGGAGCTGGAATACCACTGGCTACTGGAAGAGCTAAATGAACGGGGCGACTCATATAACCCCTACCATGAAGAGCTGAAGCTGGGGAACGGGCACCAGATTAATGGCCCGACTCTCGAGACCTCTTGGACTCTCTCTCCTCTTGGTCCCGAGCATGCATACCCTCTACTCTCCTAGCAATGCTCACCACCTGCTGATCAGAGATGTCTATCTCCAACTCCCGAGCCATGCTGGACCTAATGTTGGGAATAAGCCCTTCAATGAACTGGCGAACCCTCTCGCGAATAGTAGAAACCAGGGCTGGTGCATGTCTAGCCATATTGGTGAAACAAACAGCATACTCTGAGACAGTCATAGTACCCTGGCGCAAGCGCTCAAACTCTGCGTGCCATGCGTCCCTGAGGCTTCGAGGAACATACTCCCTCGTGAACATATTTGAAAACTGAGTCCAAGTCAGGGAAGCTGCCTCGTCCGGGATCTCTAACTCATAAGCACGCCACCACCATAGGCGGCTCCTCGAAGCTGAAAGGTGGTGAAGGAAACCCCGTTCGATCCAGCTATACCCATAGTGCGGAGGTATGGTGACACCCCTCTAGAAATCCCATAGCATCGTCAGATGCTAGTCCACTAAACGTAGGAGGCTAATCTAGAACCTCTCAAGCCTCTTCTGCTCCTCCTCTGAAGCTACTGCCCTCTCCTCGGGCTGAACTAGGGCTACAGGCTATGCCAGTGCAATCTATGGAATCTACTCAATGTGCACTCGCTTCTCTGGAGTGCGGGCGGCAGGAGTCTGTGCTCCTCCCCCAGCCTGGGATGTGGCTGCAGGAAGGGGAGGCAGCCCTGCCTGAGCGAGAGTGGTGTACATACTCATAAACCGAGCAAGAGTCTCCTGTAGTGCTAGAGTAGTAGTAGCTGTAGGCGTATCAGGCGCCTGGCCTCCAGCTGGAGCTGCTGGTGGCTCGTCGGTAGCAGCTCGCACGGGTGCTCTAGCTGCACTGTGTGCGCGTCCTCGACCTCTACCCTAGCCCCGACCTCTGGCGGCTCTCGCAGGGGGCGCGGGTGTTTGGTCACCTCCAGTAGCACGTGTCCTCACCATCTGTGAGAGAATAGAATGCAGAAGTTTAGAATTTCGATATCAAAGATCTCGCACGACAAGGAATTCAAATGAAGTGAAATTTTCTTAACAGTTACATAGCCTCTCGTGGATAAGCACAGACGTCTCCATACCGATCCGCGAGACTCTAATAAACCGGCCTGTGATTCATGACTCCTATGAACCTGAAGCTCAGATACCAACTTGTCACGACCCAAGTTCGCTCTCCGTGAACAGTCGTGGCAGCACCTAGTCTCTACGACTAGGTAAGCCTAACAAATGCGAAAAAGAAATAATTGCGGAAAAGAAACTAATAAAAACCGAGATAGCAAAGTATAACAGTGTTTAAGATGCCGCCCGGCATATAACAATCCAAAAATTTCAACCTAACACTCCCAAAATCCGGAACCCCATGAATCACAAGCTAAGAGCACATAAAATGCTCTAACTTTAGAAATGTCTAACAACAACGAAGATACAGAAGGGCTATACTACTACAGAGAATGGAAAGGGACTCCTCGGTCTGCGAACGCGGCATATATACCTCGAAGTCTCTATAGAAAGCGCCTCGCCTCAAGGGTGATAAGATTAAGTGGAAATACCTGGATCTGCACACGCAAAAACATGTGCAGGAAAGGGCATGAGTACACCACAGCGGTACCCAGTAAGTGCCAAGCCTAACCTAGGTCGAGTAGTGACGAGTAAGGTCAGGGCCCTACTGGTCATATACAATAATATATAAGGAAGATGAGCAGTAGTAAAGAAATACAGATAATGAGAGAAATAACAACCACAACCAAGGCAGATAATCACATAAGGTATACAACTCAGCATAGAGATAACAACCGGGGGTCTGCCAGGATCCCGTCCTGAAGCCCCAAAAGTAAATAATCAATGGATCTCCCGGGCGCTGTCCCGTAGTCCATATCACTGTGCAGGGGGATCTACCGGAATACCACATCCGTAGTCCCAAATAAACAGACAAGGGGGATCTACCAGGAACCGCCCGTAGTCCCAATGTAAACACGCAGCAACAATACAAGAATAATCAACTCAATTCTATTTAATATCAAAATAGACAGGTAATTCTAACCTAGCATGCTGCACAGGGTTCAGATAATGTAGTTTGAGCAAGTAGGCAATTTAGTCATTTAGGCATACTTTCTTAAGCTAACAGTAAGCTCAAAGTTCAAGTAGTGTAAATAGTGAAGAAAAATATGATACTATAGATACTTAAATGAAAAACAGGATTTCCAACAATCAGCACAAGTACGCGCTCGTCACCTCACGTACAAGGCATTTGAAATATCACGGTACCAAATCCTTAGAGGAGTTCCCCACACAAGGTTAGACAAGCTACTTACCTCGAACCAGCTCAATCAAGAGCTTTTAAGTGCTGAAACTTATTTTATAAATAAGCAGATACCTGTTTGGATAAAAGTGCTGAAGCTTAAAAAAAGCTGTTGAAGTGTTTGGTAAACAAGTGCTGGTAAGAACTTTTTTCTGTTAAAAAATCCTTAAAGCTGTTAACATTATAAAAGGAGCTGATTACTACTATATATTTGATTCATAAGCAATACAAGCAAAAAATAATTTATATTTTAATTTAATTTTAGTTTAAATAATTACTTAAGATAAGTGTTTTTATTTGTTTGCCAAGAAAATAAAAAGAATAGTTTTTGCTTTGTATATATCTGTATGAGAATCTAATTGATCAATTGCTTTTTTTTTCTTCCCTTGGCTCAGAAAGTGCTGCGACAGAAGTCAATCACAAACTTAAAAGCCATTTTATACATCAAGCTAATCAAATTGAAGTTATACACTGATTTCTCAAATTATATAAAAATTTAGGTCATTATATGCATATTTCAAGAGAACGAAACAAAATAACATTTCTCAATTGGAATGTAATAAGTCAAGTACTATGTGACTGTAAATAATCTGAAGAAAGCAAAGCAACCAAGAAGCTAAGGCTGAAGTTGCATATAACAATGCTTAATACACACTCTCTCCTATGCCAACACACAACAAATTATTTAAAACTCCATATGATTAACTACTACTTTTATCACAGGGCCGGGAGTATTGTTTTCTAAATTATTTCGAGGATAAACTTAAAACATACAACACACAAAATAAGTATATGCATTCACAACAGTACATTACATCGAACATTAGCATCCAGGCTTTTACTTTCATGTTAATCTTTATTTATTCCCTTCTACTTTTTTGGTGTTTTTCTTTTCCTCCTCATTATCATAATGTACTGCTATAGAGTCAAAAATACTCTTGGAATATTAGCAAATTGAAAAGTAAAGTACCCAAAAGGAACTTAGGCAAAAGAGTACTGTAAGAACATTTCCTAAAAGTCATCTCCACCATAGTCTAAACACTAATTTTGTCATTTAAAACTCCAAAATATATCCAAACCATACAAAATACCATCTTAGCATTTCAAATTGAGTACTACTATTTTTTGCATCTAACTGCTCGTTGACATGTATACTCTAATCAGTAAAATTTTCCAATTCAAACAAAAATATACAATAAGGATCGAGAAGAACTTACAATGATAATTGATTTCCACTGAATCGCTTGAAGAAAAGCGCAGAAAAATTAAAGATGAAGCAGAGATGAAGATGAAAGGAGACGACAGTCTTTGTTCAAAGTGAAAAAAATAGGAGAAATACGATGTTTTAGGGTTTCTTTTGACTGAGGGTAATTTTGGTATTATAAAAACTTAAAAGGGACAAGAGAGTAATTTTTTTGGTCAAACCAAAATGGCTTTTAAGCCAAAATTGAAAAAGTTGGGGTCAGCCAACTTGTTGCTTTTAGCTTTTTTAAGCACTTTTTAGCTTTTTTTAAGCAGTTTTTTTTTTTTGCCAAACACTCCAAAAATTTAAAAAGTGCTTAAAGCTGGTTTGACCAGCTTTTAAGCCCATCCAAACACCCTCCAAATCTATACCACGTTCTTGCCACGAGTATCCGACTCCAAATGGCCCAATTCTATTCAAAGTAATTGCATAATGTAAATAACACTTCAAGTAACTAATTCAACTAATTAATTCTAAGCTAATATGCGAAATTAGGAAAAATGACCAAAATGCCCCCCGGGCCCACATCTCATAATCGGGAAAAATTTACAAATTCAGAACCCTCTCACTCCCACGAGTTCAAACATACCAAAATTGTTCCAACCCGACCTCAAAATCTTGATCAAAACCCCAAAATTAGGCCTAAGAACCTTTTCCAAATTTTTTCCAATTCTGAAATTAGATGATGAATTCATGATCAGATTAATAGGTTATAAGCAAAAAAGAGTTAAGAATCATTACCAGTTAACTCTCTCGGAAAATCTCTCCAAAAATCGCCTCCTACCGAGCTCCCAATTCAATTTTCGAAGTTTTGATTTCAAACCCTCGTTCTTCCCCTTTTCTGACAAGTGAAACCGCATCTGCGGCTCTAGGACCGCACCTGCGGTCCCGCTTCTGCGTAGACCAAGTTGCACCTGCGACTTTTCATTAAACAGGAATTTACGCACCTACGACTCCCTTACCGCACCTGCGTTCTCGCAGGTGCGTTCGACTTCTCGCACCTACGGCTTCTGGAGCCTGGACCAAAATCCGCTTCTGCGGCGCCGCACCTACGGTCCCATTCACGCAGGTGCGGTTATGACAGGTTCAGCGAACATCAAATGTTTCCTAAGTCCAATTCAACTTCCATTAAGCACCCGAAACTCACTCGAGGCCCCCGTGACCTCAACCAAACCTGCCAACCAATCCTGAAACATCATACGAACTTATTCCAACCTTCGAATCACATCAAACAACGCAAAAACCACAATTCACTCTCCAATCCAAGCCTAAGGATTTCCAAAACTTTAAATTTCCGCTTTCGATCAAAAAGTCCATCAAACCTCGCCCGAATGACCTGAAATTTCGCACACACATTACATTCAACACTACGGAGCTACTCCAACTATCGAAATTCCATTCCGACCCCTAGGTCAATATCTCACTATCAAACCGGAAACTTAAAAAATTTAACTTTCGGCATTTCAAGCCTAATTGAGCTACGGACCTCCTAAACACAATCCGAATGCGCTCCCAAGCTCAAAATCACCCAACGGAGCTAACAGAACTAACGGAATTTCATTCCGAGGCCGTCTTCATACTGCTCCGACTATGGTCCAAATTCTAAAACCTAAACTCTCATTTAGGGACTAAGTGTCCCAAAACTCTCCGAAACTCTAAATAAATCCTCTCGGCAACTCACAATAGCAGAAACAAACACGGGGAAAGTAGTTAATAGAGGATCAGGTGCAAATTCTTAAAACGACCGGCCGGGTCGTTACACCTTCGAATGCCTATGAACATGTCTATCCCTTACCCGGTATCCCTGCAGTAATTTGTGTTGAGACTTTTAGTGTTAGTCATTATATCACTCAGTATGCTTACTTGATCCCATACCCCTTTAGTATCTGCTTGTGATTTAGAACAATCATCTCAGTGTCACACCTCCTTTTTAGCCGAGGGGGTATAAGGGAGTTTTCCAATTAAAGTGACAATAATCGAAAGGGGATTGTTTATTCAAATTCAGAGTCGCCACTTGGGATAATTTATGGTGTCCCAAGTCACCGATTTAAAATCCCGAATCGAGGAAGTTTGACTCTGTTTTACAGTCCGCGAAACACAAAAATTCGGGTAAGGAATTATGTTAACTCGGGAGAAGCTGTTAGGCATTCCCGGGTTCCCTAATTTTAGCACGGTCACTTTAATCATACTTGGCTTAATTAAATTGTCTAATTACTTATTTTAGAACCTATGTACATTTTTACCCTTTACCGCCTTTTAATTTGAAATGAATCACGCGTACGTGTCCTCATTTTGTTTGGCGCGTCTAAAATCATGTCACGCGTACGTGTCCACAATTAATCATGCTTTATTATTATTAAGAAAGTTCGGCCAAAGTTGCGCGAACGCATACCTCGATTTATTTTAAGAGAATCGTAGCTATATCACGAACATGAACACAATCACGATGATAGATTAAGTCGCGCCTAAAGCCAGCTACGATGTAATTATCGTCCTACCAAGTCTAGAAGATGTTGGAAGCAGAACAGTTCCCGCAAACGGATCAATGATAACGAACCCACACCTTTTCCAGCTATGGAATTCAAATGGACTCCAAAGAACGTCAAATGCTTACAATTTGATGAGTCCATTTAAGATTCAATCCAAATAGTTCCAATATAAGTCATCCCAAATATTATCACATCCCAATAATGTTCAGTGAACCAAACAACACAATCCCTTAATTGTTCAATCCCACAACCCGTTTATTGCTTAAAATAAAATGCTGAATCTTATTTAATAACTAAACTCATAACTCTTCTTCTCACGTCAAACACAGTACTACGGCAGAAAAATCGAACACAAAGGAAAAATAATGGAATAGCAAATTAGCTTTAGCTCATTTAAAACATAGAACACCATAGAGAGCAACAAACCAGACAACTAATCAAACGTTAATTATTCCAAACATAGAGTGAGATAGAAGAAAGAATGGACCTTAGATATATTTTTTCCAAATGAAATCTGAAAAGGCTTAACGACACTCGATAGAATCGCGACAAAATTCAACAACGGGCCTCGAATCGGCACCTCGGATTTGCAAATGGACAGCTCGAAACCCAAACTGGAACTTGGACGAAAATGCTTCGAATATTTTCACATATTGGACTGTTCTTGTCCCTTGTCACATTCTATCACTGTTTTCCCTATCTCCCATCTCTGTATCGTCTCTTTTTTCTAGTTTATGTGTGTGTGTGAGGGTGAAGCTCGCCAGAGATGGCAGACGCGTGGTGAACGGAGGTCTGGCGGTGGAGACGACTGAAGCTGCTCGGTAAAGAGAGGAGTTCTTCTGTTGCTGTTGTTGTTCAAGAAGAAAAACGAAAGCTCCTCCTCTTTTCTCTCACTTGTGTGTTGCGGCTGCTTTTGGTGGTTAGAAGAAGAAGGGGTCAGCTGGTGTATGAGAGGTGATGGAGGGGTGTGGCGAAGCTTGGAAGTTCAGGGGTGTTTGGGGTTGAAGAAGAACGTAGGTGTTGTTGGTTTGGTCTGGGTCACGGATGCTTAGGGTGTCTCTAGATGAATTGGCTCAAGGTCTGTCGTTGGACTTTTTTGGATGGAGAAGAAGAAGCTTAGGGTGTTCTTAGGTTGTGCAAAAAATAAAAAAAAACGACTGAAGCTTAGAGAAGAAAAACAGGTTTAGGGTTGGTCCAAGTCTAGGTCCCCTAGGGTTTGTGTGTTAGGGTGTATAAGAAGAAGGGGGAGTGGGTCTTAAGGTTTGGGCTTTAAAATTGGGCCAACTCTTTGGACCTCTTCAATTAAGACCAAAGAAAATTAGCTTCAAATTTTATACTCTTTCTTCTAAAAAAAAGACAAAAAATACTACACCGTTTACTAATTAATCCTACTTAAGTAGAAATGACTATTAAAAATAAAACTAACCGTTAAAACAAAACTATTTTTTGGTATTTTTATTTTTTGTGATAAAATAAAGTGAAAGAGTCAAACCTAGTTAAAATAGCGATATTAGACCTAAACTAAATATCTAAACGCTAAAATGTGTAACATCTTGGGGAGGGTCAAAAATTACATGTCTACACTCAGCAAATTTTGAATTGTTACCTTGAGGTGTTAGGCTAAACCTTTGGCATAAACTGAATTATATTCTATTAATTAGACCTCTATAACAATGCTTGAATGGTTATCTGCTATTTGTTTACCTTTCATGCTACCCAGAATCTCTGTAAAAATGTCCTGGCATATATGTCTGTGATGTTGCCCCATTGCTAACATGATGCTCTCTTCTTTCTGTGATTATGTGGTTTAGCGCAATGCTGCCTTGCTTCTTATACACTTAACATAGTTTCCAACAATGTTTCAACATGTCTAGTAATGGGCATCTGTGTAGATTAATCCTTGTCAATCCTGCAAACATGCTCTTTCCTTAACTCTTTCAGCATGTGACTGTTCCTATTCTAAGTGTTGAACCTGTTTTCTTTAGTTTGCATTAAGCTTGTTCTTTAGCTCCGTGGTTTAATCAATTGTCTACCTGGTTTGTTCAATTTGGTTGTGTCTGTTTCAATCCCTCAATTCCTGTCCCTCAACCTTAGTCTTTTCTCTTTCACTTGTTGCTTGAGTTCTTTGAATCTTATTCTTAGTCGGCTGAAAGCCAAGGCTAATTAAGTTCTGTCCTTTGACCTCTCTAGTGTGAGCACTGCTTGGGGTCCACTTGAGGCCCTTGTGAACTCCGATACACTAGGATTTGGTCTCTAGTTCCTCCTCTGAATGATCTCTATTAACTTCCCTAGTGTGAGCACTGCCCTGGGTTCCTGAAGACCTTGGGAACTCTGACACACTAGGGTCTTGATTCTACATGCTTTTAAGGCTGCTGGGTGAATCACTCAACTATCGGTTGTTTATGAATATGTAATTTGTGATTTGTGAGAATGAAGGCCTGGGCTGTCCAGGTGTATTTGGGCCTGCTGTAGGCTCCCTAGCTATATCTACTCTGTAATTTACAACATTCATTTTGGGTCTATAATAATTATTATAATAACAATTTGGGTTTCTAGTGAAATTGGAGAAAAGGCTTTTATCCTATACTTGCACTAAAATGGGTAAAAATCCTGTCTATAGGCTCATTACTTAGCTAAAATGTGCTATCTTGTTCAAACGTGTTTCAGCTTTCATGTGTTAGAAACCATGCCTATAGGTAATCTATCTTTGCTCAAAACATGTTGCTTCCAATGTGTTAGAAATCATGCTATAGGTCTTTTATTTGGCTAAAATATGCTCTACGCCTGCTTGTTAGAAATCATGTCTATAGGATCTAAATCAGTTTAATTTTAGAGGTCATGCTTATAGGATCTAAAATTAGTAATTTTAGAGATCATGCCTGTAGGATCTAAAATCAATTTAATTTTAGAGATCACACCTATAAGATCTAAAATCAGTGTGATAATAGAAATCATGCTTATAGGATCTGAATTAGTTAATTAATTGCTCTACTCGTTTCTTTAATAGTCATCAATGCTGGGTTAACTATTTTCACCAGAAATCATGCCTATAGACCAATTCTGAATATAATCCAGTAATCACCACTGTTAGTTATTGCATAAAACGTCTAGATATCATGCCTATAGGTTTACTCTTTTATACCTGTAATCAATAGGCAACTATGTAAGTTTCAGAGATTGAAAACTGCCCACTCATTAGATCCAGATTCATATAGAGATCCTGCCTATAGGTACTGCAACCTCAACTTATCAAAATCAGCAACTATCTTTGTTAATTTGACTTGCGTGCATTTTGTTGTCTAAATGCGGAGGTTAACTTGAGCCCTTGCTTGCTTATAAGTGAAAGTCCAATGTATTTTGTATGTCCCCTAGTTTTGACATTTTGAGCAGCCTAAGTTAAAGTCTAGAACCACCATTAAGATAAAGGTCCAAATGCCTCCTGGACCATAGGCATGGGACGAGTAGTGCACGCGTAGGATACGACTTAGAATTGACTAGTGCGCTTTAAGTAAACAACTTAAAGATAGTAATTGGGTAGCAGGAGATTATAGTTTGTGCCCGCTGAATAATATGAGTAACACCCCATCTCGAGGGAGTTACGAAGTATTATTTATGTTGCAAGGGGTGATCCTTTAGGCTAAAAAGCTTAGGTACCCCCTCCCTTTTGTCTTTCAATTGTTTATTCACGTTTAATAAGTCCTTGTTTCTTAGCTTTGATCACATAGACTAATTCATATAATTGAGTTCGGTCGGGACTCACAGTTGTGGACCTCGAAGAGTGCCTAACACCTTCTCTTCAAGGTAATTTCGAGCCCTTACCCGATCTTTAGTACGCAAACTGGTTAAACAGAGTTATCTGCAAATAGTAACGCACCTTAATCCGTTAGGTGGCGACTCTCCTCTTTTAATACCTTCCATAAAAGAGTTGTCACATGTCAAAACCCGATTTCGCGAGAAAAAAGAGCGCGACACCTGGGCCGGATGGCCATATACAGTACCGAGTGGTTGAGCACTTGAGAGTGGAAGTACATGGTGCATTTCATACATTCTGTGCATTGGCACATAGAGGTTAACTGAGCTTTATATCTCACATTGTCCAGATCTTTATTTACTTTACTGCTTGAGCTGAATACTTGAATTAAAAGCATGCCTACTTTTCTGCACAATTTACTTCTGTTTACTCGTTGAGGTTAAGTTCGTCACTACCTATGAGTCCACAGTTTGGACTTGTTACTTCTGAGTTGGTGTACTCACGTTACCCCCTGCAGCTTGTGTGCAGATCCAGGTATCTCTGGGCACGGTAGCGGCTGTTGATATTTCCTGTTGCTGATCATTGGAGTTAGTAAGGTAGCTTCCTGGCGACCGTAACCCTGCTTTCTTCTTCTCTATCTTCCCCGTAGTTGTATTTTGGATTTTTCCCAAACTATGTTAATCCTATTATTGGCAGAACAGTTGTAGTAGTGGCTCATGACTCAGTGACATCCCGATGTTTGGGGCTTTACTTTCCGCACTTCTATTTTGAGTTCAATTCTTGTTTTCTTTTAAGAAATTCAGCTAAACATGATGTCTTTTGGTATAGCTTTTAATGAAATTATTGTAGTATTGTGGAATTTGACTGGCCTAGTGCTATTGATAGTGTGAGCACGTGATTTTTGCCCTAAGCAAATTAATTCCAAAAGTTTCGAATAATTGATTTCTTAATTATTTTACAATTTTTGTGAATTTTTGTTAAATTTTTTGTGTTAATTGGTTGCATTTTTATTCATATGAAAATACAAAAATATGCATTTGCATTTAGGGATTTAATTTCATAATTTTAGTATTAATTAGGTATTAATTAGTTCTAGAACAAATTTAAAGAAAATTGCAAAAAAAATAGTTTCTTTGCACTTTTAATTGTTAATTGTTGCATTTATCTTTAAATGTAGAGTTTTAAATAATTTTTAGAAGTTAAATAGTTTAATTACGTTTTTGTTTTGTTTTAGCATTTTATAAAATCAGAAAAAATAAATAAATACAAAAATACAAAAAATAAAATACAAAAGCAAAGTGAATAAAATACAAGAAAACAAAATCAAAAGAAAATTGGGTCCTTAATAAAAGATCCAAATTTGAGCTAAACTCACCCCAGCCCAAATCAAAGCCCCAAAATCCATCCAAATAGGCCCCATACCAGCCCCAAGCCCACTTCAATATCCGGTCCAGCTACCCCATACCCAAACGACGGCGTTTAGCGGGGAATCAATCTCAACCGTCGAGGTTGATTAATCCAACGGATGGGAAGCCCCATCATTAAATATATAAATGTCCGAACGCACCCCCTCTTGCATCATCTCTCAAACCCTAAAGAACCCCTCCCCGTTTCCGCCGCCCTCCGCCTTAGCACCGCCGGCCGGAAATCGCCTCCGCCGGCGGCGGAGCTCCAATCACGCTCAAAATATCACCATATCATCTCTTTCATCTCCTCATCCTATATCCTCTGTTATTTTCTTTCAAAACCCAATCAAATGTCCCAAATCCCCTAAACCCTAGGCGCCGCCACCACTGCCCACGGCGCCGCCGCCGCCCAAGCGACCCCAAAAATACAGCCTATATTCCCCTGACTCCCCTTTCCCTTAATCCTCAACTAAAATCCTTCAAACCCTCTTACATCTTCTCGAATTTCAAATCTTAGACCGACAAAACCCTAAAATTTGGGGTTCCTCGAATGTGTCCCAATTCCCTGAGTCCAAAGCTCGAGTCAAGCTTCGAGAATAATGTGTTCATGTGTTTTTGTTGAAGAACACATGTTCACATCATTCCGGGGTTTGAATTGGAAGTCCAGTCGAATTAATCTTGAAAAACCAGTAAGTTTTCTTTCAAATGGTATTAATTGATTTAGAATTTTTTGATTTTTGTTTCATTGATTTGGTTCTGTTTTAGTTCTTATTTTTTTAGGTTTACTTTGTCCTGTTTCGATTTTTCCTCTATTGATTTGACTCTATATTTGTTTCCAATAGAATAAATCCATGTTTGTCGTTGCTAATTTGATTTTTAGTTTTAAGTTTGTTTGATTGTCATTAATTGTTAGTTTATTAATTGTTAGAATTATCTTTCATATTCTGATTAGTTATATTGATTGATGAGGCCAATTTTTTAGACTGTTTGGTTATAGCTGGTAGATTTTGGTCAGGATTAGTAACTTTAGGATTATTCAGGGGTAGTATAGGCATGGGAAATGGTGGTTTAATCAGATTTAGTAAATATTGAAATAAGGTAAGGGTAGTTTAGGGATTTCAAGCATGGAAAAATCAGAATAGAACCCCCTAGGACTTTCTAGAAGGGGTTTTGAACTGAAAATTCACAAAATAGGTGTAGTTACTTGTGTAACAAGTCAGAAAATAAGGGGTAAAAATAGAAATAAAATAGGGACTAAAGAGTAAAATGAAAATCTGAAATTATACCCTAAGTTTGCCTATAAATAGGCATTCATTTGCCTTGCAGAAGAAGTTTTTGGAAGCCTAAAATTCCCCCCAAAAAACAATCTTCAATCCTCCAGATCTGAAATTCAGTTTCAGCTCAAACACTTTCTTAGATCTTAGCTCTCTCAAAAATACAAAAATACAACAAAAAAAAGCAATGCAAAAAATACAAAAAAAAAAAAAAAACAGAAAACCTACTGTTGCATTAATGCTCCTGAAGTCAAGTTAGAATTTCAGTTGATAAGTTGCATGTTTTAGCTTAATTTCTGATTGTGAGAGTTTCAGAGGTGTCTTGGTTGGTTTTCAGTGATTTTGGGTTTTATCCAGACTGGTTTTAAGTCAGTTTTGGTCATTGTTTGGTTTTAAGCACTTCTGGATTTCTGGGTTGATTATTTGGGTCTGCTCGTTGTTCTATATTACTGGGAATCGATTACTGCTATTGCTGTTCGAGTTACTGCTGTAGCTGACCTCTTCTACTTCATTTTTATTCCCATTCCAGGTACACGGCTTTGCCTTTGATAATTGTGATGTGAAATATGAAAGGATTGAAGCATGAAATCTGAGTTACTTCAATTTCTGTAACTGTGTGTTCAACATTCAGCTTATTGATGTAGATTAAATTTCTGTTTGTGTTGTACTAAGTGGACTGATAAACTGCTAAGTATGAATGTGTCTAGCTGAGTCATTAAGTGTGTATTTGTGTATTCAGAAATGAACAGGAACTTTAGTTGTTAAGAACCAGTTTTGATTAATTGGAAGAAGTTCATGTTAGCTTTAGTTAAATTCATGTCAACTACTTTCAAATCTGTTTTAAGAAAACTCATGTAATGAGATGGAATTTACAGTAGCAATTGTAGTGTAGATCGCAATCATAGTTGAACAGGTTGGCTTAATTGATGAATTCAAGTCAAGTCCTAGCGTATTAATTTGCAAGTAGGAGGAGCAATGTTCAAATAACAATAGACTTCTGAAATCAACAGTTTGTTTGCTAGAAAGGGTATCGAATTGGGCCTGCAGCTGAACGCTGACTTAGTAACATAGAAAGTTAATTCAAAAGTTAATTAGTCCATTTTGTGTAGTAAAATCAGTGTTTGCAGTCTGTTTGTCACCTAGTGAATTTAGTAAGATAATCTGGGTATCAAATTGGAGCTTGAATGGTTAACGTTTCATTACTAGCATTTTGAGTAACTTGAAGAAATTTCAGTGATTATTTGTCCAATTTGTATTGAAATATGACATTTCATTGTCATTGTTTGGGTTCGATACTGCCTTGGACGCCACAACTGCCTGGGCCTGTCTTCTGCTCACGTTTGGGCTCAATTAGTTTCCTTCAAAGAATTGGCATTGAGGTTTGCTTTAGGCCGTTTGAGTTAGTCCATTAATTTGGACTCAGATTGAAGGTTGCCATTTATAGTTTGAACATAGTATAAGTTTGGGCTTTGAGTTAGGTAGCGGGCTCAAACTAAGAGGTTCCTCTTTTTGTTTGAATCCGGATTTGAACTCGAGGCCCGAAATTCATAATATTAATCAATTAGGACTTTTTTCTTCATTATTAGAGACAAAAGTATAGAAAATCATAGTCACTCTAGGATTGGATTTTAAATAAAATGATGAGACGAGCCTCGCCAAATAAAAATGCAAATTGCGGGGCCCTCACTCAACGCTAAACTAAAAATACTTAGACTTCGGGATGGGCCGTTTAGCGAATTTCATGGCCCTCCCCAAAGATAATAACGCGTTAGTCACTTTAGGCGCGTTTTTAATAACCTTACTTTCTTAACTACGGGTGCACATTTATGTGACCCAAATCCAAATCTTAACGGAGTCAAAATGTGTTGACAACCACGGGTGCACTGGTGCGACGTGGTTTGAGACGCATTTTCACGACGTTGCAATTTTTATAAAAATAAAATTAAAGCGGGGTCACTAATAAAAAGCACATAAGTCAAAATATATATTAAAATCAGATTTAAGCCAACTATAATAATTTAAGCGACCGTGCTAGAACCACGGGATCCGAGGGTGCCTAACACCTTCCCTCGGGTTAACAGAATTCCTTATTCAGAATTTCTGGTTCGCAGACTCCAAATGGAAAGTCGAAATTTTCCTCGATTTGGGATTTAAGTTAAACCGGTGACTTGGGACACCAAAAGCCAATCCTATCCCAAGTGCGACTCTAAACAAATAAATAATCCCATTTCGAATAATGTCACTTCAAATGGAAAAACTCCCTTATACATTTATCCTTTGGGGTAGGTGTGTAAAAAAGGAGGTGTGACAGTGCTATTGATAGGCGCCATCACGACGGGTTTGAGTCTAGGGTCGTGACAAATAACCTGACTTTTAAGACACATTCAGCTGTATGTGTTTTTTACTGGACAATTATAGTTGCGCTATAATTGTGTAGCTAATTTGAATAAAATTTGTCTCCTAAGATGGATGTTTGATAAACGGATTTTTACTCTTAATGTCATTGTTTGTAGTTGGTTTTGCATTAATAACTGTGTTTATATTAATTCTATGCTTTATTTTGCAAGACTGCTAAATTTGAATAGATATTGTACTATTGTATATTAGTCATAGACATAATTGTATTTATTGTGTAAATAAATTGTTAGCTGAGAATAGCATTGTATCGTTGCTTAAAATTTCACTTAATGGTAAAGCTAAACGTTTGAGACCTTATATTTAGAGTAACATGTTTTCACATAATATGTTATGTATGATCTAATATGCTAAAAGAAGGCAACAAAAAAACGATATTATAAAGTACCATTAAGGAGATCAAGTACTAACAACTTTTAACAAAAGTCAATCTACAGATGTTTTGATACGTAAGTAGGAGAATTCTGGACAAAAGAACAAACATAAGCTAAAACAACTTTAGTACAATTCTGCTACAAATAAATTGGAGCTGAATTGTTCTTAGTAAACACTTACCCTAAATCATTAATAAAATCCAACTACAACTAAACACTTTCCCTACAATTTAGCTACTGAATTAGGTAACTAATTTCTTCTGTTCCGGACTCTTGTTCGCTCCATCACAACTTGTGCGCCTTTTCTTCTTACTAATTTTTCAGTAACCTCACTTTCACTAATTGCACCAAGCTCTTGCTTTTTTCTAGCATAATCCAAAAGGAGCGTTCCATAGCATCTACGGTGTTGATCAATATCAGAAAGGTCTTTCTTTGAAATCATGCTGACATATTCTGCAAAAGCCGCCAGTATACACCGCAATCACTGCAATAGATATTATGGGAAAGCCTTTAGCATTCACTGTAAAATTAAATTGGGAAAATTAAAGGAAATGTAGCACATATAGTGATCCCTCTTTTTGCTGGGGGTATCTCACCGACGAGACCATAGAATCATTAACATATAGAATCCTTTCGGTAATGTCAAACATAGCCAACAACCAGTGAAATTTCTCAACAATATTGATGGGAATACTCACAAAATCAACTTTGTCCCATGCAACATTTGCAAGTAATCGGTACCCCAATATGTAATATGATACGACGTCCTGGGGTTTGACAACAGCAAGCTTCCTATCGGCAAGGGCATTCATGTACCTCTCATAAATGTGTTCTAATTTGGTCTTGAATATACAGTCAGCGATTGTAAACCAAGTTCTATTTTCAGGAGCATACTTTCTTCTCTTCCTTAAATAGTATAAAATAATATCAATGTGCTACAGAAAAACACATTACATAATTTCTCACTACATCAGACAATTTATACACAAAATATCTACAGATATCTAAAAAAAACATAAAACTTTAGCTTATAATTATATGCTGGGGTATGAATGAACCATGTTGTTCAGGATGAGCCAAAGTATAAAATCAGTTATTCCTATCAACTTTCTCCACTCCAAGATCAAACGACGGGTTGAGCAGGTTATCTTTTACAATATAAGGCACCTTCTACCTTTTAAATATATAGAAAACCAACTTAAATGTAGTTGCAAATGGAAATTCATAAATTCTATGCCATCCATAATATGATAAAAGTGTCAAAACTAACCTCTTTGAAATTGTGTCAGTACCAACATATAAACCACTATTGAATTCTTCCAACAAATCAGGATCAACATTATCGCCAATAACCCCAGTAAATAGATGCTTGATGTTGAAAATTGGGGGAGGTCCAAGAAAACTGCTTCCACCATAACTGAAATAAGGGAGAGAAGGGGATCTGGCTTGCTTTCCAGGAACCCTTGTTCTTCCTTGCTGTAGAGGCCAGGGTTGTTTCATCTTCATTAACCTCGCTGAACTTAACTTTCTATGAAAAGTTCTTAGGCAGCTCAAAATCATCAAGGGTTATTTGCCTTTTTCCAGACTTGGAATCGTTATCTGAGTCAGCTACACTGATGAAGTAGACTGATTCACCTACAAAGTTAAAATCAAAAGAATAATAAAGTTATAGAATTGTATGGATTTTGTTTTAACATAATAAAAAAGAAAATCAAAATGTATGAGGTTATACCAATTAATTCTTCATTGAAATGCTCTCCTTGTATGGCAACATTTGCTTTTTGATTTGGAGAGTACAAATGTATAGTTTCCTTCTCTGTAACAACGAATGTACAAAATGAAAGAAAACTGTACGTAATTTGTTTTAGCAGAAATAAGATGTTGATAACTTGTAATTAAGTAGTAGTTAAATTGTTAAAATAATATCATGTAGCTGAAATATAATATTTATTGTGAAATATATATATATATATATATATATATATATATATATATATATTAAATCACACCTTCTTTCGAATGCTTCTTAAAATTGGGAAGATAAGTCAATATCTATCGGACATGATACAGGAACATTCTACTCTTTTAGAATGACAGACATATGTCATGTACAAAAAATAACAAGTGAAAATATAATGTAGATTATTGTTGATAATTTAGTAATATGTTTAAACTTTGTAAGTCATGTCATGAAATTGTATTAAAATTGTTCAAATACATGTTTTAGTGATGCTGTCTAATACTTGTTTCGCACTACTGCCATGATACTGTTGTGTGTTCTTTGCTTTGTAATGCTCATCATTTTTCCCAAAATTGCCACTAACCTGCAAGCAAATCTTCTGATAATACAGCTTTGTGAATTCTAATATAAACATAAAAGGGTAAAAAAAAACTTCCAATATGAATATATTTTAAATGACACCTTAGCATCGATGTTAGTATCCTGTTGACTGTTAATTTCCTGTAACACAGTCTTGATGGAATCAGTGAATAGCTCTCACATGCTACCTAGTTCTTCAAAAACCTAGAAAACTAAAAAAAAAGCTTAGAATGTATCTGATAATATGAGGCATACAGATATATAAACAAGCCTAAAAATCTTGAATTAGGTATACCTCTTTCTTGAACAATCCAAGGTCTAAACCGACCTAAGGCCAAAACTAAAAAGAGTCAATGAAATATTTGTTATAATATAAATTACAGAACAAAAACTAGCAATATCATAAGTTGTTATGGCACGACCCAATTCTATTATAGGCCGTGATGGTGCCCAGAGCCGCCGCTAGGCAAGCCGACAATGAACTAACCACGTGATTTTCCTTTTTAATAGGTTTCCAAGTAATTAAACTTTCCTTAATTTAAAGATTTAAAAAAAATAACAGATTTAAAATGAATAAAACGAAAGCAGCTAAGTGCAATCATAACCATAGAAATAAACCAAAATCCCAAGTCTACTAGTGTGTGCCAAGACCTGGTGTCACAAGTGTATGAGCAACTAGTACAATATACAAAAAGAATACTAATCTACTGTCTGAGGTGCAATAGACATAAAAATGCAAGCAAAAAGAAAGACTCCGACTGTTGCAGAACGGTCTCAGAAGGGCAGCTCACCGCGAAGTCTCGAAAATCAAGGATACGTGCCGGACTAATATCCAGATGCACCTGCCTCAGATCCTGCACATTTAGTGCGTAAGTGTAGCGTGAGCATATAAACAACATGTACCCAGTAGGTATCCAGTCTAACCTCGAAAAAGTAGTGACGAGAGCTCGACTTTGACACTTACTATGGGCTAAAAGGAAATGTCAAAATTATAACTAAACATGGATTATATAAATATAGCTGAAAGCTAAATCACAGGAAAATAACAGGCAATCCTCTCACAAATAATAAATCCCAAGTTTTTTTCCATCATTTAACAATTTATATCTCAGGCCACGTGTAGTTTAGAAGTAGGAACAGTGATGGAGTATACCGAGGAGGAGAGCCTATTGAGGTGCCGTCGAGGTTCCGGTCCGCGGTTCCTATCATTACATCAAAATAAAAGGAAAAATTACAGCAAAAATAAAAGAAAACTACAAAATCCTATCTACTCCTTGTCTTGAATCTCCAGTTGCTCCTTCAACATGAAACTGAAATTCACCCTATTCTTCAGGTGGGCATCCTGCTGACTAGAATTTGAAAGAAAATTGGAAGTTGACCCTGTTCTTCAGCCGGGCATCCTGCTGCTTGCACTTAAAATAAACTTGAACTTGGAGTAGACTTGAGCTTGAAAACCTTGTTCCTCAGGTGGCTTGTACTACTTCTGATTTGACTTAAAGACTGGAGGTTGACCCTATTCTTCAGGCGGGTTCCTGCTGCTTCTGACTTAAACTTGAAACTAAAAAGAATTGACCCTGTTCTTCAAGCGGGATTCTCCTTATGCCTCTTGAACTTGGAAATTGAAAGTTGAACACTGACCCTGTTCTTCAGGTGGGCTCCTGATGCTTCTTGAACTTGAGAATTGAAATCTGAACACTGACCTTGTTCTTCAGGTGGGCTCCTGATGCCTCTCTGACTTGAACTTGTAAACCGAAAGTTGACCCTGTTCTTCAGGCGGGATTCTCCTGATGCCTCTTGAACTTGAAATTGAAATTTGAACACTGAAAGTTGACCCTGTTCTTCAGGCGGGCTCCTGATGCCTCTGACTTGAACTTGAAAACTGAAAGTTGACCCTGTTCTTCACGTGGGATTCGCCTGATGCTTCTTTAACTTGAACTGAAAACTGAACGTTGACCCTGTTCTTCAGGTGGGCTCCTGATGCTTCTCTAACTTGAACTTGAAAACTGAACATGTTCTTCAGGCGGGCTCCTGATGCCTCCCTGACTTGAACTTGAAAACTGAAAGTTAGTCCTGTTCTTCAGGCGGGCTCATGGTACTTCTATGATTTCAACCTGAAACCAATTTCTGAAACATTTTCCCTTGTTCTCCAGGTGGGTGCCTACAATAAAAAAGAACAAAACAAACAAAATTTCCTGCTCCAGTTTGCACTAGGAAGATTTGTGAGTTGTTAGCAAAACTGTAAATCCATATGTTATTGGTGAAGGATGCGATGATGAGAGTAAAACTAAAGACTCCACTAGGATGTGTGTCTCCTGTGAGATTGAACTTAAGGAAAACTATAAGCTAAGCTTGACCAAGCTAAAAGTTGACCCTATTCTTCAGGCGGGACTCCTGAACTAAAGGAAAACTAAGGATTAAAAACTTAAGAATAAAATTGACCCTATTCTACAGGCGGGACCCCTGAACTTAAGGAAAAGCTAAAGATTAACAACTAGGAAACAAAAAACTGACCTTATTTTCCAGGTGGGACCCCTGAACTCAAGAAAAACCAGAGATTGAAACTAATAAAACTAAGAACTGACCCTATTCTCTAGGCGGGACCCCTAAACTTTAAGAGAAACTAAACATTAAAAACTTAAGGAAACTAACAACTGGCCCTATTCTCCAGGCTGGACCCCTGAACTCAAGGAAAACTAAAGACTAACCACTTAAGAAAATAAAAAATGACCCTATTCTCCAGGCGGGGCTTCTGAACTTAAGGAAAGCTAAAGATTAACAACTTAAGAAAACTAAAATTGACCCTATTCTCCAGGCGGGACCCCTGAACTCAAGGAAAACTAAAGACAAACCACTTAAAAAATTAAAAATGACCCTATTCTCCAGGCGGGACCCCTGAACTTAAGGAATGCTAAAAACTCTTCTGACTAAGGAGAATGCTTAGGAGGTACGGTTCTTCTCAACTAGGGAAAATGCCTAGGAGGTATGGTCATCTCAATTAGGGGAATATGTAGGAGGTGAAAACCTTATCAACTAGGGGAATGCCCAGCAAGTAAAAACCTTCTCAAACAGCCTTTGTGCTGACAAAATTTGGGCGCGACACTTCAAAAATTCAAGCTTCCCAAGCTTTGATTTGGACATAGTCTTCGTCCCTGTTTCAAACAAAGAAAACTTGTGTGTTTAAACATAGTGGTTGGTTTGTGACCTTGACTTTGAGGGCGATTGGTCCTTCACTTGCCATGATAACTTTGATTTCATCTTGAAAGACCTTGCTTGTTTATTGACTAACCACTTTCTCTGCCATCCTTATCACAGAAAATACCTCTGATCTGTTCAAACCCAATACCTTCTATCTGTTGCATTGTGCTCATAAATTGACATATACTGCATCTTTGTATTTCACATGAATCCCAAAGCACATCAATTGTCACCAACACAGTGCGCATACTACTATTTCCTGACTTAAACCACTTTGATGTACTAGCCAGACCCCGCTTCGTGCAATTGGAAAGCTGGTAGCAAATTTTGAAGTCATTTCTCACTTGTTTTGGTAAAACAGACTCAAGAAGAGGACTTAAGCAAATCAAGAGGAACATAGTAAGGGGACAATGGAAAAAAATGATATCTAACAGGAAAATCACCAAATAGAAACCTATCAGATGTGGATACCAACTCTAATGACCATGAGATGCACTTTTGGATTAAGTGGCCTAATCTGTCAAGCAAGTCTAATGTTCAACTCTTGTTGTGTCTCTAAGCCGTGAAACTAGGCTTCAATGTTCCGATTATCCTATCTGAATCACGTTCCTTATTCGACTTGTAGTGCTCGAAGGGTTTTCACCATCAAGCCTCTCTCATTTTGCTCTTTCTCTCAAGTCACCGTCGCCTTATGGTGCCTGTGAAGGTTTTCACCAATAAGACTCTCTCATTTTGTTCTTTTCTTCTTAATTCCTCTGATTCTTCAGATGACAAGGCATTAACCATGGTAAAAATATCATATGCTCTTGGCATGTCTAAACTCGACACTCTCAAAGATTATTTGGAAGGTCTTTTTTGGACTTTAATATGGCTTTTGGACAGGGTTAGAAAGAAAGGATATCATAAAGGCTCAAAATAACTAAGCCAACGAGGTTAATTTATTTACAACTTTTGGAATCCATTTCAAAACTTTGCCCCAATTTCTAAAACAAGAGAATTTGATTCTCTTTTTTTTTTTGAGATGGAATTTCTAAGAAAGACTGCCTCACTCTCCACTTTGTGGGATTACGAAACATTTTATTTGGTGCGACCGAACCGTAAGGCTGCCTACGTATCTTGTGGTGACAAGAATCAGGTCGAACGTAGTTCACACTAATTCTTGTTTTGTTTTTTGTTGCTCTTTTTCTTTTCTTTTTTTCCTTGTTTTTCTTTTTTTTTCTTTTCTCTTTTTTTTTTCTTTTTGATGATTTTTTTTGGAATGAACTTTCTAAAACAAACCTTATAGGGACATGATTTTTGATATTTTTTTAATGACTCTAACTTGATTCCAAAAGAGGTGTGGCCAAAGAAATCAACACAGGCTCAAAAGGGGTATCAAAGGGTATAAAATGTTTGGATAGCCGAAAGAGGGCCTCCCAATCCTTAAGAATACCAAGTATAACACATGCAACTTGAAGATGAAAAATGAAGATCATGCATAGCATTTCTTTTGCAGCATCGGCATTGGTATCACAGATATGCCTTCCACCTTTCTTTAGTGCCTTGTCAAGTACAGAGCTCTTCTTGGGTGATTTCTTCTTCAAAATGGATGTACTCCGTCAGTTTGGAGCAAATTCCCTTGGCTTTATGTTGTAACTTGAGATGCACTTGAACTCAAAGTTGCTGGCTTCAAATTGTCTGGGACGCACTTTTTTGTAACAAATTATTGTCGTCCTATTAACTTCCCAAACCATCTTCCCCAGTTTCACACAATTCAGGCTTTAAATGCTCCCAAAATATCCAAATCTTACTTATTTCCCTCAATGTCCCTGTCATCTTCAAAACTTGTTTCATTGTTTCATGATTAGACTAACTTTTAAAAACCAGGCTGAGAATTCCACATGCATGTCATGCCACTAGAGTCACCATGAAAAGAACTATAAAAGAAAAATAGAACTAAACAAATACAGACTAGAAATAAGAAAAATAGGAGATTGCATTAAACAGACGGTGAAAGGGTTCGAACAAAAAAACAAGCAAACTAAACTGGGGTTACAATCCTGGAACAAACCTAGATAACACTAAATGAGGTAACAAGACTGATTGAGCTAGGAAAAATAAAAGGATAGAAGGGTTTGAGTCACAAGACAATATCCGGATTACAACCCTGAAATAACCCAGACAACAGAAATGACAACAAAATAAACCACCAAGACTCCTTCCCGGCTAACCATGAAAGGAGCATCTTTCCAATCACCAAGCTCAACATCTTAGCCACTGAGTTACGCATCAACAGTACTAGGACCTTCACAAGTCTCCATCACGTTGACCTTAGCAAATTACTTTTGGGTCCCTTTTGCCATCTCGTTCTTAAGATCAACTTCCGGAACCGATACTGATAGCGCGGAAAGATTTGCGGCAAGTTATCACGACCTGGAGTTCCCACCCTCGGGAGTCGTGATGGCGCCTACTCGTGAAAGCTAGGCAAGCCAACTATTACGGTTCTACACAATAACAATCAACCCCAACAACTATAAACATAAACTAAAGTAAAACAGATGATAAATGCGGAAGAGTTAAATTAAATCCAAATAATCCAATACATGTCTACCCACGAATCTGGTATCACAAATTCACGAACAACTAAGATTTTTACTACAAATACACATCTGAAAAGAAAAGTACAACTGTTCTCGGAATGAAAAGAGACAGCAGAAAAGATAAATAGAGAAGGGGGACTTTAGGCTCTGCGGATGCCGGCAGATCTACCTGAGTCTCCCTGGACTGAAGACAGCTACCTCAGCTACTCACTGGGTCCGGTACCGAAATCTGCACAAAATAGTGCAGAGTGTAGTATCAGTACAACCAACCCCATGTACTAAGTAAGTGTCGAGCCTAACCTCGGCGAAGTAGTGATGAGGCTAGGACACGACAATCATATATACCTGTGCAGTTAAATCATATACAAACAGAAACATAACAACAGAAATCAACAGAATAAAGAGGGAATGGCACATGCTGTGGGGAAATATCAGGTTCTAACAGTAAATCAATACGGAAACATCATTAAGGAAACACAATGAACATCATATATAAAGCAACAAGAAAAATGAAACGGTAACACATGCACGGCATCACCCTTCGTGCTTTTACTCTCGTCCTCACCATATAAATTAACAAAATCGGCACGGCATCACCCTTCGTGCTTTTACTCTCGTCCTCACCATATAAATTAACAAAATCGGCACGGCATCACCCTTCGTGCATTACCTCACATAATCATGGCACGGCATCACCCTTCGTGCATTACCTCACAATATAGGCACGACATCACCCTTCGTGTATTAACTCTCAAATCGTGGCATGGAATCACCCTTCGTGCATTAACAGCCATAATATTGCCATGGCATCACCCTTCGTGTTTTACACTCTCTCACAATAACATGCACGGCATCACCCTTCGTGCTTTACACTCTTCCTCGCCCAAACAACAGAAAATAATATGTCCCCGCAAGGGAATCAACAATATCAACAATTATATCCCGGCAAGGGAATCAACAATATCAACAATACTATCCCGGCAGGGGAATCAACAGTATCAGCAAAAGGGAATCAACAATATTAACGAACGTCCCGGCAAGGAATTCAGCTATAACCAATCTCTTTACAAAATGAAACTTCAATTTGAGTCAATACTCAACAAAGTCAATAACCAAGAAACTTTCATAAGCTTTGTTCAACATTAATAATCCTCAATTTGAGCATGATCGATACATAATAGAGTCACAACAATCATAGTACAAGACTTACGGGCATGCTTGACACCAACGTATAGGTACTCGTCACCACACCTATATGCCGTACTCGATACAAACACATAGCAAATAGACCACAACTCTTATTCCCTCAAGCTAAGGTTAATCCAAACACTTACCTCGATCTCACGGACAAATTAAGTCTCTACTACCGCTTTACCTCTCGATTCCACTTCCAATTCGCTTGTATCTAGCCACAAATTACTTAACAATATCAATAAAAGCTAAATAAACCAATTCTAATGCATGAAAATAGGTTTCCCATTTTTTTCCCCAAAAAGTCAAAAATCGACCCTAGGCCCGCTTGGTCAAAACCCGAAGTTCGAACCAAATCCCGATCACCCATTCACCCACGAACTCAAATATATAATTTGTTTTAAAATCAGATGTCAAATTGAGGTCTAAATTCCCAAAATTTGAAAATCCTAAGTTCTACCCAAAATTACCCAATTTCCCATGAAAAACCTTTGATTTTGAAATAAAATCATGTAAAAAGATGTTATAGATTGAAGAAAATAAGTTAGAAATTACTTACTAATAGTTTGGAAGAGTTTGTGCCTTTGAAAAATCGCCCAAGATGTTTTAGGGTTTGAAAAGTTGTAAAAATGGAGAGGAATCCCGTTTGAAATCCCACTTAACAGGTCTCTGATGTCGCAATTGCGACCAGGGGCTCGCAATTGTGAACCCTTGAAAAACCTGCCATCTTCGCATTTGCGATCAGGGGTTTCGCAATTGCGAACCCTGGGAATTTCTGCTGTCTTTGTAATTGCGAAGAAATAGTCGCATTTGCGACAACTGGGAAAATATTGAGGGCTTCGCATTTGCGAAGAAATGTTCGCAAATACGAACAAGGGTTGCATGGGCTTCTTTCGCAATTGCGATCAGCCCTTCGCAATTCCCATTCCATCAGACATCGCATTTACGATCCCTGATCTCGCAATTGCAAGATCAGAGGCCAAAATAGCATAACTAAACCTGCAACAATTCTCCTAAGTCCAAATACACTTCGTGGCCTGTCCAAAACTCACCCGAGCCCTCGGGGCTCCAAACCAATCCTGCACGCAAGTCTATAAATATCATACGGACTTGATCGTGCGATCAAATCATCAAAACAACATCAACTACTATGAATTAAACCTCAATTTCATAAAATTACTCAAGAACATCAAAATTTCTATTTTCTCAACCATAGGTCCGATTTATACCAAACCAATTCCGATTCTTACCGAATTTCACATATTCAACTTATTTATTATTTTGAACCTGTATCGGGCTCTGGAACCAAGATACGGCCCCGATACCATCAAGAACATGCATCATTTCATTTCAAAAAGCCTTTATATTTTCCAGCAAATAATTTTCTTTAAAAATTCTTTTCTCGGGCTTGGGACCTCAGAATTCGATTCCGGGCATACACCCAAGTCCCATATTTTACTACGGACCCTACGAGACCGTCGGATCACGGGTTCGGGTCCGTTTACCAAAAATGTTGACCAAAGTCAACTTTAATCAATTTAAAGGTCAATTTCATTATTTTCTAAGATTTCACATAAAAACTTCCCGGAAATGCGCTCGGAATATGCACGCAAATCGAGGTGGTGCAAAAGGAGGTTTTCAAGGCCTCGAAACGCAGTTTTGACCTGTAAAACAAGAGATGACCTTTAGGGTCATCACACAAGTGGTCCCCCGAGGATCTTAGAAGAGTTCTCATATTGCTTTTCAACACAAATCATACCCACCATATGCGTCTCATTATGAACAGCCAATGGACTTTGGCTAGTGTCTACTGCATCTTGATTTTGCACGACAATGTCACCTGCATCAATAAGCTTCTGTACTGCTCTTTTCAGATGCCAACACTTTTATATGTTGTGACCCGGGGCATTAGAGCAATATGCGTACCTTTGAGAATAATCAAAATTCTTTGGAAGAGGGTTCGACATTTTTATCTGAATCGGCTTTAACATGTCTAATTGCCTCAACCTTTGGAACAAACTGGCATATGATTCTCCAATGGGAGTGAAAGTCCTTTCCTTTTGCTGTTGCCTTTTCATTTTGTACTCTGGCCTCGGTTGAAACCTTTTGCAGGTAGGTGGTTGATATGCTTGAAGGGGCGAGTAAGACATTTGTGGAGGTGGTGCAGGCCATTGCGGGTCTTGTGGGTGTGGAGCATATGGCGGTGAATTTTGGGTAGAGCACTGCGAAAGTGGGGTATGACTTTGGGGGTTTTGTGGAGAGAAGTAGCAGTGGGGAGGATTATCTGGAGTACGAGGATATTCATGGGGTCGATGTCGAGGCTGAAAGCGTTGAGCAGGAACGCCCACTGGATCCTGTCGCTGGTGGGGCTCAAGAACATCTTTTTTGTTTCTCTTTCTTCCCCCTAAACTTACTGAGATATTCTGAATGTCTTTTGTAGTATCTTTCAATGCAGAATAACTCGTGATTTTGCCTGACTTGATTTCCTCTTCTACCATCTCCCCTATTTTTACCACATCATTGAAAGGCTTACCCAAAGCTGGGAACAAATGACTGAAGTAGGTCGATCCCTGGGCTTGTAGGAAAAGCTCAACCATTTCTTTTTCACCAATCGGGGGACTGACCCGAACAGCTTGTTCCCTCCATCTGAGCCTAAACTCCCTAAAACTTTCCTCGGGTTTCTTTTCCATCTTAGATAGGGAGGAGCGGTCTGGGATATTGTTTAGATTGTACTGAAAGGGTCGAACAAAATCTTGAGCAATGTCATCCCATGCATGCCACTTATTGACATCTTGACGAGTATACCATTCCAAGGCTGCCCCAGTCAAACTCTCACTGAAATACGCCATCAACAAATCATCTTTCCCGCCAACACTTCTCATTTCACTGCAATAACCCCTTAGATGGGCTACTGGATCTCCACGCCCATCATACAAGTTAAACTTTGGCATTTAAACCCCGCGGGCAGATGAACATCAGGGAACATACAAAAGTCATTGTAAGACATGCTAATTTGATTTCCCATCCCTTGCATGCTCCTTAAGGATTGTTCTATACTTTTCAGCTTCCTGGATATCTCATCTCGCCCTTCTTTTCCTGTGAACTTTTCTTTTTCAGCATGAGGCTCATTCTGAGGGCTTTGATTGTATGAGTCAGGGACCTTGTGGGCAACCTCTAAGGGGTAATATTGGGCATCATGAGCTTTGAGTGGGTGTTCAGTGTTGGATCTATAAAGGGAAGATTGTTGAGAAGTTGTGATCGTGGGGATAGTGGATATGACAGGAGGGCAATTTTTGGGAAAGGTAGTTGGATTACGAGTGATGGAGCTACTAGGTGGTTGGGAAAGTTGTGATAAGCTAGAAAATCTGGAGAGTATGATGGATCATCTGGCATTATGACCAGAGTTTGGTTAAGGGTAGCATCTATGAAGCTAGGTAGTGGCGGGGGTGGTGCCTTCCCAGTCATCCAAGCCTGATACATGTCCGTCATGTGTTGTCTTAACATCCTTGCCTCTTCAACCAACCCATTGTCCTGTTTAACCAATTGCTTTTGGGCACCAGTATCAACCAACTCAATTCTGTTGTCATCTGCCATTGCCGTTCTACTTTATGTTGTAGAGAAGAGTCACCACTTTAAGAACCACAAACCAACCACCCTTCTGCTATAATGAAGATAACAAAGAGGAACAAATGAAGTCATTAAGCTAATGTTAGGGCATTTAACATAAGATAATCTCACTTTATGTGCAATGCACCTAGTCACAGTTATCAGTTCTAAAATGACTTCGAGGGTACGAAGGTCAGATGACATCATCCCAATTTCACTCTTCTTGCCCCGTTTCCTTCTTCATTTTCCTTTCTAGCACCGCTTGGTTTTTTATTTCCTTTCTCCTCTTTTCTTTTGCTTAGCTCTTTTCTTTCCTCTCATTTCTTATCGATCGAATCCTATGTAGGTTGCCTATGTATCATGTCCCTCATGAATCAGATCAAGCGTAGTTCTGGAAAATCGAGAATAGACTAAACAAACTAATGTTCTCTTTTTTTTTTTTACCTTAATGACTATTCTGATGAGAAAAGAGAAATAAAAGAAGCAAATCTCTCTCTTTTTTGAATTTTCTAGACTTAATGTTCTATAACCTATTCTAAGCTCAAGCTTAAACGAGCTTATATCTTTTCTTTTCGAAACAGATACTCTATGAGAAATTACTTAGAAAAAAAAACCATAGAAGAGAAATATATTTTTTGATTATCTTTTATAGGAAGGATATCTAAAGAATAAACCGAAGAAAAATATTTTGAATTTTCATTTGATATCCTAAAGAAAAGTTTAGAAAGGAGAAATTAGAAAAGAAAAAAAATCTTTTTGGATTTCGGTTTTTGATTACCCAAGGGAGGAACGCTAAGGATAAACAAAAGACAAAGCATATTTTTTTTTAATCTTCTTTAATTAATGTCCTAAAGTTCTGGTGAAAATATAAGGATTTTTTTTGGTGTTTTATTAGTTTCCGAAAGAAGAGCCTCAAAAGGAAAATCTTTTTGGATTTTGGATTTAATATCTTAAAGAAAATTTGTAAAGAGATATCAAAAGAAAAATATTTTTTTTTGTTTGAATTTTTAGTCCTAATATCCTAAAGGAAATATAAAAGCATATTTTTTTTTGTGAGTTTTAGATATTAATTTCCTAAAGGAAAACCTCAAAAGAATTTTTTTTAATTTCTAGAATTAGTATTCTAAAGAAAACTTCTAACGGAAATATAAAAACGCAAAATTTCTTTTTTTGAGATTTTTGATTTATAACACATTTTTCAAATACAAAATAGGAAGTACAATAACAAAAGACTCAACAAACTTAACTAGACTATGACAGACTCTAACATCACCTAAAAGACTCGACATTACTGTACAAAACTAGAAGGTAAAAGACGACATAAAAAGAAAAAACAGACTCAAAACATAAAAGAAAATCTCCTTAAGCAACTCCTGAATGAGCGATCCTGACTGGATGGTCTTGGGGTGTCTATCATGCTCAAGCTCTGGTAAGTAGATCCACACCTGTATGAGAAAAATAAGACCAAATAGAGTTAAAGACTTAGAATACTATGTGAGACAATAAAACTTTCTATTAGACACATGCATGACACGATTGAAGCTATTATGTGGCCAAAAGGTGGCTAGAAATGCAAACTCAACAAAGGTGACCTCTAAGACATGGAAAAATTACTTTACACAAATGACCCATTTTGTAGAAATGGCCTATGTGGCTAAGAAATGGCTAAGCATGCAGATTCAACAGAATTGACCTTAAACAGAGAGGACACCTTGTTGTGGACTTAAGACTCTAAGACATGGGTCACTGAACCACTTTTGCGCAAATGACCCTATTTTTGCAAGAATGGCCGGTGTGGCCGAAAGTGGCTAGACATGCAAGATTTGGCTAAGACCCCGCGAAGCGGAGAACTTAAGACTCACTAGGAAGACTGGACCCTATGTGAGTTGCCTACGTATCCCGCCCCGAAAGACGAGAATCAGGTGTCCGTAGTTCGGGAAGATTGGACACGGGCAAGAATTAAAAAATAACTAAATTTGGAGAAAACATATTTTGTCTCTTTTTTTTCTTTTTTTTTTTTTTGAAAAATGATGGGAAAGTGCAAAATATATTTGGATTTTTATTTTCATTTTTTTTCTCTTAAAAAAAATTGTGAAAGAAAAATATAACTGGGTCCTACTTGCTTCATTTTTATACTTCACCCTCTTTTCTTTCTCATTTACCCTCAACCCTCATTGGTCCGCCAAATGACACCTTTTACCCTTGAAGATTGCAACATGTAGAACATAGGATGCATCAGGATGGTCTTTTATTTTTTGGGTACACCTGTCCTAGACGGACCCAACCCCTGTGTTGAGTCCCCTACGTCAAATGTTGTCACAACCCAAGTTCGCCCTCCGTGAACTGTCGTGAAGGTACCTAGTCTCTACGACTAGGTAAGCCTAACAATTGCAGAAAAAGGAAAAAAATGTGGAAAACTAATAAAAACTGAAGATAAACAAATGCAGAAGTGTTTAAGATGCCGCTCGGCATATACTAATACAAGATCTCAAAAACTGAACAATTCCCAAAACCCGGAATCCCATGAAATCTCAAGCTATGGAATAACTACAAAGTGTTCTAACTCCGGAGTGTCTAAACAAGAGAAGAAATACAGAAGGGCTATAACGAAAAGAGAGAGTAGATAGGGACTCCTCGGTCTGCGGATGTGGCAGATATACCTTAAAGTCTCTAGAGATCGCCTCGCCTCGCTAACGATATGGCTGAGTCGATGTACCTAGATCTGCACACGGAAAACATATGCAGGAAAGGGCATGAGTACACCACAGTGTTACCCAGTAAGTGCTAAGCCTAACCTCGATCGGGTAATGACGAGGAAGGTCAGGACCCTACCGGTTATAAAATATAAACCAAGGTAAGACAGTGTAAGGTGCAACAGTATAATCAAAATAGTATCAGAAAATGAGACGAAATCAGAGACAAATATACACTCAGTACACAGAAACATCGACAAGGGATCTCCTGGGATCCCGTCCCGTAGTCCCAAACATAAATACTCGGGGATCCTCAGTATCCTTGTCATGACCCAAAATCCACTAAGGGTCGTGATGGCGCCGGACACCACTGTCAGGCAAGCCAACCAAAAATACTTAATTAAATTCTCGTTTTAAATATTTCCGAAACCTCTCCTTTTATACGTTTAAGCTATACATAGTAAATTTCACTGAATAAGAAAAATAAAACCTTAACAACCTTTAAAAATCTGAATAAACCCATAGACATCCCCAGAACCCGGCGTCACAAGTGCATGAGCTATTTCTAAGAAACAATACAGTACATCATCCGTCCGGAATACAAATGGACAGAAAGTAAATACAATACGCTGAATGAGACTATACTAGCTGCGAGTCGCCTCGAGTAATGCAGCTCACCTAGTCCCAATATCATCCATGCTGCTACGCCCAGTAGGCCGCTAGAAGTACATGTGCCTGTGCAACAAAAATGCACAGAAGTGTAATATGAGTACAAAAACAACGTGTACTTAGTAAGTATCCCGCCTAATCTCGAACAAGTAGAGACGAGATGGAAACTTCGACACTTACTAAGGTCCAGTAATAATATTATTAATGTGATGACTCACGGATTTATGAGGAACAATAGTAGATTCAAGTGAATTACTAAACAGGTAAAAGTTTCTCTTTATTAAAGTCTCCGAATTCATAATCCATTAGTTAACAATTTTCTCAAATCGAGGAGAGCAGATAGCAATATCAATAAATCTCAAGGCAAGCAATACAAGCATGTGCAACTCATGCCGAGGTCGTACGGCCCGATCCAACATAAATGTAAAATGTGCACTGCCGAGGGTCGAGCGGCACGAACCATAGATGCATCTATTACCCCGCTCGCGAACCGCACATGCGACGCGGTCAAATTTAACTAAACAATCACCCTGCTCGCGAATCATACATGCGACGCAGGTGCACATAGAGATACATGCTCAAACAGCAAATTAAGAATTTATCGGGGAACATTTACCCAAATAAAAGCCAATTCTCTTTTAATGATTTAAGAAAATGAAGTTTAATCCTCTTAGAAATTCATTTACCAATTCGATAATTTAAGAAATTCAACTGTCAATAAGATCACAGATATTCCAAGTATAGCATGCTTTTGGGTCCTAGACTACCCGGACTTACACATATTAGTAGCTACGCACGGACTCTCGTCACCTCGTGCGTATGTAGCCCCCACAAATAAGAGCACATAACCAATTATTTCACCTATCAGGACAATTCCCTCTTACAAGGTTAGAAAGGAGACTCACCTCGCTCCGAAGATCCATAACCGGCCTTCCACGCCCTTCCAAAAACTCAAATTGATGCACAACGCTCCAAAACTAGCCAATAGTTATGCAAATCCATCAATATACGATAAACTACTCATATTAATCCAATTTATAACAATT
>NC_032000.1:13029895-13071746 GCF_001879085.1 Nicotiana attenuata | reverse complement strand
ACAGAACATCGACACGGGATCTACCTCGGGATACCCGTCCCGTAGTCCCAAACACTAAATACTCGGGGATCCTCAGTATCCTTGTCATGACCCAAAATCCACTAAGGGTCGTGATGGCGCCGGACACCACTGTCAGGCAAGCCAACCAAAAATACTTAATTAAATTCTCGTTTTAAATATTTCCGAAACCTCTCCTTTTATACGTTTAAGCTATACATAGTAAATTTCACTGAATAAGAAAAATAAAACCTTAACAACCTTTAAAAATCTGAATAAACCCATAGACATCCCCAGAACCCGGCGTCACAAGTGCATGAGCTATTTCTAAGAAACAATACAGTACATCATCCGTCCGGAATACAAATGGACAGAAAGTAAATACAATACACTGAATGAGACTATACTAGCTGCGGGTCGCCTCGAGTAATGCAGCTCACCTAGTCCCAATATCATCCGTGCTGCTACGCCCAGTGGCCACTAGAAGTACAGGTGCCTGTGCAACAAAAATGCACAGAAGTGTAGTATGAGTACAAAAACAACGTGTACTCTCGAAGAAGTAGAGACGAGATGGCAACTTCGACACTTACTAAAGGTCCAATAATAATATTATTAATGCGATGACTCACGGATTTATTAAGAACAACAGTAGATTTAAATGAGTCACTAAACAGGTGAAAGTTCCTTTTAATTTAAAGCCTCCGGATTCATAATCCATTAATTAAAAATTATCTCAAGTCGGGGAGAGCAGATATTAGTACCAACAAATATCAAGGTAAGCAATACAAGCATGCGCAACTCATGCCGAGGTCGTACGGCCCGATCCAACAATATTTAAATTGTGCACTGCCAGAGGGTCGAATGACGTGAACCATAGATGCATCTATTACCCCGCTCGCGAATCGTACATGCGACGCGGTCAAATATAAATAAACACGACAATCAGTCAAATCCTGAATTTATCAGGGAGAAATTATCCAAGGCAAAGCCAAATTCTCTTTTAACAATACAAGAAAATGAAGTTTAATCTTCTTAGAAATTCACTTACCAATTCGATAGGATTTAGGAAATTCAATTGTCAATGATATCACAGATATTCCAAGTATAGCATGCTTTTTGGGTCCTAGACTACCCGGACTTACACATATTAGTAGCTACGCACGGACTCTCGTCACCTCGTACGTACGTAGACCCCGCAAATAGGAGAACATAACCAATTATTTTACCTATGGGAACAATTCCCTCTTACAAGGTTAGAAAGGAGACTCACATCGTCCAATGTGCACTTCCAATACCAACAATGAGCCCGAACCCTCAAATTGGAGCCGAATGATTCCAAACTAGATAAACGAGGTAGGAACTAGTCAATATAAGCTTACGAAATCATATTCTAAGTATTTAAGCAATTTCCCACCCTTCAACACAATTTTCCTACGATCCGACCCCGGGCCCACGTGCCCGGATTCCTAAATTTTTCAAGGGAAGTTGTTCTTCTTAACTCAAGGATCAATAATATATGATTTCTAATTCATTTCATGACAAATTTCGTGGTCAAATTCAACTTTTGTCTAAACCCTAGGTTTTTGCTCTAACCTCATGATTTCACCTTAATACTAGTGTTTAATCTACCTAAGACATAGGTATTAAACTAGAAATAGGTAGAACAAACTTACCTCAAGATGCTAGGTTAAGGTCTCCTCCCAAAAGCTCTGAAATCGCCCAATGGAGGAATGAAAAATGGCAAAAATGGACTTAGAACCCGTATTAAATAAACCTCACTACCTCAGTGATTTCCGCATCTGCGAGAAATGGACCGCATCTGCGAAATGGGCCAAAAGAGCTGGGACCGCTTCTGCGGTCTCGAGGCCGCATCTGCGGTTTGGGAGCCGCTTCTGCGGCTTGGGAGCCGCTCCTGCGGTTCCTGGACTGGCCTGCCCTGGGCCGCTTCTGCGATGGAAGGTCCGCATCTGCGGTCTCGCACCTGCGATCCACCAACCGCAGGTGCGGTTATGACAGAAGCAGCAGCTTCAGCTCTTCTAAAAGTTTTATTTTCGATCCGTTAACCACCCAGAATCCACTCGAGGCCCCCGGGACCCCAACCAATCATATCAACCAGTCCCAAAATACGCTACGGACTTGCTCGAGGCCTCAAATCATATCAAACAACGCTAGAACCTCGAATCAACCTCCAATCCAAGCATTATGAACTTTAGAATTTCAAACTTCTACTTTCGATGTTTAAACCTATCAAATTACGTCCGATTGACTTCAAATTTTACACGCAAGTCATATTCGATATTACAGACCTACTCCAACTTTCGAAATTGGATTCCGACCCCGATATCAAAAAGTCCACCTCCGGTCAAACTTCTCAAAAACCTTCAAATTTCTATCTTTAGCCAAATGACTCCAAAATGACCCACAGACCTCCGAATTCACTTTCAATTGTGCTCCCAGCTCCAGAATCGCCATACGGAGCTACTCCCAGACTCGGAATCCCAAATGGACATCAATAACACTTAAATGCACTTCAACCCAAACTTATGAAACTTCCTTCAAAATGCTAACTTCCACAACAGGCGCCAACGCTCCCGGGTCATCCAAAACCCGATCCGGGCATACGCCCAAGTCCGAAATCATCATACGAACCTGCTGGAACCTTCAGATCCTGATTCCAAGGTCGTTTACTCAAAATTCCAATCCTAGTTGATTCTTTCAACTTAAAGCTTCTGAAATGAGAATTCTCCTTCCGAATCAACCCCGAACTTCCCAAAATTCAATTCCGACCACACGTACAAGTCGTAATACCTGAAATGGAGCTGCTCATGGCCTCAAACTGTTGAACGGTGCTATAGGGCTCAAAACAACCGGTCGGGTCATTACATCCTCTCCCACTTAAACATACGTTCGTCCTTGAACGTGCTAGGAACTGTGCTGGGGTTGTCTGGAATCACTACTTAATGCCTCGTGCACCTACCCGTTCTACCACAACTCAGTTGGGCACATCAGCTCGATCAATCCTAAAGATAACCTCTTTCATTTAGGCAAATAAGCCTTGGAGCCCAGTTTCAACATCCGAAATCCTCTGCCAGGCCTGCTTTCGACATGTGAACACCGTATCAATAACTACACGCAACACCAAAACATGACTGCATATCTTAGCTGAATTAACACCTTGCACCACTTTGCTCACAGGGCCACAATAGCATTCTTTGATCGAATAAATCGAAATTCCACGAATCTGATGCTCCCATTGCACCTCATGACCTACATAGGTCTTGCTCTAACTCTTACAATACCGCCGCGACGGAAGAGTTGCGTAGAAATTCGTAACCAATTGCCAAACCAACAAATCATTGGGTCTATACTCCTGTCAGGAACCATCACCTCATCTTGAACCAAAAAATGGCCTTAGCTCCTCAATGTACTTCATATAATCAGATCGCACTGATCCTAGATCCAGTAACCTTATCTTACTTTGTACGAACTACTCAGGCAGCAAGTCACCCCTGACATGACCAAAAGTCTCGTATAATGCCGCAACGTGCCAATAGGCTACCAACTCGAACACGATACATAAGGAAAATGAACTCTGGAAGGGACTACTCAAATCACGCAACTAATACGAACCTTCCCCAGAAAAATGGAGAAACAAAACACATAGAATAGAATATAAGGGATTGTAATTATCATCACATTGTTGCGGCGTGCAACCCGATCCGCGCATAAAACTCACATAAGGAGATACACATGAGCTGAATTGCTCATTACAACAAGATACCGAATATCGGTCACAAGCACGCTAAGTGCATAATACTATCCCTGAGGGGACATATGGCGCCATAAGCCAACAAACCCAAGCACAACTGAGGTGCGATATATGTTCTGAAACTAAAGAGCCATACTGCTCACATAACACCATCGCGACGCGGAACCTTAACACATAAGAAATTACCAAGCCGTTTCGCAACTCACACGGCACAACATAGCATTACATGAAATAGCCGACAACGAATATAACTCCCTCACCGCCCTTCCATAAGGAGCGCATTACTGAAATGGACACATCTGGCCTGATATAGAGCCCACATTCACATTTAAATCTAGCCATAGACCTCAAGCTGATTCTGATCGCACCGAACTAGGCTAATAACCTTTCGAAGGTCCATAAATACTCCCCTTTCTCTCATAACACATAAGAACAACCATCATAACTGGAGTAATCATCCACAGTCCGCAACCCAATAAACTGAGTGCCCTCCAGGCATAAATTCTCAAATTAACGATACCACCACAATCTCCATACTTGGTTTCATCCTCCAATCAATCAGTGACTACATGCCACACTTGTACAATCTTCCCGTGGAACACGCCCCCACGGCCTTTCGTAACAGATAACAGGTCTGTACATCTAAACCACCGGCCGCACTAACGCTGAAAAGCGATCGAGAATCCTTAACCAGGATGCAAAGCCTTTTTCACAAAACACCGATCTCAGGTGACGCTGAAGACAATACCAACTTACTTTAAACATCGAAACTACCTTCCTGCTCATCCGAGCTCGTGACATTCTTGTCAACACCGAACTTTAACCTTGATCCTCACTTCAAATTCCATTTACTGCACCCAACACGCCAATATACGATAGAACACGATTTTCATTATAACTCCTGGAACCACTAATAGATTAACACTTCATCACATCAAAACTTATCACTTAGCTCACTTCAGGAGAACCATTGCGACACACAAATGAATCCTCATAACCGTAGGACACGCCAAATCTCTCAGTAGTGGTCTTAAGCCACCATAGCCCTTCCGGGACCCGCCTACACGTGACAGGCCATAACAGTAGAATACTTCTAAATAACATCAATTACGGCAGCCGACAAGCCTCACGTGTACCGCCACAAATCACTTGCATAACTTGATCGCGCTGAAGGGACCGATCACTGCCACCAATATGCCAATTTAACTATGGCTAATCAATCTATCTTCTTCCAATTTATCCTTGATTGCCTTAGAAATAATAACTCCATTCAACACATAGCATACTCCATCCGCACACGTCTTGAGTGACCTTGACTCACGAAACCATGCTGTCTCAATTACCACGAACCATTTCATACCTACCAATTGCTACCCTGCAGGTCAAAACATCATAGAACCTTCTGTGCCCCTTCTCACAAGTTGCTACAAGGCTTGATTCTTAACTGTATCTATAGGCTCGAAGCCATTAGGCACCACACTTTACCCCTTTTGAATCCACTAGGACCATTGTTGAGAGCCACCCGCTCTGACTTGGCCCCGAATATAATCAACTCCATGAATCTTCTAGCACGTGAATACACTCTCGGCGAAGCACCCGGAAAACTCACTTCCCTCGGAACCCGCATCTATATAAGGCATAAATTCTGAATCCTTCCCCATGTTTGAACAGGGGCCAATAAGGCCAAATAGCACACATTTAATAATTCTTTTGCTCAAATCACCGCTTATGTCCTTTCCGTAGCTGAAATGACCCATCAATATGGTAATAACCAGAAACCTCACAAGGAGTTAACCATGCAACCCTAATCATAGGCGGTGGGACTCTCCCACTTAGCTTGAAGCCATTATTACACAATTATGGAATTCACCAGGATCCTTTATCTCTTGTTGACGCAACCTTGCGCAATCATCCGCCAAAATTCTCGAAATCCTTCTGTAAAACCCCTTGTCATATTCTGAATCATCAACCACGTTCACACGAACGATCTCTTTGATGTATGGCCAATAGAATCCTTTGCAGAAGTTTCGCCAACCATGCGACTGCTGACCTGCTCACTGGTGATAACCCGCCTGTGGAATCTACGCGCCAACGTCTTCCAATCACCACTACGTTAATGACCCATCCTGAGTCCAAGCTCACTCTCTAGCTGTACGAGTCCATTCACCCCTCGTGGATATCAATTAAGTGCACGGCAACATCCTTCCAATTCAAAGTTAGGTTGTATCCGTCTTTAGTTCGAGCAGCTCCCTTCCGTTATATCAAATCTCATGCCGCATAATAGCCCATACTTCAAATTAATCCGTAGGCCCAAATCACCAATCACTAAAATTCCCAAATCACTCCAAACTCTCCCACTTTGGCGGAACTCATCTCTTTAGTCGACTACTCGACCTTGCTTCTATACCTGGCCTTCCAGAAATTTTAACCACTGCCTGACACTCCCTACATGTCCTTCCTCATCCTCTGCTGCTCAGTTGTTATCTTAAATAAAATCTATCTTCGTGGTACTTGAACCCACAATTGCTGCTAACCTTACACCTTTTGCGAAGATCATCTTTCTCGAACCGTCAACATTAGAAACACCGATTTGATCCTGAACTACCTCACCCCGCGATATCTGACAGCCGCTTCTTCAATACCATTTCACAATATCCTACCCCAAAGGCGGATTGCAGAAGATCATACACCGGCGATCTTGGTACGTTCAATTAGGGCAACGACGCCTCATCATAGAAGAAAACTCCACCACACTCGCAAATACCAAGTCTCGTTACTCCGTCAGCCCACATCTGACCATTCCTAGTCCGATTGCCTTTCCCCTACCGGGAATAAAATACCGAATCTCTAGATCATGCACTGAGTAAACCTCCCTTCAAGTCATACTGCCCCGACACGTAGGCAAACATCCTACCATCATATCAATACTGCGGAACAATCGTTCATAGCATCATGGAAACCTCTGCCTAGCCTCAGGCTCTCAGAAGTATCGCTACTGAGCTGAAACGCAGAATATCCTTCCACAAGGCGACGATAATAGCTCAAACAACCCCGCAGGGGGGAAACACCCCGCACCATATTCGTAGTACCATTACGATTTCTTAAATTCTCGACTTATAGCCAGCGGTTCGCGTCGCGTAAGATTGAGTAGGAAGGAAGCAAGGGCATAAGCCTCAAGGCTCGTGGCACTCTGAAATGCAACTAGGGGATGTCGTACCCTATGTTTGCAACAAGAAGTAAGGCAACCAGGGGATGTAGTACCCTGTGTTGGAAATAAGATGAGGCTCGTGGCACTCTGAAATGCTACTAGGGGATGTCGTACCCTATGTAGAAAATAATGCAACCAGGGGATGTAGTACCCTGTGTTGGAAATAAGATGAGGCTCGTGGCACTCTGAAATGCTACTAGGGAATGGCGTACCCATTGTTTGCAACAAGAAGTGCAACCAGGGGATGTAGTACCCTGTGTTGGAAATAAGATGAGGCTCGTGGCACTCTGAAATGCAACTAGGGGATGTCGTACCCTATGTTTGCAACAAGAAGTAAGGCAACCAGGGGATGTAGTACCCTGTGTTGGAAATAAGATGAGGCTTGTGGCACTTTGAAATGCTACTAGGGGATGTCGTACCCTATGTAGAAAATAATGCAACTAGGGGATGTAGTACCCTGTGTTGGAAATAAGATGAAGTTGTTGGCTCTCTAAGATTCTACTAGGGAATGTCGTACCCTATGTAGGTAGAAAGTAATGCAGACAGGGGATGTAGTACCCTGTGTTGAAGATATGGTATTGGTTCCCTATAATGAAACTAAAAATAAAATAATTACATGTATATCTGGAAAAAAAATCAAGGATTTGAGAACTTCACTGGGTGGTGTTCATGTTTTCACAAACTGTTTCTTAAAATTGTTCTGTTCCTGTTCTGAACAAAGAAAGATTTGTTAGTTTTTAAAATGGAGGTCGGTTTGTGGCCTTGATTATTTCAATCTCTTGATCTCGGCTCATCTTCTTTAATGATTTCAACTGCAACTGATTATTTCCTAAATACCAACTGCATTTCTGACTCTGGAGAACCTTTAGCTTTTCCAAACATTGCCATGACGGTACTTAACCTTTTTCAACTTTATGTTGCCTCTGTGAGCATTTCACTTTTGACTTCTTTCAAAGTTTTCCATTTCAAAACATCGGCCAATCATGTCCAGTTGGGGTTGACTTGATGTCCTTGTCGAGGCTGGGCGCCTTTTGAATATATCAGCTCGCTTCAAATGAGAACCCTGTAAATCGATCTTGCCATCTTTTCTTTGCCTTATTTTGGAACAAAGTTACACCGAAAGGGATTCAAAGAAAAAAAACAATGAAATAGAGAATGAGTTTAAAACAAAAGGTGTCCCTTTCGGGGAATAGGAATACGGACTTATCTAGGAGTACATGCAGACTTCAATGAACATGACATGCCTTTTGGACTGGATGCCTGATCTGTATAAACTGTCCGATTCTCACAAACTCATCACAATTTTTGGCTTGAAAAGCGGGAAATCTTGCTCATGATTTTGTTGATGCCATGGCTGCGTGGATCCTCTTTTCGATCGACAGTGCCCTTTAAGGGTTTTCACTAGCTGATCTCTCTCATTTCTCATCTCGCCGTCGTCTTATAGTGCCCTGGCGGATTTTCACTAATAAGACTCTCTCATTTTAATTTTCTCTACTCACCATCGCCCTATAGTGCCCATGAGGGTTTTCACCAATAGGACTCTCTCATTTTATTTCTCTTATTTGGTTGTATCCGGTCCAGTAACGTATCCTCCAATTCTTGAACATTCTCGCCGATTGATCGGAAGGACTTGAAAGGATTTGGGTAAAAAGAATTTGGATTGAATTACAACTTTGGAACCTTTCAGAGAAACCATCGCTGAACCATTCTAATATCTGCCCAGTTTTACCTTTTGGGAAATTTGAATTTTTATTTTGGTGTGACTGAACCTCAGAGAAAGGCTGCCTACGTATCCTTTCGGAATCAAGTCGAACGTAGATAGAATACGGAGATTTTGGATTAGCGTTTTTCTGGATTCCATCTTGCAATGATCCTTTTCTTCACCAAGCTTTGTTAGACTTTGTTGGTCTCCATTAACACCCACCTCCACTTTCGGCCATTAAACACCCCAAATTAGCCCAAATTCGCCACAAAAACAGAAAAGTTCAGTCAAGGTCATGGTTTGAAGTTCCGTCGAGATTTCCGCCGTGAGTTCCAATTGCGATTCAGTTTTGTGTAAAGGCTCAACGGATCTCTGCTCCTTATGTATTGAAGAAAATTTCAGCTATTAAAAGGTTTGTCACCATTTCAATTACTACTACATGCCAAGCTTTGGCCGATTGAATGAATGCTTAGTTTCTATTTCTTTATTCTTCTTTGTTTAACTCTTGTAGGGATTGGTATTTTATTAATATATAATAGCTTTTAAGTTGTATATGTGTTGCTTGGTTGCGCTAGGATTGGGATGATGAATCTTATCAGTGATTTTTTGTTTAGNGGAAATAAGATGAAGTTGTTGGCTCTCTAAGATTCTACTAGGGAATGTCGTACCTATGTAGGTAGAAAGTAATGCAGACAGGGGATGTAGTACCCTGTGTTGAAGATAAGGTATTGGTTCCCTATAATGAAACTAAAAATAAATAATTACATGTATATTGGAAAAAAAATCAAGGATTTGAGAACTTCACTGGGTGGTGTTCATGTTTTCACAAACTGTTTCTTAAAATTGTTCTGTTCCTGTTCTGAACAAAGAAAGATTTGTTAATTTTTAAAATGGAGGTCGGTTTGTGGCCTTGATTATTTCAATCTCTTGATCTCGGCTCATCTTCTTTAATGATTTCAACTGCAACTGATTATTTCCTAAATACCAACTGCATTTCTGACTCTGGAGAACCTTTAGCTTTTCCAAACATTGCCATGACGGTACTTAACCTTTTTCAACTTTATGTTGCCTCTGTGAGCATTTCACTTTTGACTTCTTTCAAAGTTTTCCATTTCAAAACATCGGCCAATGATGTCCAGTTGGGGTTGACTTGATGTCCTTGTCGAGGCTGGGCGCCTTTTGAATATATCAGCTCGCTTCAAATGAGAACCCTGTAAATCGATCTTGCCATCTTTTCTTTGCCTTATTTTGGAACAAAGTTACACCGAAAGGGATTCAAAGAAAAAAAAAGAAAAAAAAACAATGAAATAGAGAATGAGTTTAAAACAAAAGGTGTCCCTTTCGGGGAATAGGAATACGGACTTATCTAGGAGTACATGCAGACTTCAATGAACATGACATGCCTTTTGGACTGGATGCCTGATCTGTATAAACTGTCCGATTCTCACAAACTCATCACAATTTTTGGCTTGAAAAGCGGGAAATCTTGCTCATGATTTTGTTGATGCCATGGCTGCGTGGATCCTCTTTTCGATCGACAGTGCCCTTTAAGGGTTTTCACTAGCTGATCTCTCTCATTTCTCATCTCGCCATCGTCTTATAGTGCCCTGGCGGATTTTCACTAATAAGACTCTCTCATTTTTATTTTCTCTACTCACCATCGCCCTATAGTGCCCATGAGGGTTTTCACCAATAGGACTCTCTCATTTTATTTCTCTTATTTGGTTGTATCCGGTCCAGTAACGTATCCTCCAATTCTTGAACATTCTCGCCGATTGATCGGAAGGACTTGAAAGGATTTGGGTAAAAAGAATTTGGATTGAATTACAACTTTGGAACCTTTCAGAGAAACCATCGCTGAACCATTCTAATATCTGCCCCAGTTTTACTTTTTGGGAAATTTGGATTTTTATTTTGGTGTGACTGAACCTCAGAGAGAGGCTGCCTACGTATCCTTTCGGAATCAAGTCGAACGTAGTTCAGGAAAACTCTATTTTTGATTTTCTTTTGTTTTTTTTTTCATTTTTGTTTTTTTTTTCATTTTTGTTTTCTTTTGCTCTTTTTTTTTCTTTCTTTTTTTTTTTTGTTTTTTTTTCTTTTCTTTGTCATTTTATAATAACTTCCAGGTTCCAAAGAGGGTAATCAAAGATAGGGAACCGGCTCAAAGGGTTTGCAAAAAAGGTTAATGGTGTTTGGGTAGTGAGAAAGAAAGCCTTCGTCATCCCAATTAGAGAATGTTAACACCGAGTAGTGAGTCAAACATAGTACTTTCTGACTGCATATGATTTGACTGTTGTCTCGGGGACGTTTCCTTTTATGTCTCCCCAATACAACGGTCCATTTGGCAATACTCTTGTTACAATGTATAGACCTTTGCAATTTGGAGCAAAATTTTCCTTAGCTTCTTCATGGTGCGGGAGAATATGTCTCAGGACGAGTTGACCCGCTTCAAATTTCTTGGGACGTACTTTTTATCGTAAGCATAGGCCATTCTTTGTTGTACAACTGCCCATGGTAGCCTCCGGCCAATCACATTCCATCAATCAAAGACAATGTTTCAATCGGGTCTTGACTCAAATCTTCATCACCGATCTCGGCTTCAACAATGATCCGAAGGGAATCTCATTTTCGGTTCAATTATTTGTTTATTTTCTTTTATCTTCAACAAATTATGCTTCTTGGTTCATTATTTCGAAATCTGACAGCGTTATAGGATCCGGGCATGAAGTCCGCAAACATGTCATGTTATTAAAATCTGCATTTACAGAACTGAAAAGAGAATAAGAAAGGTGACAAGATTAAGAAAAGAGACATTCGTGGATGATGAAATATTGATTTCATTTATTTGAATATTTTAAAAAAAAAATAGAAGGGTTTACATCAGAATGTAAGACAGTAAAGTAAAAACATTCGGATGACACACTGAAATAACTCGAAAGGCAGAAAAGATAGCAAGACCGTCTACCGAGACTCCGTCTGATAGGGAAAGTTTCTGGGTTGGCGCCCGATTTTTTTGTTTCTCTTCTGCCCGGCAATGGCTACTATGGCTTTCAATGCTGGATCAAATTTCCAATCATAAAATCATCTCGAGCAGGCAATGTCCTATTGCTCAAATATGGTAAAGTCAACCCCATATTTGCCTTCATTTTTTATTTTTCACCGTCAACTTGCCTACTTGCCTTTTCGTGACCTTGGATCAACAACAGTGGTGCTTCTTCCATTTGTTGAGAAGATGTTTTTACTTCCGAGTGATCTTGGATTGTTTGCGTGACTCACCATTGCAAACCAACAAACCGACCACCTTTAATTAGCTTTTATTTCAAAACAAACAAGCATGTTTGAATAAACACTCTCTCTTCTTCTATTTTGTTTATTTTTTTTTTTAACCACTTTTTCTCTTCTCTTTTTTATTTACTTACTTTTTTTTTCTTTTCAAAATGATGCGATCGAACCTAATGTGGGTTGCCTACGTATCATGTGGAGACATGAATCAGATCTTGCGTAGTTCGGGGAGATCAAGAATAAAATAAATAAACTAACTCTTTTTTTTTTTTTTACTTTTTTTTAAATAAAAAAATCTAATCGTAAAAGCTCCTAACATGAAAAATATTTTTGAACTTTGAATTCTCTATCTCTTTTTTTTTAATTTAAAGTTTTCGAAAGAAAGACTTTTAAAAAGAAAGAAAAAATATTTTTGGATTTCTATTTTTGGTAATTTTCGAAAGAAAGAATTTTTTTTTTGGATTTCGATTTTTTTTTTGAATTTTTGGGAGAAAGACTTCTAAAGAAGGTGGAAATATTTTTGAATTTTTGAATTTGACGTCTTAAAGAAAGACTTCTAAAGAAGAAATTAAAGAAGAATATTTTTTTGGATTTTTGAAAATTGGGGGCCGGAACCGATGAGGTTTGCCTACGTATCTCACATCCGGTGAGAATCAGACCCGCGTAGTTCGTATATGTTTCAGGAATAGGATGACACATTTTTTTTTTTTGAAAAATTTAGGCTTATTTTGTAATAATCTTTTTGGGGTAAATACTGAGATTTTTCAAAAACCGGGTAAAATTTCCTCTCCTATTTTCTCACTTCTAGTTTTCCCTCAATTTTTATATTTTTATTTTATTTTATTATTTTTTAGAAGCCGGTCAACATGCACAAGCCGAATCAAACATAATGCACAAGTAGCACATAAGATGCATCAGGATGGTCTTGCAATTCTCGGGTACACCTGTCCTAGACGGACCCAACCCCTGTGTTGAGTCCCCAAAGTCAAATGCACATGATGCAAACAAACGTTCCTACTAGGGATCCGGCATGAGGTTATGTTATGCTAGGTTTAAATCCTGGGGGAGTGTTTTAGACCTGGCTTACCCAAGCGGACAGCTCGAGCCGAGGTGGGGGCAACGTACCGGGAGCACGAAAGTCTACCCGGCCTAGTTACTTGACCCAGCCTCGTTCTAATTGGTATGACTTCTAACAGAAAAGTGGGTCATGCGCACGTGTGCACCATAAATTCAGAAGACTCAGAAGGGAGGCGTAAGAAGACAGTTTAATACAATTCAAATAATATCAAAGCTGTAAATAAGCGGCAATTAGCACATTAGGCCAAAAAATACAGTAATAACATCAAATTAATAAAGCCAAGTATAGATCACATTACAAGCTCGAATTCTTATTATCCCCAGCGGAGTCGCCATAGCTGTCACACCTCCTTTTTTACACCACCCGACGAGGCAGTATATAAGGGAGTCTTTTTCAATTAAAGTGACATTATTCGAAATGGGATTAATTATTGATCAGAGTCGCCACTTGGAATAAATTATGGTGTCCCAAGTCACCGGTTTATTTAAATCCCAAATCGAGTAGGTTTTATTTTTGAAGTAGTCTGCGAACCAGAAATTCAGGTTAAGAAGTTCTAGTACCCGGGTAANGACTCTTCAAAATGATTGTATTGGATTTAACTGGTGGGTCATACAAACTTTTTGGATACATTGCGAACAACAAAACGAGTAGTGGGATACTGCTTAGATTCTCTCAAAACCAATCTTGTATATACACTTCACACACCTATGTTTCTTGAATTACAAAAAAAGTACTACCACTACGTAACTTGCTTAAAAATCAGATATTAAAATTGATTTGGCAAACAATGACAATAGTGTACAATTTTATCCGTTCAAATCTTGATCAGCCAGGTCCTTTATAATAGAATAGAAATATTAGGAACCAAATTAAATTTTAATAGAGATCAAAAAATAAGAATAAAAAATATGGAGGAAAATGGTCAGAACTAAATAAATCAAGATATCCTTGACCAAAGTTTCACCTAAAGCAAATCTTTGAAATTTCTTATAAGTTAAAACTCATAAGGAAAACAGATTTTTATAACTTTGTATAATACTCCAAATTTCTAATGACTTCATCAAGAACTTTAACCCAGAAGAATTAGAAGACAATGAGTCAATATCATGTTTAATATCACATAACAACACATGGAGTTAAACTTGAAATAAGAGAAGGATAAGAGTAGGAACCTCTGGTGCGAGACTTCTTTATTAAACAAGAGAAAAATCCAACAGTTACAAATGAATCTGATGCCGCTAATTCAACTGAAAATACTCCAAATCGGCGACAGAAACCGCGAACAATCGACGGAACCAACGAACCTACGGCCTCGAATAGGAACTCGACTACCAGATTTTTCAAAATTCGGATCTCTCAATCAAATCGTATGCTCATTCTCGAATTGATTTCCCCCTTTAAGAAAGACCTTGGAGGGGTTTTAATAGTGAGAAAATCAATGGAATCCTCTATTCTAAATTGTTGTCTCTCACTGTCAATTCATGTCCTCTTTGTATTTTTCCGTTTCTGTTATTTTTTTTTTATGAGTTCCCTTCCCCTATATTTATAAAGAGGAATCAAGTAGTTATCTAGTCTTGTGCAAAAGAGTTATAAGTAGGGATGTGGGATTGTGAATGGAGGAAAGTGGGGAGGTGGAGACGTGAGGAGTGGGGAAGTGGGATAGATATGTGGGGGTAGTACGTGGGTAATGGGATAGGGGAGTTAAGCAAAAGATAAATGGGGCTAAAAATAAATTAAAAGCTACTAGTCTACTTATTAAGTTCTTAATTAAACAAAAAAAAAATTCTTCTTATATTTAAACATAGGAACAAAATATAACTCTAAGAATATGCAATTTCTTTTTTAGCTTTTTAATCTTTCTCAAATAAAAACAATGAAAAAAAATGAGATAAAAATTTAAAGTATCAATATTAGACACCTTAAAGAAATATTTACAGTAAAATAGAATAGAATTTGGGTGTGGTCAAAAATTAGGTGTTCACAGGCACCCGGTGCCGTAGTGGACCGAGTGAACCACTCCGTAACTCATTCATTCTTTTTTATAACTATCATGGGCCAACATGGCCACAACTCATAATATAAAAATTATAAGTGGAAAACATTGTATCACTGAACCATTTTTCTTAAAACATGAATACGTATGGGCCGTCAAGGCCTCTGACATACTGTACAAACTGAACCTCTGTCTACAAATCCTCTAGGATTATTTGACATCAAATGGGACATGGTACCAGCCTACCTTTAAGTCTGTAGAAAAACTTCGACACGATGACTCATAGACTCGACTGCACTCCGAATGAGGTGGAGTCTTACCGATCCTTCGCTGAATGCAACCCTCGTTTACTGTGAGGGCTCGTCAAACTGTTTATCTATACCTGCAGGCATAAATGCAGTGTGTTGGCCCAAGAACATGTGAAGTTTTGAAGAATGACAAATGAACTCAGTCATGGACCAGGTCCATCGTGTAAAGCACAGTCATGCTCAACCTATACATGTGGGATGCACGTGAAGGAGATAAGTCCTACTGATCAAGAAGCAATATCTCCTGATCTGATCGAAAAGGTTGCATATTGAATAAGGGGAGAAAGTCTCCTTATATGAAGAGAACACAATCCGAATAAAGATAGTGTTGGAGTTTGAGATCTTCAAGGACTCAACTACGATAGAAGATCAGCAATGAGTCCCAATCAAACTCTGATTACTAACCTATTGAAAGATAGTGATTGTTCTCTTTTACAGGTATTGCACATACGCAGAAGTTAAACTAAATTGAGAGCAAGAGCAAGGCGATTTTGCAAGTAATTTATGTGAGATTTGAGAACTCTTGAAGCTACTTGAACGAGATAGAAGAATCAGTTCCATTGTGTATTTCTTTTATTCTAGTTCAATTGTAGTAGGTGGTTTAAAATTCTACCTTTCAGCTTTCATAGAAGCAATTGTATTAGGTACCTAGAGTGTTCAAGTTATAAGCTAACTTGAAGTTGTCGCAACAGTTGAGGCTGTGTGCTACAGCGGGATTAGAGTTAATCCTTAGGTTTACAAAGAGTTTTGTAAATGCTGTTTTGGCTCAGTGATTTTAGTGGAAGTTTGGGAAAATCCTACTGAGTAGTAGGTCGTGGTTTTTTCAGCTTTTGAGCCAGGTTTTTTCCACGTAAAAATCTATGTGTTCTTTATTTTATTTACTTATTATTCCGCAAACAGTAGTAGTTAGTACACTTAGAAGAACCAGGTTCTTCTAGAGCGAAAATTGGGTACCACACAAATCACCCCCCCCCCCTCTTGTGTGGTATTGACGTTTAGAACATCAATTGGTATCAGAGCGGGTTATCCTTGAAGAGGCTAACACCTTAGGAAAAGATCAAGATGAGTGCACCACCTGGGAACTGGGAAGGGAAATCCACTGCTAGGCCTCCACTCTTCAATGGTCAGTACTATTCCTGGTGGAAGAATAGGATGAGAGATCATATCATAGGAGAGGACTATGAACTCTGGGACATAGTCACTAATGGTCCTTTGGCAACTACAAAGAAGAATGAGGAAGGAGTGGATGTGCCAAAGACAAGAGCTGACTGCACTGCTGAAGATTTGAAGAAATGGGAGAAGAATGCCAAGGCCAAGAAATCGCTTGTGTGTGGACTCGGTCCAGATGAGTACAATAAAATTCAAAGTTGTACCACTGCTAAGGAAATCTGGGATACTTTGCAAGTGGCTCATGAAGGAACACCTCAAGTGAAGAGGTCCAGAGGAACACTGCTGTATTCTCAATATGAGAATTTCACCATGAAGGAAGGAGAAACCATCCAAGAGATGTATACAAGGTTCACCACAATGACAAATGAACTTAAGTCTTTTGGAAGGATTATCCTTGAAGAAGACAAAGTTGAGATGATTTTAACAAGGATTATGCCAGTTTCTTGGGAAAGCAAAATCACTGCTATTCAGGAATCAAAGAATATTGCTACCCTTAAGCTGGATGAACTAATTGGAAACCTTACTACCTATGAACTGAGAAGGCAAACCATGAAAATGGATGCACCCAAGAAGAAAAGAAGTCTGGCTCTTAGAATTGCTGAAGGTTCAGATCTGGAGGATGAGGAAATGGCTATGATCAAGAGAGATTTCAAAAAGTACCTGATGAGAGGAAAGGGTTCTTCAAGAGGTACAACCTTCAACAAACCAAGGGCTCCTGAGAAACAGACCAATGAGGGTTGCTACAAATGTGGTAAGAATGATCACATGATCAAGAATTGCCCTCAATAGGAAATTGAGTGGAAGAAGGAAAGGGCTGAACGAAGGAACAGGAAGACGGAACAAGTTCAACCAAAAAGAAACAAAGGATCAACAAAGGCTATGGTTGCTGCCTGGGGAGAAACATCAGATGAGGACTCAAAAGATGAAGCTGGAGATGAACAAGCACTTATGGACATCGGAGAATCAGATGATGAACAAGAGGTAAGTATTCTTCATCTCAAAGACAAGATTAAGTTCATGTCTAAAGAAAGGTTGTCTGAGCTACTGCTAGACTTCATTGATGAGTCTGAGATAATTAACAATGAGAAGGAAGAACTGTCTAGGGAATGTGTGATCCTAAAAGCCAAGTGCAAAAATCTAGAGTCTAGGGCTAATGAGAGTGAAAGTAAAAATGCTGAGTTGAAGAACCAGACTCTTGAACTTGACACTAGTGTCCTAAAACTTAGGTCTGAGAACTTAAAACTGAAATTAGGAACAGAAAGAAGAAAGTTGATCATACACATCTCACCCTAGAAGAAAACTTAAGAAAAATGAAGGATGAGCTGTACAGGAAGGATGAGCAGATAAGAGTATTAAAAGAAGATCTAGGGAAAATAAAACATGAACTAAAAGGAACTTGCAAATGGAACAAGGCTTCTGATGCACTCTCCTAGCTACAAGAACATCACAGTAGAAACAAAAGAGGACTTGGCTATGGGACTCAAGCACCTAAGTGGGATCCTAAAAGCAAGTACCTCACTCTTCCTGAGAACAAAATCTGCGCACACTATGGCAAGACTGGCCATTATAAAAATGAATGTAATGCAAAAGAAAAGGCCAGTCAAAAGAATAAAGCTTTCGTTCAAGAAAAAATTAGGCTGCCTGGATGGGCTATAAGGAATTTGATTTATCCCTTTGCCTATAGAAAGGGACCTAAACTAGTTTGGATTCCTAAGACTAACCCCTGATTACGTTTTGTAGGTCCAAGTGAAGGGAAGTAGCCAAATATGGTACATGGATAGTGGCTGCTCAAAACATATGACTGGAAGCAAGAACTAGTTCCTGTCACTTGAGGACCTAAAGGGAGGTAATGTCTCCTTTGGAAATGGGAAGAAAGGTGAGATTATTGGGGTTGGAAAGGTAGGTAAGACAGACTCTCACTCCATTGAGAATGTCTACTTGATAGATGGCTTGAAATACAGCCTGGTCAGTGTGTCACAGCTGTGTGACGAGGTAACCTTGTAGCATTCACCTCTACTAAATGCTTTGTGATTAACCTTACCACTGACAAGATTGTTTTGCAGGGAAAAAGAGTTAACAATATTTACATTGTAGATTTGTCTACTCTCTCAGAAAATGAACTAACCTACCTAAGTGTGCTGGATAATGATCCCCTCCTGCGGCACAAAAGACTTGGTCATGCCAGTTTGAATCAGCTAAACAAATTAGTCTCTAAGGACTTGATGATGGGGTTACCTAACATCAAGTTCAAGGAAGACAAAGTTTGTGAGGCCTGTGCAAGGGGGAAGCAGGTAAGATCATCCTTCAAAAGCAAGAAAATGGTAAGCACAACCAAGTCATTGGAACTGATCCATATGGATCTTTGTGGTCCAATGAGAACCATGAGCAGAGGTGGAAAGAAATATGTAATGGTACTTGTTGATGATTATTCTAGATTTACCTGTGTACTATTTCTAACATCTAAAGATGAAGCATTTGACATGTTTACTGCCTTTGTTAGAAAAACTCAGAAACAATTAGGAAATCAACTTGCATCCATTAGGTCTGATCATGGAACTGAATTTGAAAATGCTAAGTTTGCTGAATTCTGTGATGAAAATGGTATAGATCATAACTTCTCTGCCCCTCGGACTCCTCAACAAAATGGATTAGTTGAAAGAAAGAACAGGACTCTTGAAGACATGGCTAGGACTATGCTTCTTTCTAGTAAGTTGCCCCATAGCTTCTGGGCAGAGGCTGTAAACACTGCATGTTACATTATAAATAGATGCATGACTAGACCTCTTGTAGAGAAGACTCCCTATGAGTTACTTAAAGGGAGAAAACCAAATATATCCCATCTTAGGGCATTTGGATGTAAGTGCTTTGTGCACAATAATGGAAAAAACTCCCTAGGTAAGTTTGATCCTAGAAGTGATGAGGGAGTATTCTTGGGATATTCTTCACATAGCAAAGCATATAAAGTGTTCAATAAAACAACTTTGTGTGTAGAAGAAAGTGTGAATGTAGTATTTGATGAAACTAACATTTTTTCTGAGAGACAGGAACATGAAGATGAAGCCATTGGATTGGTAAAGGATTTGACTGAAGCCTCAGCACAAGTCAAAGTGACACCAAAAGAAGGAACAGGTGATGGAACAGGTTCTTCTATTCAGGGCAACCTGACAGGGGCAACTAATCAAAGAGGAATTGAAATAAATCCTCTAAAAGAACCTGTTCATGACCCTGTTCCTCAGCAACAGAACATGGGAGAAACATCTAGTATGAACCAGTTGGTTATGAAACCTCACAAGTATCAAAATTCTCATCCTATTGAGAACATTATCACTGATCCAACATCTGGAGTCTGTGAGCACATGATTTTTGCCCTATATGAATTACTCCCATAATTTCAAAACAAAATAATTTCTTTTCATTATTTGCAATTTTGTGAACTTTTGTGGCATTTTTTGTTAATTGTTTGCATTTGTCTGTGCATTTTTTATTTTTGAAAAATACAAAATATATGTGCATTTGCATTTAGGTTCCTATTTTATATTTTTAGGTTAATTAGTTAATCAATTGTGGCAAAATATGAAAGAAAATAACAAAAATAGTTTAGTTTGCATTTTTGACTTTTTAATTTTCGAATTTTATAGTTTTCTTTAATTTAGGACTTAGTTAATTTTGGAAAATGCAATTAGTATTAATTTTGTTTTAAGAGTTAAATCAGGTTTTATTTTTGTATTTAACAAAATTCGAAAAATAAAAATAAAAAAAGAAAAAAAAAAGAAAATGAAAAGCAAAATGGTTGATCAATTGTTTGGGCCATTTCAGGTTATTTTTCCAGGCCCAAACCATCCCTTCCCCTAAAACCCGTCCAAGCCCACCTAAAATACCCGCCCCAAACGGCCCAAAACCCATTCCCAAAATACCCGGTCCCTTCACCTCCTAAACGACCCCATTTAATCAACTTCAAATCTGAGCCGTCGAGGTAATCTAATCCAACGGCTCTTAACTGGGGGTCGTTTGATATATTACTGTCCGAACGCCCCAACCCCCCATCTCAGAACCCCCCCATGATCGTCTCTCACCACTCCGCCCTGAGCCACCGCCTGCCGCCGACCGAAAATCACCTACGGCGACGGCCGACGTTCAATCGCCGTGAAACTAACACCACAGCTCCTCCTTCGCCGCCTCATCTCAAATCCCCACCCAGTTTCCCTCAAAACTCACCGAAATTCCTCGAATTTTTGGTTGAAGTCATGAACCCCAGCGGCCGCCACAGTTTCTCCGTTGGCGGCGCCACCACCAAACCGCCCCAAAATCACACCCTATAACCACTTCGTTCCCCTTATCCTAAATCCACATTCAGTTCCTCTCAAATACTCCCAAAACCATTCGAATTTTAAATCTAGGGTTTTGAGTTCCAGAAGTCCAAGTCCTAAACTGGTGCATGAGGGTATCTGCTCTTCTTTCTCGAGTTTTTGGTTGGTTTCGTCCCTTAATAACGCTGTCTATTTGTTCTTTGCCGAACAAATGGTTGACGTTATTTGGAACGAAGTAAGAGGTTTGAGTCCCCGGGTTCGATTCTGTTCAACTAGGTAAGTTCTTCTTCAGTCCTTATGACTTTCTTTCAAGTGATTCATCTTCCTCCTCATCCCTTTTCCCTTGGGCTAAGAAATTCATGTGGGTGTTCTAGGTTCGAACCAAGTCCTCCTTCTGTTCTCCTATTAATTGAACTATATAAGTTTCTTGATCCGCTTGTTTTGTTGTTTTAATTTCTGTGATTAATAAGCTTAAATGTTTCATTTTCAGTTAATTTAGGTTTAAATTTGTTTAAATCATGTTTAGTTTAATTGTGATAAGTTTTGTGATTGTGTTTCTGTGTAAGTGTTGGCTTAGTAATCCTGTGAAGGTTTGTTGTGTTTGGTTCATGGTCAATTTGTTTTCAATTGTTAAAATGTCCTGAATCTCTTTTTAAGAATTTTACCTTTTGATCTGATTGAAGCCTTTGCATTTGAGTAGTCCTGTTTGTAACACTTCATGAATCTATAGAGGGGTCAATTGTAGGTCTAGAAACTTAAGGGGGTCTCAAAGGAAAGGGCAGGGGTTGTAATAACTGGTTGGGCAAAGGTTAATTTAGAAATTTCAGGTTGGGAGGGAATCATTTCTGTTAGGGGGGAGGCTCTAGAAGATAAGATGAGCACTAGTTTGTTAAGGAGCAGGGGTTTTCAGATATTTTAGAGGGTTAAAAAGGGTAAAACAATCGAAAATAAGGGGGTAAAAAGGGAATTGTTTAGTCAGGCCAAGGCTGCATTAGGCATGCCTATATAAAGACCCTTTACCTTTCATTTTAAGCAGCCAGGAACACTCTAATTGATACACAGAAATCTAGATTTTACTGTTTCATTAGATCCTCGGTAATTCGGATTTCTTTTCAAATTCCTAAAATGATTTTGTCACATTTGAGCATAAAATGGTTTGAAGTTGGTTTGCAAAATCATCTTAAAGTCTGCTGGGCTCATTGAACTTGATTGCTGCACATCACTACTTGTGTGAAGCTGATTTTACTGGTTGTTTTACTGGCTAATTACTGCTGAATCTACCCTTCAATTGCTGAGTTTTGTAATTATTTTGGCTGTTCTAGGTACACATTCCTGAGACTCACATAATGTGATATTTGATTGAAGATTGAGAAATGAAATCTGGAGTTCTAGGTGTTTGAATGTTATACTATTAGTTATAGTTGTATTCCTTTTGTTTTCCTGTATTTTGCCCTTCTAAATGACATGTGCTTAGTTGAGAGTTAGATTGATTATGTCAAGTTAAAATGATTTTGAATTTGCTAAGTCCTGTGTTAAAATGTAGCATTACTTAGATCTCACTCCTCATTGTATGGTTTAAGTCCTGTATTTTCCCTTCTCATTTGTTTATGGTTTAAGTACTGATACTTGATGTAGCATGTTTTGAACTTGGATCTGTGGAATTGTGGTGTTAGAGGATTCAATTAATTCATGCATGCTTGTATCCATTTCAGCCAAATTGAAGTCAGTATCTGCTTTGGTATTCATTACTGATTCTACTGAAATAATAAGTATAGGTTAGAGTGTTAAATTTTCAACTGGAATCTATGTTAGTTCTGGCTATTACTGAAATCATGCATGCTCTTGTTTAAAAGTTAGAACATATTATCATGCTCAAGGATAGTTAATTTTAGTCTTAATTTTTTCTGGAAATATTTTGAAGCTTTGTGGTTATAATTATCAGTGTTTGTTGGATCACAAAATTGGGTTGTAGTGTGTGGCCCAATAATTCTAAGAGTGCAGTGCTGTATTGTGGCACTTGTTCTTTTGGGCTTTAAGTGAGCCCATTTTTCTCTTTGTGTGCGTATGGGTGCTTGGCTTATGATTTGGGCCTTTTTGTGGACTTTGAATCACGAGTCCATTTGGGTTATAATTACCAGCCTCATCAGTTGGGCCAGTGCGTTTGGCCTTAGTAATTCTTAACTGAGACAGCCCTACCATGCTGCTGGGCCCAAAACTAGGCAGCCTTTGCTCTTTAAACCAGTAGTTCGTTTGGGAACTGAATTGTGCCATTAGCTCTTTAAAAAAAAAAATCAACCTTCTCTCGCAAGCCTTTTAGAGAAATTTTTAGTCACAATTGGCGTGTAAATTAGTTAGGCCCTTATCAATAGTCGAGGTGCGCCATGCCAAACAACAATCCCAACTGCGTGGCCCTCCTTTTAATTAGTTTTAACTTAACCTTAGAATTCGAGGCGTGCCATTTAGCAAAATTCCATGGCCCTCGCAAAGCTAAAAGCGCGTAGTTGCTTTAGGCGCGTACTTTAATAACACTACCTTCCTAAACTCGGGTGCACATTTATGTGACCCAAATCCAAATCTCAACGTTAGATAAAATGTGTTATGAACTGCGGGTGCATTAATGTGACGTGCTTTGAAACATATTTGAAATAACGTTGCAATCTCCCTTTAATTAATTAAATAAAAGCGGTTTGAAAGCTAAATGCACATAGGTTAAAACTGTTCTAAAATCAGATAATAGGCCAATTACAACAGTTGAGCGACCGTGCTAGAACCACGGAACTCGAGAATGCCTAACACCTTCTCCCGGGTTAACAGAATTCCTTACCCAGATTTCTGGTTCGCAGACTGTAATACAAAGTCAGCCCTTTCCTCGATTCGGGATTTGAACCGGTGACTTGGGACACCATAAATCTCCCAAGTGGTGACTCTGAATTCTTTGATTAAATAATCCCGTTTTGATTGTCCTTTAATTGGAAAAACTCCTTTGTTATACCCTTTCCGGGGGTGTAGTAAAAAATAAGGTGTGACAGCTCTGGCGACTCTGAATTTTTAATAAATAATCCTGTTTCGATTGTCACTTAGATTGGAAAAAACTCCCTTATTATGCCCTTCCGGGGGTGTAGTAAAAAAGGAGGTGTGACACCTCTGGTAGCAAAGGGAACCGAGCAAAATGGGATGAGCATAGGCGTTTTGCTTTCATGGTAGCTTTCTTAGGCCTTGTGGTGTTTCCCCGGAAAGATGGAAATATTGATTAGCGGGTAGCTGGAGTCGTTAAAGTCTTGATTACCAATGCCAAAAGCACCCTTGCCCCTATGATAGTATCTGAGATATACCGAGCTCCCATAGCTTGTAGAGCTAGGGCAGATTTCTTCGAGGGATGCAATTTGCTATTACAGATATGGATGATCGAGCACCTGTGTCACCGCCCTCAGTATACGAGTTATGGGTCCGCTGAGAAAAGTTGCATTGAAGAGTTTGACACAAGGATTTCAGGGTTCAAGTTGCTAGAAGGGTTTGGAGATTGGGTATCCCGCCTTCGCTCCATCACTGCGGGGAAAACAGAGTGGACATTAAGTTGGCTTTCCGTTGAAGAAATTGTGTATATGCCCGCTACTGGTCCTTACTTCCTTCTAATGGGCCTTCGAGGCATTCAGCCTTACACTCCATACCGTGTGATGAGACAATTGGGAAGGTGTCAGGTAGTGTATCCAGATGAAGATCTTAGTGTTCATGCGGTCGAGGTTAGCTCCAACAGCCAATTTCATGAGGAAACAGTTCGTTCTATTTGGAACGAGTGCCAGTATTGACAGCGAACACTCGAGTGTGTGACCTATCTAGGGGCGAGGTCTCACCCGCCTATCTTGCCTGGTATAGAAAGAAGAACACTGCAAGAGTTGAACCAGAAAGACCAGCCAAAAAGCCGTACATTCAGAGTTTTGTTGAGGAGTCGCAAGAGCAGTGGGCTTGGTTGACCAAGGAGAAAGAGTACAGGGCCAAAATAGGAGAGCTAGAAAAGCAGGTCCGGGACCTTCAGTTTGAAAACAGTTTGCAGGCCGCGGCCGGTAGGGTGAAAAGAAGAAGCTAGCCAAAGAAAATGAAGCCCTTCGAGCTCAAATTCGAGAAATGAAAATAGCAGCCGAAAATCCCGCAAGGAGTGTAAAGGATGAAAATCTTATAAAGGACCTTAGGCAGAAAGTGGACGATTATGGTTTTCATTTGAACAAAGCGGACAATGAACTAGCCAGGGCTCGAACACAATTGGCTAAGAATGCGGAAGAACGAGCACGCCTGGTTAGACAGTTAAAAGAGCAACACGACAATGAGGTTGCGGGGTTAAAGAAAAGGGTCATCACCGTCGAGAACAAAATGATATAGCAAACCAAGGATTTTTAAGCTGAAAGGGAACACTGTTATGATCTGATGGCTCAGATGGAGGAAGAAGTGCAACAGCTGCAAAATCAACATCTCCACGACACTCAGGTGTTGGAAGCCCGGAATCAGTAGATCGGGCGTCTGCTTCAGGAAAAGGGTAGGATCCGAGAGAGGATCAGGGCAATTGCCGATTACATTGTTGTGAAGTGTCAAGCATGTGAGGATATGACCCGCACCACTTTCTTTGCGGCAGTGATGGCATTTGTCCGGCAAGTAATGAGTGATTTGGAAAGGCTCCAAGGGGATCTTGCATATAGGCCCATGGCGAGGCCGAATGATGCCCCGCGGGCCCCAAGAGCATTCGAGGCATTAATGTATTCGTGATCTTTGCTTGAGTCTGTGCTTTCTTGCTGTTAAAGTTTGTTAGTTTGTTTTGAGTCTGTTAGTCCGTTCGAGTATGTATTTTCATCTTTTCAGAGTCTGTTAGTTTCTTTTGAGTCTGTCAGTTTTTGTAATCAAAGCATTTGTTTTTTATGAAAAATTGAAAATCCCAAAATGTTTTTGTTATTTATTTTTACTTATGTCCCCCAGAACTACGCTCGTTCTGATTCATGCGGGGTCATGATACATAGGTGATCTTCATAGGATTCGACCATAACCAGAAGAAAGAAAAAAAGAGTGATAAAAAAAGAGGCAAGGAAAAAGAGAGGAAAAATAAGAGCAAAAAGAAAATAAGAGAGAAAGAAAATAAGAAACCGTGAGAAGGAAGCAACGGAAAAATAAGAGAGGGAAATGAGAGAATAAAAACAAAGAGCAGAGGAAGGCAAGAATGAAAAAAAGAGAGAAAAAGGGAAGTTGCAAACGGAAATAAGGAAAGCCGGGATGACCTAAGCAACCGATCAAATGCATAATAGAAACGGTTAACTGCTTAGGTGCATTCATTCCCCAAAAATGTGTGGTTACCAATCTATTAAAGCCCTAATCGCTAACAAGGTTGTTGTTGATGTATTGAGTCCAGGCAAGTGGTTAGTTGATTGGCATTCTGGCAACTCACTCCTACAACACCCGGTCAAAAGACAAGCTGAACATGGCCAACCAAGAACTAGAGGCAAGTATTGTCGATCCGTCAAAAGAGGTGGAAGAGTTGGATGTTAATTCGATGAAAGAAGAGATGTATAAGTTAAAGCAGCAAATGGCTGAAATGTACCAGGCCTGGGCAAAAGGGCACCCACCACCGGTTTACCCCGCCAACCCTGCTTATATCCCCCCATTGGCTCAACCTCAGGAGCCTCCTACTGTGAATTCATCTCCAGCATTTCCCCCTACCAACAATGCTATGGCACCACTTCCCAAACACCACCAGCTCCACCACCCAAACAAGTCCCATACCCTCCTCCACTAATCACTCCTGTTTTTGTGGCACCTCCACCTGCTGCATTACACCGATCTTCCAGTGAGCCTCTGCTCCAGACTCACGACAACCATTATTACCCCCCAGAACCTACCTTCAAAGCGCCAGAACCATGTTCTTACACCCCTCATTTTGATCTCTCGGCAGAAACTGAGAAGCCTCCTAAGAATTCTGAGCAGGAGGAGATGATTAGGAAAGTCAAGAGCTTGGAGCAATCTTTCAGGAATATGCAAGGGCTAGGTGGTCAGGTAAGTCTGGCGTATAAAGACCTATGTCTGTTCCCAGATGTTCAATTACCAGCGGGGTTTAAGATGCCCAAATTTAACTTGTACGACGGGCATGGTGATCCAGTGGCACACCTAAGAGGTTTTTGTAGCAAGATGAGAGGAGCAGGCGGAAGAGATGAATTACTGATGGCGTATTTCAGTCAAAGTTTAAGTGGCTCGGCTTTGGAATAGTACACCCGAAAAGATCATGGTCGGTGGTACACATGGGACGATTTGGCCCAAGCATTTGCCTGCCATTTTCAGTATAATCTTGAAATTGTTCCAGACCGTCTGTCATTGACGAAAATTGAGAAAAAGCCCGGGGAGAGTTTTAGAGAATATGGCTTCCGTTCGAGAGAGCAAGCAGCGAGGGTTGACCCTCCGATGAAAGAGAGTGAAATGGTTGACTACTTCTTGCAGGCCTTAGAGCACACTTACTTCGGTCACTTGGTGTCAGCGGTAGTGAAATCCTTCAATGAAGTGGTAAAAATGGGAAGCATGGTAGAGGAAGGACTCAAAACTAATAAGATCATGAGTTATTCAGCAATTAAGGCGACCACCCAGGCCATTCAAAACGGCATTGGGGTGTACTGGGAAAGAAGAAGAAAGAGGACGTTGCGACAATTGAGTCAAGAGCTTGGTCCAGGGGCCCATCACCTTACTATAACCAGCCTCGACCCCACCACCAAACTTACCCCCACACTCCATATAGCCCACCACAACACTATTACCCACCGCCAGATCCCCATTTTTCTGTCCATCACGCTCAAACATAAACTCAACCTCCTGCCCACGCACAAGGGCGTGCGCCAACCCTACAGAATACCTACCCAGCTCCACAAAATACCTATCCACTCCCAAGAGCTTACAGAAACCCCCCTGGAACAGGTTTCCGACCAAATCAAGCCTTCAAGAATGAGAGGCCACAGAAGAAGAAAACTATCACTACATTGGGAGAATCATATACTAGTCTATTCCACAGGTTGAGACAGTTGGGTATGTTGAATCCGATTGAGCCTAAACTGCCGAATCCTCCCCCGAGAAATCTTGACCACTCGGTGAATTGTGAGTATTGTTCAGGTGCTCCAGGGAATGACACAGAGAAATGTTGGCACATGAAAATAGCTATTCAAGAGCTCATTGATACCCATCGGATCGAGGTTCAAGCCCAGAGGCGCCCAATATCAACCAGAATCCGTTACCAGCCTATCATGAGACCAATATGATTGAGATAGTGCATAAAGGAGGAGAGCCTAAGAAGCCTTCGCAGACTGTAATGATGATCAGGTCCAGTGAAGTCAGGCCGAGTGAAAAGTCAACTAGTGGGAAGTCGTTGATCAAGTTGAAAGGGACAGATAGTAAACCAGTTGTGATAGTTGAGAAGGAGTCCTCAAGCGGGGTTGCAGGGAAAAGCAGAAGTGGTGGTACCAGGGGCAGTAAACAAGCCTATTGTAGTTGTGGAAGGTGCTCGCACAGAGCCTGTTATTATCAAACCGGTAACTCAGCTACCAATAGTCAACAGCAATGCCGTCCCTTGGAATTATGGCCGAATGACAGTGACTTACAAAGGGAAAGAGGTTAAAGAAGAAGTTTGTGAGACCCATGGGTTGACTCGCTCGGGGAGATGCTTTGCCCCCGAGGAGTTAAGAAAAGCCAAAACCTCCAAAGATAACCCAGTGTTAGTGAAGAAAGCTGTGACTGAAGAGGAAGCAGAAGAGTTTTTGAGGAAGATGAAAGTGCAGGACTATTCTATTGTAGAGCAGTTGAGGAAGACGCCTGCTCAGATTTCATTGCTCTCATTGTTAACCCATTCAAACGAGCACCGCCGGGCGCTGATGAAAATCTTGAATGAGGCCCACATTCCTTACAAGATCTCTGTAAACCATCTGGAAAAGATAGCAAACAAGATTTTTGAGGTAAAGAGAGTCACTTTTTCTGATGATGAATTGCCCATGGAGGGTACCGAGCATAACAGAGCCCTTTATCTTACGGTGAAGTGCGAAGATTCCGTGGTTACCCGGGTACTGATTGATAATGGGTCCAGTGCAAATATTTGCCCTCTCTCCACCCTGGACAAATTGAAAGTGGACAATGAAAGAATTCACAAGAACAGTATTTGCGTTCGGGGGTTCGACGGTGGAGGGAAAGATTCAGTCGGGGACATAGTGCTGGAGCCGACAATAGGGCCAGTTGAATTTACTATGGAATTTCAGGTGCTGGATGTGGGGTTTCTTTACAATCTTTTGCTAGGCCGACCCTGGATTCAAGCCGCCAAGGCAGTGCCGTCTACCCTGCACCAGATGGTTAAATTTGAATGGGACAGACAGGAAATTGTGGTGCACGGCGAGGATAGTTTGTGTGCCTAGAACGATGCCATTATACCTTTCATCGAAGTTGAAGACGACAAGGGGCCGTGGGTCTATCAGGTTTTTGACACAGTGTCAATTGAGAAAATCCCAGAAGGGGAATGTGTTCCAATTCCGAAAGTATCAGCCGCATCAGTCATGGTAGCCTCCGAAATGTTGAAGAATGGCTTCGTACCTGGCGAGGGTTGGGTGCGTCTCTGCAAGGTATCGTACAGCCGGTGTCTCTTCCCAAAAACTTGGATACCTTTGGTTTGGGGTTCAAGCCTACAGCAGCAGACATAAGGCGAGCCAGAAAGTTGAAACAAAGGGCATGGGTTCTCCCAAAGCCTGTCCCACGTCTCTCCCGATCATTTGTCAGGCCTGGTACCAAAAAGCGCCCAGTAACAATAATGCCCGGTTCTGTGGTTGGTCCAGATAAGGAGTTGCTTGAAAGGTTTGAAACGTTGTTCAACGATGTGAATATGGTGGAAGCTGGAGAGGGATCGAGCGAGGCAGATGTGCAACTTGTGGGGCCCAGTGCAAAGATCAGCAATTGGGAAGCTACTCCTCTTCCGACTCGGAGGGAGTCTTGGTAGTCGGCTTTGATTTTTCTTTCAGTTTAATCTGGATTATTCCAGGGTTGTAATTCAGATTCTATGTCCCGTCCGTTTGGATGTGTTAAACCTTGTTATCTTTAATTTCAATGAAATGCAATTTCCTTCTTTTTTATTCCTGATAGTTTTATTTTTGTTTTTCTTCTCTTTCTTGAACAGTCCATTTTATGTTGGTTTCAGTGACATGACATGCATGAGGAATCTCCGGCCCAGTCTTAAAAGTCAATCTAATTCCGAAATAATAATACAAGAAATTGAGTGTGATGATGAAGTGGAATATGACGATGAGGCCTTTGAAGAGATCAGTAAAGAATTAAGCCATTTTGAAGAAAAACTCAAACCTAACCTGAATGATACAGAAGCAATCAACTTAGGGGATCAAGATAACATCCGGGAAACTAAAATAAGTGTCCATCTTGAACCACGGCTCAGAGAGGAGATAATTAAAGCACTTTTCGAGTACAAAGATATTTTTGCATGGTCATATGACGACATGCCGGGTCTAAGCATTGACTTGGTGGTTCACAATTGCCCACTGAACCGGCATTCCCCCCTGTCAAGCAGAAGCTGAGGAAATTTAAAACTGATATAAGTGTGAAGATCAAAGAAGAGGTCACCAAGCAGTTTGATGCAAAAGTCATTAGGGTCACGCGGTATCCCACATGGTTAGCCAACGTTGTGCCTGTGCCGAAGAAGGATGGTAAGACCAGGGTGTGCGTTGATTACCGTGATCTCAACAAGGCGAGTCCAAAGGGTAACTTCCCACTACCAAACATCCATATATTAATTGATAATTGTGCCAAACATGAGATTGGTTCTTTTGTGGATTGCTATGCGGGCTACCGCCAGATCTTAATGGATGAAGAAGATGCAGAAAAGACGGCATTCATTAAGCCATGGGGAACGTACTGCTATCGGGTCATGCCATTTGGTTTGAAAAATACTGGGGCAACCTACATGAGGGCAATGACAACCATATTCCACAACATGATACACAGGGAGATCGAGGTTTATGTGGATGATGTAATTGTAAAGACCAGGAAACAGTCTGACCACGTCAGAGATCTGAGAAAATTCTTCCAAAGGCTTCGCAGATACAATCTTAAGCTCAATCCTGCAAAATGCGCTTTCGGTGTTCCATCTGGAAAATTGTTGGGATTCATAGTCAGCCGTCGAGGTATTGAGTTGGACCCCTCAAAAATCAAAGCTATCCAAGAATTGCCACCTCCGAGGAACAAGACTGAGGTGATGAGTCTGTTAGGGAGATTGAATTACATCAGCAGGTTTATTGCTCATCTTACAACAACGTGTGAGCCTATCTTCAAGCTGTTAAAGAAGGATGCTGCAGTCAAGTGGACAGACGAGTGTCAAGAGGCATTTGATAAGATAAAGGGGTATTTGTCAAACCCGCCGGTGTTGGTCCCACCAGAACCAGGGAGGCCTTTGATTCTGTATTTGACGTTTTTGGACAATTCGTTTGGTTGTGTATTGGGTCAGCATGACATCACCGGCAAGAAAGAGCAGGCCACATATTATCTCAGCAAGAAGTTCACATCTTACGAGGTTAAGTATACTCAGCTTAAGAGGACGTGTTGCGCCCTAACTTGGGTAGCACAGAAGTTGAAACATTACTTGTCATCTTATACTACTTACCTCATCTCTCGGTTGGATCCGTTGAAGTATATTTTTCAGAAGCCTATGCCCACAGGGAGGCTCGCAAAGTGGCAGATCTTGCTCACAGAATTTGACATTGTCTATGTGACCCGGACTACGATGAAAGCTTAGGAATTGGCTGACCATTTGGCCGAAAATCCGGTAGATGAAGAATATGAACCTTTGAAGACATACTTCCTTGATGAAGAGGTGATGCATGTTGATGAGTTGGAACAGGTCGAAAAGCCAGTATGGAAACTTTTTTTTGATGGGGCTGCCAATATGAAAGGCGTTGGGATAGGAGCGGTACTTATTTCTAAAACAGGGCAACACTACCCTGTTACGGCTCAGCTTCGTTTCTACTGTACTAACAACATGGCTGAGTATAAGGCATGTATCTTGGGTTTGTGGTTGGCTGTAGACATGGGTATCCAGGAAGTCTTGGTCATGGGGGACTCGGACCTTCTGGTACATCAGATTCAAGGGGAATAGGAAACACGGGACTTGAAGCTTATACCGTACCGACAATGTTTGCACGATCTTTGTCAACGGTTTTAATCAATAGAGTTCAAGTACATTCCGAGGATTTATAATGAGGTTGCCGATGCTTTGGCTACCTTGGCGTCAATGTTACATCATCCAGATAAGGCTTATGTGGACCCTTTGCAGATTCAGGTCTGCGACCAGCATGCTTACTGTAATGTGGTAGAAGAAGAACTTAATGGTGAGCCTTGATTTCATGATATCAAGGAATATATCAGGATGGGGGTGTATCCAGTACAGGCCACAGGTGATCAAAAAAGAACGATTCGACGGTTGGCAAGTGGATTTTTCTTCAGTTGGGGGGTATTGTATAAAAGAACTCCGGACCTTGGGCTGTTGAGATGCATAAATGCTAGACAGGCCACAGCTATCATGACCGAGATACATTCTGGAGTATGTAGACCGCATATGAGTGGGTACGTGTTGGCAAAGAAGATTCTCCGAGCAGGCTATTATTGGCTTACTATGGAGCGGGATTGTATCAGTTTTGTGCGCAAGTGTCATCAGTGTCAAGTTCATGGAGATTTGATTCATTCTCCACCATCGGAATTGCACACCATGTCTGCACCGTGGCCTTTTGTTGCGTGGGGCGTGGATGTCATCGGGCCAATTGAGCCAGCAGCATCAAATGGGCACAGGTTTATTCTGGTGGCCATTGATTATTTCACCAAGTGGGTTGAGGCCAAAACATTCAAGTCTGTAACCAAGAAAGCGGTGGTTGATTTTGTGCACTCAAATATCATTTGTCGGTTTGGGATACCAAAGGTGATCATTACAGACAATGGGGCTAATCTCAATAGTCATCTGATGAAAGAGGTATGTCTGTAGTTCAAGATTACACATCGCAATTCAACCCCTTACCACCCCAAGGCAAACGGAGCGGTGGAGGCGGCCAACAAGAATATAAAGAAGATACTTCAGAAAATGGTGGAGGGTTCTAGACAGTGGCATGAAAAGCTGCCTTTCGCATTATTGGGTTATCGTACTACTGTTCATACTTCAGTAGGGGCGACTCCTTATTTGTTGGTGTATGGCACCGGGGCAGTGATACCCGCAGAAGTGGAAATCCCATCCCTTCGAATTGTCGAAGAAGCCGAAATAGCTTAGGGTTTCGGAGAAACCCTAGAAATGAGAAAGGCTTGGAAGAAGAATTAGATCCTGAGTTGGAGAGGTCAGGAATCAGGCTCCTGAATCTTGAATATGCCGGAACAAAGGCCAGAGGGGCCATAGAACCAAAGATCTGAGAAGATCTGAAAGAGAACCGTCGAGGTCAGGTCTCGAAGCTTCGAACAACCATGGTTTAATGGTGGAGAGGGGTGAGTATAGACCGTCCATGGCCTGAGAAGCCATGGATTTCGGTGAAATAAGGTAGGAGGATGCTAGGGTTCCGAAGAGTTTTGAGAGAGTTTGAGAGACGAAGGGTTTCAAAGGCGGCTATCAAAGTGAAATGAGGGATTAGGGTAGGTCGTGCAGGGTTAAAAAAGGTAGGGGGATTTATGGCCGTTGATCAAAATGATCAACGGCCTGGATCAAACATAGGAAACGGACGGATTTTAAATTGAGTCAGGGGACCGGGTTGAAATGAAATTGGGCTGGTCCAAATAGGGGTAGAATTGGATCAATTTAAGGTTAAAATTGAAATGCAAAAGAGGCTGTAATTGAAATAAAGGGAGGCTAAATGTTAAATGGCCAATTTTCCCTTTTTATTTTTTGTAAAAATAGTGAAAATGATTTTAAAAGCAAATTAAAAGTATTGAACTAATTAATAATATGTAAAAATTAATTTAAAAATACTGGGACCAATTTTATAGTAAAAAAATGCTACTATTCTTAAAGTAGGCTACCATTGCAATTATATGCAATTTATCTTTAAAAATGCCAAATAAATTCGCAAAAATATACAAAAATTACCTTGGCTATATTTTGGTATAAATATGAGAATACAATAAGTTATTCACCAAAATGATAATCTTGGGAATAATTATTGAATTTTTGTATTGCTAAAATGGACAATAAATTGATTCTTAAAATCTTTAAAAATTGGGAAAAATACTAAAACACTTGGGTATGCTTATATATGCATATATATGTCATTTTGAAAGTATTTTGTATATAAAAAATACATATGAAAAAATTGGGTATCAACAATACCAGCTGATCAGGTGGTGGTGCGTATATAACGCCATAACCTTTCCCATTTTCCATATATATATATATATATATATATATATATATATATATATACACACACACTATCTGGTCATGGGTCAATGTGCATGTATAAATGCATGAAATGCATATGAAATACGTTAATAAAATCTTTCGGTCATAAGACCATTATGCCTCTGATTAATATCATAAAATCAATTTACGTATTTTTTGAGACCCATGAACAGACGATGGAATAATAAGACATATAGGAATTCAAGAACATCGACATTTCTAATACTTCTATGAATAGAGTCATTTATGGAAGTTGTGCATTTAAACTAACGAAATCCTTTTCGGGTTCAACGGTGGCCGTTGTAACGCATAGTTGATACTTCCTCCTTTGTAATCAACATGGATGTACTTGCTTAGTATGGAGCACATAGGAGTTAGTTTTTATCATCCATCAGGACCGTCACTTCAGTCTTTTTTCTTCCTAGTATAAGTTGTGTGATGTTTACTCTTTCAATATAAAAACTCATTTTCCTTCTTTTAAGGTAACAAAATCTGGTTAACCAGAATGTTTGTGAATGAGATATATGGATGAGGCATACCTTTGGACTTCTACATTACGATAAGCCTGAAGCAAAAGAACAAAGTGAATATATACTACTTGTCAGGGAAAAGTGATATACTATTACTAAAATCGTTTCAGTCTGAGAGTATAAAAGCTAGTGGACTCCATTTATTCCCTTTTCTTTTTCTTTCTTTTGCCCTCATGTTATTCCCTGATAGTATATCTCTAACATACTTTGCTAGGATTTTAGTATCCAAAAGGAAATGTGGGCTATACAATGGAAGAACAATCACCAAAACCTTGTAATATTATACCAAGATAAGAAGCTCTTAACTATGTTGTTACATCAATGACAACTTTATCTGGAAAATCCACCCAACTGGGAGTACAAAGTTAAATTGAAAACCATAACAATATCGAAGCTCAAGCATTCATCAGGGATATGTTTATCAGTTATTTCTTATTTACTATACACGCTAACATATTTAGCAACATGGTATTCACACAGACTTCAAATTCATCTGTTTCGGTTTTATAATCCCCTATTACTACTGGTTTCACCCTCGACTGTAACTTATGAGACTAGAAAAATGTACATAAATTCAGGAATATGAATTTCTCTTTATGCCTCATTATCAAACCGTTATCAAACTTGTGTAATTACAAGATCATGCCAAAATGAAGGAAGGGCTTAGCCTTAACATACCTGGAATAGGGGGGAAAAAATCCGTATGATACTCTTGGAAAAGGTTGCACCGTACTCCTTTAGAACCGCAAAAATTTTACGTTGTTAAGCTTCTAATAATTCCTGTTGGATTTTTGGTTGAAGAAAGTCTCGTTGTTAATATGGTGTTGTAGGAATTTTGTTTTTAACGTGCAAAGGCTCCATCTGATTGTAGTGTTGATAGAATGCAAATACTAGACATGAAAAGTCTTCAAAATGAATCATGTTAGGTGGTATTTTGGACAAGAAATGTCTTTTAACTAATTTTCTTAGGTTGCCACCTAAGGAAGATTTGCTAAGAGTCATAGCCTTAAAATGTGGCTAGCTGCCACGTTTTGGGGTGGTTTAGTCTTATCTTTTAATTTACTAATTAGGTATGTGACGACCCGACCCGTCGTCACGTGAGTTACCGCTCCGTTTCCCCCATGTTATGCTTCTTCATGTTTCATTATCAGTATTTGATGTGTTAGAGTTGGTTTGGAATGGTTTTGATAAGAAATGAGACACTTAGTCTCTTTAAGGAAGGCTTGTTTTGGAAAAGTCAACCGGATCTATGAGTTAGAGGGCTCGGATGTGGATTCCGACGATTTGGTTAGCTTCGGGGGATGATTTGTGACTTAGGAGTATGATCGGAAGTAATTTTGGAGGTCCGGTGTAGAATTAGGCTTAAATTGGCGAAGTTAGTATTTTGGCGAATTCCGGCAGATAGGTGAGATTTTGATCCGAGGGTCGGAATGAGATTCCGAGAGTTGCAGTAGCTTCGTTAGGTGATTTTGGATGTGTGTGCAAAATTTCAGGTCATTCGGAGGTGTTTTGGTTGGGTTTTTGATCGAATGCGTGTTTCGGAAGTTTTAGAAGAACTTAGGCTTGAATTCGATGAGAAATGATGGTTTTAGTGTTGTTTGAGGTGTTTTGATGGTTGGAGCAAGTTAGAATAAGGTATTGGATCATGTTGGTGTCTTTGGTTGAGGTCCCGGGGGCCTCGGGGTGATTTCGGATGGCTAACGGGATGAAAATTTAAGTTGGAGATTGCAGGTTCATATCTGATATCTGGTATTTTCGCTTCTGCGGAAACGGACCGCAGAAGCGGTTCCGCAGAAGCGTGAGGAGGGTCGCAAAAGCGGCTTATGGCCTAGTAGGGTAGTTTCGGAAAAGCGGAACATTTTCCGCTTAAGCGAGTCCGCAGAAGCGGACAGGCGAACGCAGAAGCGGTTTTTGTGCTGGAGAGTTAGTTTCGCAGAAGCGGACATTATGTCGCAGAAGCGGCCTTGGATTTTTAAATGAAATTCCGCAGAAGCGGAAAAATTACCGCAGATGCGGTAGTCGCAGAAGCGACAAAGGACCGCAGAAGCGGAAATAACTGATCAGAAAGGGTTTTAATTCCCTTCGCGAAATATTTACAGAATACATATATCAACTTCGGACTTGGGGTGTTCTTGAGCGATTTTGAAGAGGAAATTCAAGGTCTTCGATCAGGTAAGCATTCTTGGACTTAGAACACAATTTTATCATGCAAATACATGAAATTAGGCTGAAAACTTAAGGAAATAAGGTCAATAATGGTGGTTTAGGGCTTGAAACCTAAGAGAACAAAAATGAGAATTTGAAGGGTCATTTGGACTCGGATTGTGGTAAATTTGATATGTATAGACTCGTGGCGAGACGAGGAATCCGGTGACGTAAATTTTGTAATTTTTAGAGACGTGGGCCCGGGGCTCGGGTTTTGCAAACTTCGTGATTTTCGATGTTTTTCGAGTCTTTTCGATTGGGTTATATTCCCTTGGCATATTGTGACGTATTCGTTGTGGTTTTGGTCAGATTCGACGCGCGAAGAGGTGAATTCGAAAGGTCAGGGCATAGCAAGCTAGGACNTTTGAACTTAAGAGATTGCAGAACCTGTGCTGCTTCTGGTATTTTCGCTTCTGCGGAATTGGGACCGCAGAAGCGGTACCGCAGAAGCGAGAGAGAGACGCAGAAGCGGCGAGAGACCGCAGGTGCGGAATTGGTGACCGCATCTGCGGAGTCGCAGATGCGACAGGAGGACCGCAGATGCGGTATTTGAGCTCTTATGGGGATCCGCAGATGCGTTAATTGGTCCGCAGAAGCGGGAGGCGCAAGAGCGGATGTTAAACCGCAGAAGCGGATATGTCCGCAGAAGCGGATATGTTGCATTGACCGCAAAAGCGGGAGCCGCAGATGCGGCCATGGAGCTGCAGATGCGGATATAACTGGTCAGAATAGTTTTTATTTCCCTTCGCGAATTTTTAAAGGGTTTCATATTTTCACTTCGGACTTGGAGAATTTGGACGAGTTGGAGGAGAGGAATCAAGGGACTTCATTGAGGTAAGAATTTCTAAACCAAAAACACGATTTTATGGTGCAAACATATGAAATTAGACTGAAAACTCAAGGATTTAAGGTAAAAAATGGTGGTTTAGGGCTTGAAACCTAAGAGAACAAAAATGGGAATTTGAGGGGTCATTTGGACTCCGATTTTGGTGTTCTTTATATGTATAGACTCGTGGCGAGATAAGAAATCCGGTGATGTAAAATTTATAATTTTTCGAGAAGTGGGCCCGGGGTCGGGTTTTGCCAACTTCGTGATTTTCGATGTTTTTCGAGTCTTTTCGATTGGGTTATATTCCCTTAGCATATTGTGACGTATTCGTTGTGGTTTTGGTCAGATTCGACGCGCGAAGAGGTGAATTCGAAAGGCAAGGGCATAGCAAGCTAGGACTTTGGCCGGCTTGAGGTTAGTAATAAATGTAAATGCTGTGTTGAGGGTTTGAAACCCCGAATTTGCACAACGTAGTGCTATGTGAGGTGACTTGCACGCCGGATAACGGGCGTGGGGTAGAGCACCGTCGGGGATTGTGACTTGGTCCGTCCCGTTTAATAAAATTGATACCTATTTGATTGTAGATTTGTAATATCCTTATAAAAATGGATTAATTGTCATAATTGGGCTTCGTGCCAACTACTTGAATCCTTCAGGGATTATTTACTGGTTTCTGACCATATTTATAGATATTGAACTCAGTCCTGGTGTTTGACACTGTTTTGTAAACTCAGCCATTTTTCTTAAAGTAGAAACTAAATTAATATTTTTAAATAAAGTTTGGGCTGAATATTTTTATACTATTATGCCGAAAGGCTTATGTGATTTTGGACTGATTATTGGATCTGGCTGCACGCCGCAGTGGTATGAGAATGATATTGATATGAGGCCAAGGGCCTGTTTGATACCACGAGATGGCTTATTATTGCGCTTGGGCCGTAAGGGGCCCCTCCCGGAGTCTGTACACCCCCAGTGAGCGCCGTCGACGTTAAATAAATGGAGCGGGCTGCACGGCCGCAGCGGGGTACTGGAGGTACCGGTTTATGTGTTGCATTGCATACTTGATTGCCATTTACTTATTTATCTGTTGTGATATTTCTATAATTGTATTCATTAGTTTATTGAGTTGATATGATTTAGATTGAGCTGCTGTAATTATAGCTTACTTTGTGCCTGTCCTGGATTTCTTACTCTCAACCCTTATTTATGTTTATTACTTTCTGGGTTGGAAGTACTCACAATACTCCCTGCACCTTGTGTGCAGATCCAGGTACACCACAGGGTGAGTGAGGATTTGTTAGCTGGGCAGCAGGATCTGGGAGTATCGAGGTAGCTGCATGGCGTTCGCAGCCTTGATTTCTCCCATCTATCTCTATCCTTTTATTCGCATTTTCTTTCCTAGACAGATTTGTGATTAAGTGAATACTCTGCTTCTAGAGGCTCATGTTCGTGACACCAGATTCTGTGGGCTCACTAGTATTTTATTTTGGGGTTTTCGAATATTAGAGATTATTTCAGAGATTTCGCACTTAAATTGGTATTTTATTAGTGAATATTTATTTATCTATCTAGATTAATTGGCTAAGGTTGTGTAAATGGTCGGGCTTGCCTAGCAGTGTGTTGGGCGCCATAACGACCGGGGTTGGGTCGTGACAAGGTGGTATCAGAGCTTAGGTTACTTGGTCTCGCGAGTCATGAGCCGGTTTAGTAGAGTCTTGTTGATCGGTACAGAGACGTCTGTACTTATCCTCGGGAGGCTGCAGAACCTTTAGGAAAACTTTACATTCTTGAATTCTTGTCGTGCGTCCTTGATTCATCTTGAAAAGGAACTCTTGAAATTCACTCCATGTGTTCCTACGCGCGCGTGAGCGCTCAATATCAGAGGTGCCTAAATAGCTTGTGATTCCCTGATCGAGGGGTGAGACGTGATCCTTGTGAGTTGATGTCGGGCCAGTTGGGTGGACTTGAGGCCGGATTTTTGCCTATGGCTTGAGCACCAAGATGCTGATTACGTGAGTTGTATTTTGAACTTATACGTTTGGCATTGTCCGTATTAGCGGGAATGACGGTTGGGTAACTATGTGATGAGTACGTTAGCACTGCGAAAGGTATCTATATGACTTGGAAGTGGCGAGGGAGGCTTGCTGGATGATAGATGAACTATTAAGTGTATGATCTCCATTGTGAATGGATGTGTAACCCCGAATTATGGGCGTGTGAAGAATCTTTTCAAGGCTCCTAGTTGGGAGTGAAGTAAGTTACATGTTGCGGTATGAGTTCAGACTCAGGAAGGCTAAGTGACTGTGTGATGTGTATAATGGTGGAAGATATGCAGAAATATTATATTGAGGCGAAAACAGGTAGGTTATCTCCTGCGGAGTGTTCTAAAGTGGCGTGATCCTCATGTGTATGTTAGGATATCTCATTTACAAGTGAAGAAGATGTGTCAAAATCTAAATTGGTCGCTTAGAGAGTGGGTGTATCTATCGCTAAGGTGAAGGTGAGAATTGCAGAAGAGTTAAATTCTAACTGATCTATGATTTCACAAGCCTATAGAGGATTTGAGTTAATCTCACTATGATATCATGACAGCAATAGAGTACATGCGTAGGATTTATTGAGTGCGTTTTGATCTATGGCTTCGAGCCAAGTTGGGGAGTTTGCTATTGATTAAGTTTATTGCACGGCTAGGTGCTATGTTCGTTCCAGTTTGAGGCGCGTTGGTGAGTTAGTTGTGGCTTGCGGAGATTGGGGTCGAGGATGGCTGTGAAGGAATTTATTTTATTTTCAAAGGTTATACGGTACCTCGTATGTGTGTGAGAATCACAGAATTTCTTAAGTTGCTGCTAGTAAAGGGCGCTCGGTGTATAGAGTAGGGAGATGCGTGCTTGTATTGTGACGAGGTCATATCTTGCGGTGTCGGAGTGCTAACGAGGCACGGGTGGTTCTGTTCATTTGACCAGGCTAAATGCAGTTAAATGGAGTAAATGACTCTCGAGAATGGTACTAATGTGGTCGAGATTCTGCATGTGTCAATTGGGTATCTGGAATTTGTATATGCGATTAGAACTGAGTCTCCATTGGGAGAGGTCAAGATGTGTAATTTTTCTATATCAATTATGGGCTTCTATGTAGCACTATCAGAAAGGTGCAAGTAATGGTTCGGAATTCGTATAATGTTCTAGGATGTTTTGATTTGCGATGTAGCAGTTGGAAGGTACGAAATGGTTCGTGGGATGTGAGACAGCATGGTCTCGTGATTCAAAGTCACTCGGGATGAGTGCGGATGTATGGTGTTATATGTTGAATGCAGTTACTATTAGTTCTAGGGCAATCAGGGTAAGTCGAAAGAAGATGGATTGGTTAGCCAAATATCTGTTGGCATATTGGTGGTAGAGATCAATTCCTTCCGCATGATCAGGTTTCGCGTATGATTTGTGGCGGTTCAGATGAGGCCTGTCGTCCGCCGTAAATGATGTTATTCAAGAGTATTCCATTGTTATGGGCCTGTTACGTGTAGTCGGATCCCGAAAGGGTTATGGTGGGTTAGACCACTACTTAGAGATTTGCATATTCTACGGTTATGATAGTTCACCTGTGTGTTACTATGGTTCTCCTGAAGTGAGTTAAGTGGAAAGTTTTATATGATGAAGTATTAATCTAATAATGGTTCCGAAGCTGTGATAAAGAGCGTGTCCTATCGTATGTGGGCATGTTGGGTACAATGAGTGGTATGGAATTTGAGGTGAAGATAGAGGTAACAACTCGGTATAGACAAGGATGTCACGAGCTCGGATGAGCCGGGAAGAAGTCTCGACGTTAAGGTAAATCGGTATTGTCTTCGGCGTCACCTGAGAATGGTGTTTTGTGAAAAGGCTTTGCATCCTGGTTGATAATTCTTGATCGCTTTTCAGCGTTAGTGCGGCCGATGGTTGGAGGTACGACCCAGTTATTCGTAATGGTAGGTTGTGGGAGGGTGTCCCACAGGAAGATTGTGTAAGTATGGCAGTTAGTCACTTGATTAATTGAAGCTTGAACCAACTATAA
>NC_032000.1:13020561-13022857 GCF_001879085.1 Nicotiana attenuata | reverse complement strand
TATTACACCAAAAGAAAATCAAAGCTAAGCTAGCTATGCCTATCAACTATGAGTTACAAGATTCCTATCTATAATTGTCTTGAAACTTGATCTTGAGTCTTAGCTGATTTTGCTGTGGACTTCGATCTCAATCTTGATGCTCGCAAGTTGTAGGTGTTTTACTTCTTCATGCAGCATTGGGTCAAGACAGGATCAACGGAGCTTGTGACTTCAATCAGATTTTGAGCAATCCGCACCCTTGCTTGCTTCTCATTTAAGTTCATTTCTTTTTGTTTTTTTCTTCTTTTCTTGATTCTGGATTGAGATTTATTCCATGGGTCATCTCACACCTTGTGTCTTGAGGTTGACCTGCTTAGGATACCAAAACAAACAAACGAACGAAATTTTCTGCCCCAGTTTTCACTAGAAAAATTTCGTGAGTTTAGTTGTAACACATATCTAATCAATCAAATTGGGAATGTGTAAAGGGATCCTCGGTTTTTGTTCCGGGATTTTGGAAAGAAAAAGCTCCACGATTTTTGTCCGGGAGATCCTCAGTTTTTGTTCCGGGATTTGGAAAGAAAAAGCTCCTCGGTTTTTTGGCCGGGAGATCCTCGGTTTTTGGCCGGGATTTGGAAAGAAAAAGCTCCTCGGTTTTTTGGCCGGGAGATCCTCGGTTTTTTGGCCGGGATTTGGAAAGAAAAAGCTCCACGGTTTTTTGGCCGGGATATTTAAGGAAGGGGATCCTATGCTACCATGATTTGTTTTTCTTTTGGGATTCTCATTTTTATTTCTTTTCTTCTTTCTTCTTCTTTTGTTTTCCTCTTTTTATGTTTTCCTTTTATTTAGCAAAACACATGAAAGAACTTGGGGAGAGGAAACTTCCTTTTTGGTCGTTTTCCTGCTGCAAAGCTGTTTCAGCGCTTGCGCATTTCATTTCTTTTTGGACTGCACTTGCTTCTTGCACGGTTACCTTGAATTAAACCTGTTTTCAACAAAGAACAACTTGTTAGTTTGAAACAGTGGTTGGTTTTGTGGCCTTGATCATCCTAATTACTTGATCCCGGCTCCATCTCTGTTGAGAGCTTTGCTGCTTGTTTGCCTTTGAGGGTGAATTTCTTTTCAAACCGACCGGGTTCAGCCTTCAGGATTTCATTATGAATCGCCCGTGTGGGCTATGAATCGCCCGTGTGGGCTCTGACCTTGTCACTTATTCTGCCCTTGCCTTTGATTTTCTTTCTTTTCCAATATTTTTGCTTCAAAAGCATCAATCACTATGGTCAGTCGAGATTGGCCTGACGCACTCGCTGAGGCTGGGTATTTCTTCGACTCTGACCAGGCGAAGCCCTGTGAAACCGGTCCTGCCACCTTTTCTTTGTACTAGTTACGGAATCAGAGATAAACCGAAAGGGATTCAAAGAAAAAGTATGCAAAAGGCAAGCATATGATTTTAAAGAGAAGCATCCCTTTCGGGGAAAAGAAGGACTTATCTGGGGTGTGCATGCTGGCTTCAAATGAACATGACATGCTTCTTGGACTGGATGCCCAACCCACACAAACTTTCCGGCTTCTCTTGAACCCATTAATCAGTATTTCAAAACCAGGGAACCTTGCCAGGACTCCTTTAGTGGCGAGATGTCTTCTTTTCGGCCGACAGCGCCCTTCGCGGGTTTTCGCTAATCGACCTCTCTCATTTCTCTTCTCACCATCGCCCGATAGTGCTCTTTACGAGTTTTCACCCAACGGACTCTCTCATTTTTAATTTCTCTTCTCACTGTCGCCTTATGGTGCCCGAAGGTTTTCACCGATAAGACTCTCTCATTTTATTTCTCTCAATTTGGACTATACCAGCTTCCAACAATATTGCTTTTCAATTCCCACGCCTTTGCCAATTGATCAGAAGGACTTAGACAAGGTTTTGGGTAAAAAGAATTCTGGACGGAGGTACAACTTTGGAACTATTTCGGCGGATTCATGGCCGAACCATTACATCATCTGCCCCAGTTTCATTTTTCGGGGAAATTGGGATTTTTGTTTTGGTATGACTGAACCTCAGGGAGAGGCTGCCTACATATCCTTTCGGAATCAAGTCAGACGTAGTTCAAACATTTTCGGTTTTTGTTGTTTTGTTTTTGTTTTGTTTTTGGTTTTTTTTTTTTCTTTTTCTTTTTCATTCATTATTTTCTCTTTTTTTTTTTTTTAAACTAATTACTTTCTGGGTTTCCTAAAGTAGGGTTAGCCTAAAGAAGGTTAACCGGCTTCAAATGGGTTTACGAAGGGTTGATAGTGTTTGGATAGCGAAAAGAAGCCTTCGTCA